>NC_135377.1:28341587-28663254 GCF_049243985.1 Paroedura picta | reverse complement strand
AGGAAACCAAGGAAATGTCTGTTATCCACGTTTCCAAGTTTGTCGTCCAAGTTTCCCTATACATTGGATACTGTTCAGCATGTTCACAATAATATCCTACCAAAGAATCAAGGGCATGTCATTTCCATAGTTGGTGTCTCTGAATATGCAAGTAACATGAAAAGCTATGTGTCCAGGTTAGTGTTGCCAAACTCCAGGTGAGGCCTGGAAGTTTCCTGGAATTGCAGCTGATCTTCAGACAACAGATAAATTACCCTGCAGAAAATGACTGGTATGTAAAGTGGAATCTATGGATTATAACCCACTGATGTTCCTCCCCCCAAATTCTGCCTCTTCCAGGTTGTACCCCCAAGTCTCCAGGAAATTTCTAGCTAGGACTTGGCAACTCTAGTCCAGAGTTCCCTGCTGATTTCTCTGTATTAAAGAACTTGGTTTCTTTGTGAGCAAGAAGAAAATGTATTAGAAATCATAACTAAATGAAACTCTTTATTAAACTATTTTAAAATTATTAACACATTTATTGAGTGGCAAATTGCTACTTTATGTCTACTCGGCAAGTAAAAAAAGCTTAGAATAACAGAATCATAGAGTTGGAAGGGGTCATACAGGCCATCTAGTCCAACCCCCTGCTCAATGCAGGATAAGCCTAAAACATCCATGACAAGTACCTGTCCAGCCACTGTTTAAAGACTGCCAGTGAGGGAGAGCTCACCACCTCCTTATGCAGCCTATTTCACTGTGAATCCCACCCCTCGATATCTAGCTGGTACTATTCTACATGTAGTTTGAAGCCATTACAAGCTTAATTGAAATGGGGATATTTCGGTAGGAGAGATCCTTTGTGTGAGAGATACAAGCCTTAGAAGTTTGTCCTACTTGGATGGAGAAGAGAAATGTCCAGGTAAGAGAAATTGCCAGGATAAGAGAATGGTTTCTTCTTGAAATCCATGGAAAAGCACACTAAATCAAATAACTCTAGCTTTAGTAATTAGAGCAGGCTTTCCCAAGTTTTTTACCATTGAGAAACCCTGAAACATTCTTCATGCTTCATGCACTTCCACAGAATATGGTCAGGAAGCATAGCGGTGTACATGCCCACCTAGAGCCCCAACATTGGCCATTTTGGGAGGGGTGGGTGGCTCAACATGACCATATATGGTCATAACACCCAATAACACCATATATGGTCATAACACCTTCCAGGGCTGTTAAAAAATCTGGTTGAGAAAGTTTGAATTACAATAACAGAGAGGTAAAAACATTATGCTCATCCCATGTAAATATAATTTCCTCCCTCCTCAGTCATAATTTTCTGGTGGCGAGTGGTTCATACTTTCCTCTCCTCCTGCCCCAACACTGATGATTAAATGGTATAGCAGCATACACTGCTATGCAGCACAAGAATCTGCAGAATCCTTTTGGACCCTGCCCAGAAGACCCTATGCTGTGAAACAGACTATCCATACATGAATCCCAACAGAACATCTAAACTTTAAAGCCCCTATTATAGAGAAAGGCTTTCTGTAATTCCAGTGCATTTTTGGACTCTTTCTGAACCATTATTTTATTTTTATTATGGCTGAATAACCAAAGCTAAATGTACAGTGTCAATGATAGAAAAGATATGTTTTTAGAATACTCCTGCATTCCATTCTTAACACAGCTTAACATCTTCACTTTTTTTAACCTCAGCTGCAGATGTTTTCACTGACTTCTCCATAGAGATATCCAGTTATTTTCCACTCAGGATTCTAGTTTCTATAGAACTCAACAATGTAAATGATTAGTTCAAACTAATCCTTCCAGTATGTATTGCCTGGAATTTGTCCACAACGGATTTCATTTGCCAACCTGCTGTCCAGTTGCCTCTTTTTCTTTGGTTTCTCCAATCTTCCTTGCAATGTTTTCTAATATTGTGGTGTCATTTGCCATCTCACCGTTCACCTTTCTTCAAGATCATTAATAAATATCTTAAATAATGCTTATGATGGTGTGGCTCTTTGGGGCACCCCATTATTAACCTCCTTCCATGTTGAAAATTGACCATTTATTACTAATCTTTGCTACCTCTTAACCGATTTCTAATCCTTGACAAAACTTCACCTCTCACCCTAGGACTACTTAGTTTCCTTAATAGCCTCTTCTGAAGGACTTTATCAAAGGCTTTCTGAAAGTCCACATAAATTATATCCACCAGCTCTTCTTTCATCTACTATATACTTCATTCTCCTGATGAATACTAATAGGTTGTATAGGTATAGTCTTTGTTACAGACCTAGCACTATTTTGTTCTTATAACATGTTCATCTCCAGAGTTTTTAGAATTCTAACATTAAGTTTATTTTTCAAATAATTTCCCCATTTTTCAGGAAGTCTCAGTAATGTGCAGTTTCCAAAATTATCTCAGTTCTAATGTCAAACCTTCCAGTCTACTGTTGTACTTGATTTCCATAAAAGGTTGCTAGAAATTGGGTTGCTTGGTTTGTAAGAGATATAGCATGAACCTGTCTCTGGGGACACAAGAGGCTGTGTTACTCCAAACTAGTGCATTTACAACAAGCCACAATTAATACAAACGAATTACTTACTAAGTGTAGGTAAGTGATTCCAACAAACAAACTTTGGTTTGTTGGACCATCTACTTTCAGATATATCAACCAGCCCAGTTTATAAATCACAATTTGCAGTTGTGTCAAAACGCAACCATGTGTCAGAATACAACCAAAAATCAAATAAATAATATCTGTGGTTGTAACCTTGCACATAGCCTGTCTGATTCACTCAGAGGTCTGTTGGATTTAATTCATGTGAAGTCTGGAGCATATGATTCAATATTAAAGATACAAAAATGTATTGAATCCATGTTGAAAGTGGGACTTACTTTCTTGCAAACATGCATAAGGTTAGGTTGCTGGATTGTATATAATGGAATAACAGGGTGTGTTTTTTTAATGAGAGCTCATTGTATTTTAGATTCATTTTGATTTCATCTGTTACCAATTGTTAGGTAAAAGTCTAGGTGATTTTAAAATGTGCATGAAGTGGAGGGGAGAAAATGACCAGTTTGCTTTTCATGGTTAAGATAGTCACAGTAGCTTTTATTGCTAGATAAATGAAGCAAAGTAAGGAGGGCATTGCCAGGCAGAAAGGATTGCAAGGCATCCACTTCTCAGAAGCAAATGGTCTTTAAAATATTTGATGACCACTTTTATTCTGGAAAATCACTGTATTTTTCCCCTGATTACCCTTAGAATTTTCTCTCATTTTCAACCTCTAGCTGCTGTTTGCTCAGCCAGATCTGCCTTGAAGCCACCTTCAGTGTACCCCATGTCTAAATGTATTTAGTAATCATTCTCAGAGAAAACTTGTAAGGGGGCGACCACTCCTCTCAACAGAACAACACATAATGTTCATCAATCTCTGCATGAAATTGAAATTTTCAAACTCTGGCCAAACCTGATTTTGCAAAAAAACAACAACAAAGCCCCAACAACCCCTCCCCCACAAATAAATCCTGAACAGGACATACAAAAAGAAGAAAGACTACCCAAGGTGCCTGGCTCTATAAGGTTATTCTGTCCCTTTTCTTTTAAAAATGTGTTTATTTTCTTCCCAGATATCCTCACAAAAGAGCTACTATTTATGAATTGGCTGAGAAAGGTGGAAATGAAAGCAAACAGCTGCAGGTTTGGAAAGGTTCTGGTAAAGTCAGTTTAAAATCCATCTTTTTTTAACCATTTCAAGTTATTTCACAGGGTCTTCTTCTATACATTAATCACCGATTAACAGAGGTATGTTTAGCCATATAAGCAGCAGAAACATGGATATCCCAATCCCAGATAATGAATTTGAGTTCAGTTGTGAAAGTTTTACTGTCTATATTCAGGAAACTCTCCATGGTTGTAAGGAGAATCCCTAAAGCCATATGTATACTGAAAACAGACCAACAGTGATTTAAATCAACGAGAAATGAGAAATTGTATTCCTTCTCCCTCTTTCCCCTTTATAATGTGGGGTGTGGCATCTTGGAGCTCCATAAATTTTATATTCTTAAAATGAAAGAATGGGAAACACTGTAATTTCCATTCTTACTATCCACGTCATATTCTTATTCTTTTACTATTTATGTCTTTTTCTTGATCCTGGGGATGACTGAGAGGATAGCAAATGTGATTAATATTATGACATCATAGCCACATGTGGGCAAAGTCCCCAGCTGCTGAGTGTTAGTTGTAGTAGTAGTAATTGTTTGTCTTAGTTAGCGTCAGAACGGCAAATGTGGGTCATTCATAGCACCTACCTCTTCTAATAGGGTTCCTATTAAAAGGAACTCAGAATGCATTTTCTTTTGTATTGATGCCAAATTGTTGAAGGGATTATATTAGATGTTTGATTCAATATAAAATGGCCATTGCAAAAAAAAAAAAGTTACATTAAGATGTGGATTTTTTGTAGTATCCCTGAGTTCAGTGCGCTTTCTGCAGAAATTTATTGTGGACTAAGCCCATGGTATGTATTATTCTTACTTTCTATTCTATAATTCTATGACTACTACTGAAGATGACTAAAATACAATTTTAGAAGTGAAAGTATGTATTCCTTGAGGTGGGAGTCAAACTGAAAATACTGTTTCAAAAAACAAGGTCAAGGAATCTTTGAAAGTATTTGTATTTACATATGCATGGAGTTACTTTTGTAAAGCAGGTGTTTCTAATATCTTAAAAACTCGTTTCCTTTCAGTGATTTGATATGCAATCTGGTCTGCTCCTATATAGTCACAACTCTGCTAGCCACATATATTAAATAAGAGACATATTATTTTCCTTTCACATAAATCTACATCACACATGGAATGTCTCATATTTTATATTTTAGAAAAGTTCTGTGAAAGGCTTATAAAGCTATGAAGCTGTTTTATACCTAGCTGTTCTAATGGCCTATCCAGCATTTCCAAGTAAACCTGTAGCTTCATCACCAGTTTTATCAGCTTAAAATTTCTTCTTTGCTTGCTCAGTAGGAATGCTAATGAAGATATTCTTAAAGACTCAGTCCTACCTATAAGAAATATCAGAGAGTTAGGCTACCCGTCTGTAAAAGCTATAGAAAGTTGCACCAGTATCTTGGTCACCCCTTCCTTTCCATAATTTTTTCTGATAGTTTTGAAATGAATGTGAACATTTAGGTTTTGTCTTTAAATTCTATTGCATTTTTAATATGAGACATTCCTTATGTGATTTAGGTATTTATCACCAGGGACAGTAACATTAAAAAAACACTTGGTAATGGGAATCCAACTTGGAGTGTAACCAGCATACCTTTTTAACATCTATATGAAACTGTGGGGAGAGATCATCTGGAGATTTGAGTTGTTACCAGTATGTATAGGGTACTCAAGACATTCTCTTTTTACTGTGTCTGTAAGACAGTTATATGGACCAATGATAAAGCTGATCTAGGAAAAGATGTTCAGCTTGCACTGAATAAAGTTGTAAGGAGCAACCTCAAAGCAACCATGAAGGAGCAACCTCGAAGATAGAGTATGATAGTCAATTGGCAGCCAGTGCAGCTGTTGTAGTGCTGGCCTGATGTGAGCCCTCCAAGGTGTTCCTGTGAGAACCCTGGCTGCTGCATTCTGGACCAGTTGAGGTTTCCAGGTCAGGGATAAGGGTAGGCCCACATAGAGTGAATTGCAGAAATCTAGCCTAGAGGTGACTATTGCCTTGGTCATTGTGACTAGGTGTTCTGGGGCCAGGTAGGATGCTAGTAGCTTAGCTTGACCCAGGTGGAAGAACACTAGCCAAGCTACTCTTGGCACCTGATCTTCCATGGAGAAAGTGGTGTCATAGATCACGCCCAGATTCCTTTGTGAGTGTGCAACTATCAGTAGGGTAGTCACACTTCCTCTCTGATATCTGAATAATTGAAAAGATGCATTTATTAGGAAATGAAAGAAAGCTATAACCCAAGAAATTAATAGAGCAGGATTTTCTCCCTTTCTTTGCAGTGATAGAATCTGGAAATAGCCAAAACTTTACTCAAGGAAAGTTTTTGCAATATAGATGATAAGAACATATACAGCTTGGCACAAAGGCCTTGCTCACCTTTAAACTTGAGCCTAAATTTTCTAGGACTTAAGAAATGTGCAAGCTATTTAAATACCTTACATACCCCAAAGTATAGAACAGTTGCAGTAGCAGTTGGCCTGAACTGATAGACCTGCACTCCAACAGAGATACTGGCATCCTGTGTGGAGCAAGTGGACTTGGGTTGCCAACTCTCGATGGGGAAGTCTTTGGAGATTTGGGGGGAGGAGATGGATCTCAGCAGGGTATCCTGCCATAGAATCTACCCTTCAAAACAGCCATTTTCTCCAGGAGAATAGATCTCTGTAGTCTGAGACATAATTCTTCAGGCCCCATCTGGAGGATGGCAACCCTAAAATGGACCGCTCCTCCTCCTGTAACATCTTCTGCTTTTTCAAAATACTTGGTCACTGGTGTTTTTCAAAGCTACACCAAAACAATGAAAACACCTTCAAGATTCACAAATGTATTGGAGCATAAGCTTTGGTGAGCTAGACCCTGCTTGAAGTGCCAACACTTCATGAGCTGCAAGTCAGTTCTAGATTAGAACAGCATAGGAAGACTTGGGCATCCCTCTGGCATTTGAGACTCTTTCAATATCCCTGAGGCTACTGGAAGACAATGTCTCTGCCATTCTGTTCCCCTCCAAACTCCCCTCCATGCATCCAGAGAACCCGTACTTGTGTTTGCAAAACCTTTTCTTAAGGCATCCTTAGATGCTCCTGTCTCAGAGCTTGTCATAACATGCACAAATGTTGGGAGTGCAGAATTTTGATTTTCATCAGTGTTGCCAGTCTTTTTATGTTCAAAAGCTCTGAGTGCTGCATAAGACATAGAAACCCAGACTGTGACAGCGTAGTTCAAACCACAGTGTCAAAATGATAGCAACCTGAGCTACTTTTCTTCAGCCTTTGAATGCTTTTGTATGTGGCCACTGCGCAGAGAATATATGGCCCAACTCACTTATTTTTCCTTTTTCATTAAATACATTCTAAAGTGCTGTGTGCATCATGCAATGCCTATTTTATACCAGTAAGAAAGAATGGGCGAGGACAACAGCAAGGCATGCTGAGACTGATTATGAAAGGTTTGTGATGCTGTCAGAAGTACTTGTTGCCATTATATGGCTTTGGAAAGCTTTCCCTTTTTGTAAGTATCTTTGCAGTGTTTCCCGTCTCAGGTTTAAATGCAGGCAGGCAGAAACAGGAGGACAGGAATAATACGCTTTTAAAAAGATTTTTTCCCCCTTATAAGAAATTGGAGTAGGTCTCCTGGCAAAGCAATTCCAGCAACGGTCCATGTAGTATGTCACTTCTGCATTTGATAGCAAGCAAGTAGCAGCCCATTGAGGCTGAACACTGTGTGATTATGGCTTCTATTTAAATAGATAAAATGGTATATTTTTTTATTCTTAAATATTTTATGATTCATGGCATTTATATTTTAGAATCCTATTTCTGTGTCTTGTGTAATATTAGATTTTCAACAGCTTTTATTTGTTTTAAGTTGGGAGCAAATTACACCTTTAAACCCCAGTAGTGAGTCTAGAAAATTAAGGAGGGACGGTGTGCACTGTATGCCTCACATGGCTTTGCTTGTTCTGTAGGATGTGAAGCCTTTGTTGAGTGTTCAAGGACTGAGAAGTGTTACGTGGCTGGAAGGAACTAAAAGAGCAACTCTTATTTCAGTGCATGCAGTGCAAGCCTAGTCCAGGAAGAACAACTGATGTCCTCAATTATTTATTTAAAGTGAGACTTTGACATTTAAAAAGTTAGAACAAGGGATAGGTTTGAATAAGTAATGGTGATCACTAAGTTCATCCCAGAGTATTTATTTATTTACTTCTTTTATATCCCACTGGGGACTGAAGTGGCTTGTTTTGTTCTCCTCGCCGCCATTTTATCCTCACAAAAAACTGGTCTGAGCCCCCCCCCAAAAGCTTCCATAGTAAAGTGGGGCTCGAACCCGTGTCTTCCACATTCTTGTCCAACCCTCTAACTGTCCACACTGGCCATAAACCAAACCGACTTAAGAGAGATTATCAGTTTGGCATGCAATCTGATACTGTCCTTATCCTGTTTTATTCACTAATTGTAGTCGATTGCATTTTTAAGCAAGATGGGGAATGAATTTTAACAGACCAAATCTGTAAACCACAATATAAAAATACATAAGCAAAAAGTAACTGGGCTCAGTGGCAGAGCACATACTTTACAGAGAAAAAGTATCCAGTTCACTTTCAGGCATTTCCAATTAAGGATGTTTTCCCCCCTCATTATTATAATATGTATACCTCCTCTTTCTGCATACAAATAAATATTCAACATTATAATCCATAGAAAAGAGTTAAAATAAATAGCCATTTCAAGCTTACAAACACATGGGAAAGATTTAGCTTTAAAGACTTCCAGAATAAACATACTTTTGGGCCATGCCTAGAAACATCTAGAGAAGAACCTGTCCACAGTGCAAGGTAAATTTTAATGAGCAGAAACAGGTGCTGAGAAAACTCTTGTGTCCTTAGTTTTGCCTTGCAGGGGAAGACTTTCTTGCTGCAGAGACACAGAACCACACATTTCTTTTATTTGGCTTTAAACAGGCCACAACTTTATTCAACATTTTACTGAGCATTGGATAGCATGGGGAATTAGGAACCAGCCCTCTTGTGGCTCACGAGCCACAAGGCAGCAATAGATTAATCCTGCAAGTGTGCATGGGGCCCTCCGGCATCTCGCCGGGCTCCCCGTGCCTCCAATGACCTGCTGGATGTTACAGGGAGGTGACCAAATTATGAAACCTGTTGACACGTGAACCTCTGCCGGGTTCCAAATCACCCAGAAATGAGGATGTGGATTCAGGGGTATCCTCCATGAGTGATGGCCACCCAGCTCAGCTTACCCACGGCCTCTTATGGAGGCACCCCAACTAGAGCATGCCAGCACACAGGCTGGGATTGCTCAAACAATGGTTTCTCCCCATGCCCGGAAAACGCAAGTTGTGATGATAAATTTATTTAAACCAATATTTCCTTTAAAAAAATAATTAACAAATCACCCTGTTAACAACAATGTTTTAACAACACACAACCATAAAGAACAGGGAGGGTGGGTGGCAACTCCTTCAGCAGGGAAGAGGGAAAGAGGCCTATGCCTCTCTGCCTCCTCCTTATAGGGGGTGTCAAGAGGAAGCTGGGAGGAGCTGATTCGCTCCCTTACCTCCCAGCCCACCAATCAGCACTGCTGCCATCCCCAGGAGCTTATGGGACTTGTAGTCCCCTTCCCTGTGTGTTCTTTAGGCGACTGCTTCCCTGCAGCGGCAAATTGTACCCAGGGTAAGTCCTGACCTCCCTTCTCCATCAGGAGTTTTCACAGTAAATTTTCTTTGGCCAGTCTCAGAATGTGACTGGGATGTTCAAGTGGAAGCAGTCTACAGCTTATCCTGGATCCAAGCTGTTTAAGATCTTGAAGGTTAACACCAGGGGCCATTCCGCATAAGGACCAATGTTGCCAATTGCTTTCACAAAGCGGAAATGCTATTTTAAATAGTTGAATCTCAGTGTTCCGCATACCTTCATTTGTAGTGGAATCCAGTAGCGTTTCATTCGTTCCCCACAGGTTTCCGGTCTCGCAGGAATCTCTAGAAAGGAAGCAATTTTTTTCTGTGCTTGTTCCCGCCCCTGGCCGTCAATCAAATGGAACAGTCAATGGGCGGTTGTTATCATGCTCCCGAAAAGCCTTTCCCTTTAAGCACAGTTTTTTTTTTAACACACATGTTGCAACTAATATGCCTCGATTCTTCGCAACGTAGAGACCCATCTAGCTGGCGTGTGAGCTGGCAATTTATCATTACCATGCTCCCCCGAGTGGAAAAAAAAAATCACCCCCCCCCCCGCACGGGTGCGATTTTTGGCCAAAATTAAAGGGAATTGGCGAACCGGGGACTGTGTTGTGCTTGGGGACTTAGGGGAGCTTTAAAGCACTTCTGTGGAGGGACTGTAGCCGGAGAAGCTTTGCTGGGTGAATGAAGCCTCGCTGGTTCGTTGCTTTCCCTGCTCGCTCCGAGGAAAAAAAATGGCGATCGCTTCGCCGGAAGTTGGGAGGAGAGAGCCAGGGGGAGGGACTTTGTTGCAACCGCTACATTGAGAACGCACAGGTCTTTTTCGCAAGTGTTGCAGGTTGTTGGCAAGAGTGTAGTGATTTTCTGAGGGTGAATCCACTTTTCCCGATTCTCCGGAAATCGCTACAACGAAGCGATTTTGGCGCTAGTGTTTTCAGGAGTGTTGCAGATTGCTCACAACGTCATGCGGAACGTAGTTTTAGTGGTGAAAACAAAATGCAAGACTAGTGCTATATTAAAGTCGTGTGGAATGGCCCCAGCAGTTTGCATTGAGCCTAGAAGCATTCAGCAAGTCAATCAAACAAGATAAAAGAGTACTGTGCTAGTTCTAACCAGTCTTTCCTTCTACCATGACTACCAAGCTCAGAATGAGTTAAATAGTCTTCAAAGGCAGATCCATATTTACAGCATGATACAGTCATCCAAACCCTTATGTTGCCCTGATGTTACCAAGGCATAAACCACTATGGTCCCCAGTTCACCTCTTCTCTTGATGTAATTTTAGTTCACTCTCAACTTCTCTCTCACAGACACAGTTAATCTTGTCCTCAGCTTCCCTAGATATTGATGTAAATGAGAGAGTCTGTCATCCACATACTGATGATTATTAGAATCTGCAGATTTTGTCCCCAAGTAGCTTCATTAGATATTATTGTTGGGACTTTTAGACCTGGCTTGGTCCTGAGTCCCTCCAGAGAAATTGAGCTGCAGAATAACAGAGTTTTGAAAGTATACAGTTATTAGTTACTTTTGTGGATGAGGCACAGATCCAGACTCACAGCACTTTAATGTTTAAAAGAGAGAATAATCTTTACTGGAAACATACAGAAATATCATATTCATCTGTTTACTGAAGCAGTGCATAAAAGCTTAGAAACTAGTTACAAAAGCAGCACATTCCAAGCCTCTGCAGCTAGGCTGCCACACATTAACAAATGGAGAGAGAGCTCTGAGCCTAATGGCTGCTGTTCCTTGTTTGAGTAAAGGTACACTCTGATCTTTTACCTGAAGAAAGAAGAAATGGGCAGTAGCCCATCTAAAACAAAGGAATCCCCGCAAAGCACATGGCTTGGAATGCCCCATAATCTCTTCAATGACTACTTGATGCCACTAGAGCAGTGGTCCCCAACCTGCGGGCCACGGCCCGGTGCCGGGCCGCAAAGGCCATGGCGCCAGGCCGCGGCTCCCTTTCCCCGCCCCCCCCCCCCCCGCAGTAAAAAACTTCCCAGGCCGCAAGCTTGCGGCCCGGGAAGCTTCTTACTGCGGGAGGGCGGGGAGAGGGAATCAGGGCTGGGCTGCGCCCGTGCGGGCCACGCCCGCTTGGCCCGATCCGCAGGCGTGGCACGGCGCGCGGGCACGGCTCGGTGCATGGCCATGGCCCGCGTGGGCGCGGTCCCCGCGGGCTCGGCCCGATGCCCTGCCGGTCCCCAGCCTCATAAAGGTTGGGGACCACTGCACTAGAGAACACAAAGGTGTAGCTCAGCTGCTTAAACATCTTAACAAGTGGTATGTCTTAATATACAACCTTTTCATATCTTCAGCTGCAGAAAGGCTGTCAGAGGCTACTCTTTGAATGCCAGAACATCTTCAAATTTTTCCAGTTTTCCACACCTGCCAAAAAGAGCCTTCACAGTATGAAGTAGACAGAGCTGGTTTACTATCTACTTTTTAAGCATAATTGTTTTCTGTAATGAAGCAAACAACAAACACCCAGTTCTGTTTGGCTGAAGGTCTCTTTACTAACAGTAACTGTAGAGAAAGTAACTTGGCTATCGAAACAAGAAATAACAATAGTTGTCTAACTTATTTCTGGAACTCCAGGCCTGGTTCTGCAGATTCTTAGCATGCCCTGCACTCCTGCAAGCTACTAGGAAGGAGAGTGGGAAGAAAAGCACTGAGTCCATCTTAACCTCCTGGTTGCTCTGAGGCCTACTGGGATAAGCTCTTAAAGAGACAGTACACAACAACGTGTAGCTTTGTTTTTAGGTTTGCATATTTGAATGAATTAGCAAGAACTAATATCAATTACCTCAGTTACTTCATTCACACAATCCCAGATTAAAGATTAAACACCAAAAAAATCCTCATATGCCCTTTCACTGCTAAGCAAACAATTATTGCCCTGATATTTTCAACTGTATTTCTGTGTTGGACGTTTCAGATGAAGTATTTATAGATGTGCGTTGAAGGACTATGTGATTTAAAACTTGATGCTACAGTATTAAAAAGTAGTACTTTATTTTCCACTCCCAGTGTTGATGCATGTCTATAACTCTTCAGTTTTGTTTTATAACCACAGCATGACTTTGCGGCGGAACTTTTTTAGTGAAGAAGGTGAATCTAGTACTGCATTATGGATGCAGAGGAAAGTGACTTAGAAATTGTTATTTTTCTCAGTGAGCTTGCTGGGACACCTGGGTTTTATTAAAGCCATGCAGGCAAATTATGACTTAGTTTCCATCCCTGTTCCCCACAGCACTGTAGCAAAGAAAAAATATATTGATGTTTAAAGCGAAATAGTTTGCAGAGGCAACAGAATGCCTCCTCAGGTGCTGTTCTTTCTCTCATTTCTCCAAAATGAATAATGAAGATTAGTATAATCAGAAAGGAGAGAGCAGCACTGTCAGAAAAGTGTAGTTTAATTCCACAATCACCTGCTTCTTTTTCCATTTCTGGGTGTACATCCAATGTCCAAATTTCTCTATGTATAAATGATTAGTCAAATACATACCTGTGTGTGCGAAGTGCTGTCAAATCAGAGTTGACATGGCAACCCCAGCAAGGGGCTTTCAGGGCATGGGTATAGTCAAGATGGTTTGCCTTTGCCTTGCTCTGCAGTTTTCTTTGGAGATCTCCCATCCAAGTACCAATCAGGGCTGCTTAGCTTTTGAGGTCTGATAATAGTGGATTGTACCACATGACCTTCCCTCCCAAAATACACATATTACAAAAAAAAGTTGATGTTTTTGGCGTATGGCTATAATGGCTGGCAATACAGATAATACATAATAAATATGATCATAAAAAATGGAAGATTAAGAACAAAGAGAATTAAAACCACGTGGGATCAAAATTCTAGGAGGAAGCATCAATACCTCTATTAATCACTATTGAGAACATAGTTCAGTAGCCAAAGTAGAATTGTAGGAATTAAAGGACTGCATAAATTAGCATCAAAAGCATTGATTGCAAAAAGTTTTTTTCTTGTGCTACATGAGCATCGGTAGTGAATCATAGCAAGTAGACAAAGTGTTTTTGATGTTACAGAGGTTGCTGATTGCTACTAACTCGAGCCTCCAGGGGCAGGTGGGATATAAATTTAATAACAACAACAACAACAACGACTAGAGGTGGGCACAAACCTGAAAAATGGGAGTTCATTGGATTTGTGAGTGGTCAGGGGGAGATCATGAACCCCGAACACTGAACTTGCACAGCCCCTCCTGTGTTCATGAAAATTTGGGTTTGCTTGAGTTTGTTAACTGTTTAGCTGTTTCCTGGAGTGCTATACATGTGGAATTAACTGTGAAGCCCCCTGACTGCATTGCCTCATTGTGGACATCATTTGTGGGTCTTGTCAGTGTCCACCATTCTCCCTTTTGGCCCTGGGTGGTGGTCATTCACCCACCTACCCTCCCATGTTATAATGTTTGATGACTGAAATGGGCATTGGGAACCCCCATTGAGGCCAAGTGGTGTCCGCACATATGACCATGAGGGTCCACAAGTTTGGAGGGGCCTGGATGGGATGTAGCTCTCAACATGCTCCCAGGGTCCTGGGTCAGGTGCTCTGACTTCTGACCTATCTAACTACCAACCTAACCAACTTTCTGCCTGTGTAGCTAACCAACTGTTTACCTGCTTACCTAACCAACTACCTACCTAGACTATTTCCACCTGCCTTTCTAACCAGCTATCTACCTACCTACCCACCCAACTGCCTACCTGCCTACCTAACCTGCCCACTTACAACACCATCTACCTATCTGTCTAACACCTGTTGACCATGACTAACTATGAGCACTGAACCCGGGACCCAGGGACTGCTGTGACAGCTAAACACATCATGGCCCCTCCAAGTTTGTAGAACCTCTTGGTCATCCTCTGCTCTGTAGACACACCAGATCGTCATGCAGAGGACAAAGTGGCCCCTCTCTCCCCAGGAGTCAGCATGATGAACTCTGGTGCATGAGTGGCAACTGGGTAGCCAGCAAAGGCAGAGATGCCTGACCATCTCCGAGTGCCAAGGTGTGAACAGGTATGTGTTCAGTAAAGTAGAAATCAGGATTTATTTCTGATACTTTACCCAACTTCCAGAAAGAAAATTAGGAGAGTTAATCCAGAAAATGTTTCCAGGAAATTTCCCCCCTTCAAAGACAAAATCCCCCCCACTTTCCAAAGACAAAATCTCCCACTTTGAAAGACAAAAGATAAAAGACGTCTGCCTGCACTCATTGAGGCTCCGATTGACAGGCAATCATCTGGGGGGGGGGGTTGTAAGCCAGCCAGAAATGAGCAGGTGAAGACCCACAGGTCTTTCTCTCTTTCTCTCTAAACCCCCCACCTATCCCCCAAAATTCTTCATCTCCAAATAGCTATGCGTGTCTCCCTTTCACCATCTCCCACCAAGAGCAAAAGAACACAATGAACTCTTGGGTGGGCAAGGCATGCCCATTGAAACCAAAGGAAGCACTACTCTTGGCTTATGATGGTAAACATTGGATAGTCATGGAAAGGAAAAGAAAACCTTCTCAAGCTCCATCTATGCCGGAAGAGAGTTTTTTGCGTGCTTCACATGTTCAACGTGCATGCACCGAGTGAGAAAACTCCGGCCCCAAAAAATCCTGCAAATGCACACAGAAGGGCAAGCCCCATATGTGGTCATGCACAGTCACTGGAGGCATGCCCATATGAGCCTGGTTCGCAACCCATGAGGTTCGTGGGTTCGCGGAGCCATGTGGGTTGGCTCATGCCCATCTCTAATAATAACCTGGTTTGTTTGTTAGGACATGATGTAATCCAGGCCTCATTTTCCCATTGACTTTTCAGTTTTTGAGTTTTTACCAGAGTGTCCAGATAATCTGTTGAATTACCTTGACTTGTTGAGTCAAGTTGAATCACTTGACTTAGGGTTAGCAGTTGCCAGATGGGACTTGGTGATCTCTCAGAATTACAGGTCATTTCCAGATTAAAGAGATAAGTTCCCTTGGGGAAAATGGCAGATTTGGAGGCTGGACTCCATAGCATTATACAGCTGAAACTCAACTTGACACATATCCAAGTGGGTAGCAGTGTTGCTTTGAAGCAACGAAACAAGGTTTTTAAGTCCTGTGTAACCTTTAACATCAACAGAGTTTTATTCTGGGTGTGTGCACATGAAAACTTACTGCCAAAATAAAATGTTATTGGTCTTAAAGGGCCAATGGACTCAAACTTTGAGTCCCCTTTCACTGAAGATCAGATATGATGAGAATCTTTGGGTAATGAAACTGCAGTAATAATTATATTTCTTTTTCTAAAACCCTGGTGAGGTACTGGAATCCCTGAACATTATATGTTTGAATACTTAAATGAGAACAAGATCAGGGACATCAAACTGAAGATTAGCCTAGATAAACTCCCACAGACATAACTTTAGAAGGGGATTAGACAGATCCATGGAGACTAGGTTGATCAGTGGCTACTAGCTATGGTGACTAAAGGGAATTTACACATTCAAATGCAGCATGCCTTTGTAGACCAGTGCAAGGGGAAAACATCAGGTGGAAACAACATCACTCTCTATACCCTATTGCTGGATCTCCATAGGAACTAGTTGGCCATTGTCGGAGACAGGATGCTGGACTAGAGGACCACTGGTCTGATCCAGTAGAGCTCTTTTCATGTTCCTACATTTTGATGTTGGTAATCTTAATGAGCTATCAGATGGATAGTCTCCTTCCAACTGGGATTATAGTCCTTTCTGAAAAGCAAGTTCAGAGCATAGACTGCTCCTTGATCTAGCATTACTACACGATATTCAACTTTGGAAAGGAGTGACTTTTCGATCTATACCTGATATGTCAGCTGCACCCTTTCAGTGTCGATTTGGTAACATCTACATAGGATTATGATAATGTGGTCTATGCGGGGCTGCTAAAGAAGACTGCTATAAAACCACAAGTAATTTACACTATCACAACTAAGACTGGTCCAAGTATCATAGTATGCTCATCCTTAAATATTGTACTCAGTTATTGGGCATAGGTTCTCTCTAAAACTGCTCTTGATCCTAATATATATTAGTCAAACATATTAGAAAATTAAGTAAATTGCATCTCTAACCAATGGGTCAATTGACCAAATAAACATGCTACTACTACATCTAACCAAGAGAAGTAGTCCCTCCATGGCATGAGCCCCCAATAGGGATTATTCATGCAATCACAAAGGGTCAATGGCTGGACAGCCCCATTCCTGGCCTCCTCCCATCCCTTCCTCTTCATGCTGGAAGAAGGGCCAGTTCTTTGGAGGCCCACCTTGGAAAGATAAGCCATCCAGAGAGTGGGGAAGCTCGGTGTGAAGGAGAGGCTGGGCCACTGTTCAGCCCCAGAGAGCTCAGCATGGCCGCTACAGCTGCCTGCCCAAGATCCATGGAGTGGAGGCAGGATGTCCAGGAAAGGCCATCCAAAGGCCCCATAGGGCCTGGGGCAGCCTTGGCATGCTCCTCTGCACCCCCGCCTGAGTCAGCTGGTGGGGGTTACAGGTGATCCTGGAAAGGCTTCTTGCTGTCCCAAAGGGGCCTGTGCAGTCTTTTTTTCACTACTCTGTACCCCTTTTTGCAGTTGTCCATTCCCTTGCCCCAACCGTAGGAAATGCAGGAGACTGGAAAGGCTGCATGTCCCCCCCCCCCCGCGGTCCTGTGCAGTTTTTTTTTCCACTCTTCTGCACCTCTACCCCAGCTGGGGGAGACTCTGGAAAGTCTGCACACTCCCCCAAAGGGGTCTGCACAGCCATTCTGAGACCCCCTCTGCCCCTGCCCTAGCAGAGGGGGCATGGGAAAAACTGACAAGTCTGTGCACCACCCCAAAGGGGCCTGTACAGCCTTTTTGCACCCCGCTGAGTTCCCTCCTTCCTTTTTCTCTGTCTTCTGGTCCTTCGTCCTCTTTTCTTCCTTTCTCTTTCTCCCTCCCAGTTTCCTTTTCTCTTCCTTTCTATTTCCTTCCTTCATCCCCTTTTTTTCTTTTTTATTTCCCTCCCCCCTCCCCCTCTACCTTTCGCCCTTCCTTCCTTTTTTGTTGTACCTTCCAACTATTTTCTCCGGAGGAAATGTTGCCTGGAGACCAGCTGGTATCCCTGAAGATTTCCAGGCTCCCATCTGGATATTGGTGACCCAGCTGCCTGTACATTGAGGAGGAGTGGGGAATCAAACCCAGCCCTTGAGAACAGAGTCTGCTACTCTTTATCCACTTCACTATGCTGGATCACAAGATCAAGCAGGGGGAGGAGGGCCAGCACCAAGGAAGGACACAGTGCAGGTGTGCATCCTAGCGCCTGGTGCAATCCTGGGTGCAATGGGCTGTACCCTTGTGTGATATATAATATGCACTTTTACTATCCTTTTTGAAGGAAGATAGAAGTAATAAGGAACATAATCCAACATTTTTTTAATGCAACCTCAGGTAGAATGAGCAGGTGCTATATCATATCTGTGTTCCAGCATAATTTTTATTCATTTGGATGAGAAAGCTGCTTATAGCCATGCACTCAACTCACCCATCACCCCTGTGTGAGGATTGTGTTCCAAAATCTGTTTGATACATCAGCTAACAAACTCCCTCATAAGAAGTTTTCTCAGAATGCTAACTATTTCTGTGCATTACATCATTCTCTAAAATGATCAATCTGAGCCATTAAAAGTTTTTTTTTAAGTGTCACTTCACTAAGTAATGAATTACTAATTCCACAATTACTTTTACATGGCACTGGTGATACATTGCTTGTGATTTAAAGTAAGTAATTACTAGAGTCAAAAATTTCATTATTAAATTATGTAATTCTTTACAAGTCATATTTTATACTTCAATAATTTTTATGAGTGCCCCATAATAAAGTAATTCTACAAATGGTTGTACATTTATCATTTGAAAAAGGATACTATCTTTTCTGAGATTTCAAAAAGTTTTCTAAAGATAATAGAAAAGTGATTGAGGGTATTTTGAACTTAGATGCTCAAAGCTGTATATATAGTAGTTTCCTAGTTTTATCTGCTAAAATGTTTCTGATTAGGCCTGCTAAAATCAAGAATTTTAAACCACTTTCTAGTTCTGAAAAAAAATTAAATACAGTTATTTTATATAGTGAATTTACTCTTGACTGTTAGATGTTCAGACCCAAGTTCAAATCTTCTGGATTACAAAACTCACCAGATTTTTTGTAATGTTTAATGGAATAAAAATTGTAGAAAGGGGAATGCTATTGAAATAATTGATATTATAAAAGAAAGGAAAAGAATTGAGAGAAGAGCTGCAGTAAACAGTCCCAAGTGAGACTGTTCAGACAACACAATAATTTCCCCTCCCATTTATTTGTGAATATTTATGATAGGACTGGAAACTCGCTCTATGTATTCACTATTTTTTTTCTGGTTGTAAAGTGTTTCCCCCCCCCCCCTTCTGTGATTTCAGAGGGAGGTTGTGAAAATGCTTCAAATGGACTTGCCATTTACCAACAACAGCAATTAACCTGCTAGCTACAGGCCACCATTTTTTCCTCTATTTTTAAGCACAAAATGCTAAAGAGAAGGCAAACTATTCTGCCCTCATGTTGATTTCATTTTATGACGCAGCCATGTACACAATGATACTTGACTTCTTGGTTATGTCTGAAGCAAAACAGAGTGAAAGTAGTAACCTCTGCCCTCATTCTGGCATCTTGTTTAAAATTACAAGGAAAAATGGTGCCCTGCTGTGAAAAAGGCAAATTCCATGCTGGCCATAATTAGAACAGGAATGGAGAATAAAACTGCCACTATCATACTGCCTTTATACAAATCTATGGCGAGATCCCCCTTGGAATACTAACTACTGTTCTGGTCACTGCGGTGGAAAAAAGATATTGCAGAGCTTGAAAAGTTGCAGAAAAGAGCTATTGAAATGACTAGGAGGCTAGAACAACTGATCTATGAGGATTGGTCAAAACATTTAGCACTGTTTAGCTTGGAATGAAGGTAAGTAAAGGAAGACATTATAGCAGGTTATAAAATTATACATGGTGTGGACAGGAAGAAGCTTTGCTTCCTTTCCCATAATACTAGAATCCAGGATCATGTACTGAAGGTGAAGGGTGGGAGATTCAGGGCAGATGAAAGGAAATAATTCTTCACACAGTGCATTGTTAAAGTGTGGGGCTTACTGCCGCAGGTTGTGTTGATGGCTGGTAACTTGAAAAGGGGAGTGGACAAATTCATAAAGGATGAGACTCTCAATGGCTACTAGTTATGATGGCTACTAGCCATGATGGATATGTATGGGAAGGTGTATTTTAGCCCACCTGCAGAGACTTATGGATCCAGATGGATTCCTGACTGTTCTGCAGGACTCGATATTCTCCTGGGACTCATTGGCGGCTGTGGTAGAGGACTGGTAGTCGTGCCTGTCAGCTGCCATTGTTGAGATTGTTCCCTGATGCCCTTTCCACCCTAATCTCAAACAAACTTACTAGTATTCCCAGGAGCTTTGTGAAAGGAAGAAGTGCGATGGCTAGAGTGAGTGTGGAGGAAGACTTGTGAGCTACAGGGACATCTTATCACATGGTTATGAAAGTGTATGAGATAGTGGTGAAGGTGGTAAAACGGGAGTTTTATGCCACCTCTTTCACATCTGCTAGCTCTCACCCAACACAATTGTTTAGGGTAGTTCGGTCTCTTACTGCCCTCAAGGAAGGGTGCCAAAATAGTAGTCAATTGGATTTGAACTGTGAGGCATTAGCAAGCTTCTTTGTGGATAAAGTCTTGTTGCTCTGTTGTGACCCTTCTGCCACGATTGATACCGAATGTGAGCTGGAAGCCCTTTGGCCATCTTGGGGAATGATGTTTAATGGCTTCAAGCAGCTCTCTTTAACCTAAGTAGAAAAGTTTGGTGATGATAACCACCTGCTTTCTAGACCCCTGTCCATCATGGTTGCTTAAATTGCGCAACCAGAGGATTGGAGATCCCCTGAGGAATATTATAACTCTCTCCCTGACATCCGGGATGGTTTGGCCTCTACTAAAAAAAATGGTGATGGTTTGGCCTCCACTAAAAATATTGCTTGATCTGCAAAACCCCACCAACTACCACCCCATCTCACATCTTGCATTTCTGGGGAAGATGGTTGAAAGGGCTGTTGTGGATCAGTTCCTGGCATTCTTGGACTTCAACACTTGATCCATACCAATTGGACTTCCATCCTGGCCACAGGGTGTAGACTGTGCTTGTTGCCTTGATGGGTCATTTCCAGTGCTAGATGGATAGGGGCAATTCAGCTATCCTTGTATTATTAGATCTGCCGGCCTCATTTGACATGGTGGACCACAAGTTGTTAGCCCACCATCTCACAGGGACTGGGATTCAGGGGACAGCCTTGCAGTGGCTTGTCTGCTTTTCCAGGACCAGACACAGATGGTGGCTGTGGGGGAGGAGTTATTGCACCCCTCCCAACTCCCTTGTGGAGTGCAACAGGGGGCGATACTCTCTCCCCTGTTTTTTTACATCTATATGCATCCCCTGGCACAGCTGGTCCAGAGCTTTGGACTGGGTTGTCACCAATATGTGGATGACACCCAGCTCTATCTCCTGATGGACGGATGACCAAACTCCTCCCCCAGAAACTCCCCCCTGGATGGCTCAAACAGAGTGACCTGAGACTCAGCCCCTCCAAGATGGAAGTCCTGTGGCTGGGTAAGAGGGAGATTGATCAGGAAGCTTTCTTCCCCTTCCTGGATGGGGTGTAGCTTGAGGCTGTGTCCACAGCCAGGAATTTGGAGGTGATATCTGATGTCTTCATATCAGTGGAGACACAGATCACCAAAGCAGCCCATGTGGCATATTTCCATCTACACAAGACAGGCTAACAGTGCCCTACCTGTCCCCAGAGCACTTGGCCAAGTGATCCATGTGGTGGTCACTACCAGGCTAGACTTCAATAAAGGGCCTTCCCTTGTCCTTTACCTGGAAGTTACAGTTGGTGCAAAATACAGCTGCTAGGGTCCTCAAGAGGTGATCTTGGAGGACCCATATCCAGCCAAGGCAGCTGCATTGGTTGCTGATTGCATTCTGGATCAAGTTCAGAGTTTTGGTGCTGATCTTCAAGTCCAGATGTGGTCTAGGCCCCACATATCTGAGGGACTGCCTTGTCTCTTTATGCCCCCCACTGGGCTCTTTGCCCCGTGGGTTTGAATCCTGTGTTGAGGCCAGGCTGTTGAAGAACTTTAATCTCTCCTCCGAAAGGCCCAGAAGATCTTGGTTGGAGGTGTGCCGTCTTGAATATTTTCCCAAGGCCTGTAGATGGTACAGATGTAAGGGAGGCCACATTGGTTTATTCTGGTCTTGTAAACTGGGAGGAGGCTTATGGTGGGGGTTCTATACTGCCAGGAGATTGTATTGTTTTGCCTACTGTTTTATTGGGGGCTTTATTGTAAACTGCCATGAGCTGGCTTAGTCCAGGATTGGCAGTCAAGAAATCAAATTAATCAAATTAATAATATAAATGCCTATACTCTCCAGTACCAGAAGTAGTACACCTCATGATATCAGTTACTGTGGACTACAGATGGGAGAATGTTGGTACAGTTGTGCTGCCTGTGGCCTTCCCAGAAAAACTGGTTGGCCATTAGAATGTTTCATGGGATCGGCATTTGGTCTCATCTAGTATGGCTTTTGTTACATTCTTAAAAATTTTAGCTCCACAGAAGCCCACAATTTTTGAAATTTTAAGTTTGCTCTTCTTTAAGGTTAGGCCTACATGGCAATCCAAAGCCCACTGAATGGTCTCACTTTGGATTACTCCATTACTATACTTCCTTGTTCTTGTCAGCAGAGCTGGCTATTCTATGTGGTTTTCTTTGCTGCAACTTGAGATTACTGTATTGACTTAATATGATGCATGAGTGCTACATTAGTGATTAATATTAAAGTGAACAATACCCCTCCCTGCCAAGTACTGGAGATGCACTTTTTAAAAGTTCCTGATTTAAAATTTTGATAGTCATTAATTGAGTTCTTTCATGTTCCTTCCATAATGCCAGTATCCTCTACATTCATTTTAAAGGGAGTGGTAAAGAGCAACAATTTTTGAGATAAATATTTCAGGTGTTTAAGGTAGTACCTCAGAAATTACTAAACCTCATACTGATAACATTTTTCAGATTTAGCAATCACTGTATTTGTGTCAACTTTGATGTGACATATTTTATCTTCTCTCTTCAGTATATCAGGTAATCATAACTTGTCATATGCTAAGCCCCCTTTTTTAATTTCACATAATTATGAAAGCAACTAGAAATGAATTGTGTCTGGTTTAATAATACATGGTAATGTTTTAAAGATACTTCAGAAAAAGTAAATTGCTTCTGCAGCATTAGTGTAATCTATTATATAACATTAATATGCATAACAGATGGCTCTCAGAAGAGTAAAGAGGGTATTATTTTGATTTGATTTTAATTAGATATATATTGTCTCTTCCATTATATATTACCCACACTAATACTGTAAGAGGCTTTTATGCATAATATTAGGACATTTGTTGCACTCCAAACTTTTAGATGTCACTAGTTCATCCTAGTATTTTGAACCATGTGAGAAAGAAATTACATTAGTTTTACAGAGATTTATTTTGGCTATTTTTAACTTCTTAAAAAAAAAAGAGTTCACATTCAGAGATGCCTTTGTTTCAAGAACCTGCTGTCATTTGGGAGTGAAAAGTTGATACTTTTAAAATTTTACATATAGTTTGGTAAAATTCATATATTGTCACTTGGTAGATCCAGATTATTTCATATGCCCTACTATAGCAATACTCGTGGTGATAGTGCATAGGGCTTTTCCTCCTATACCCAACAAATTTAGTGGGACTGTTTTGGACCAAATATAGACTAGATCTCTTTTTTGAATTGGAAGACTGAGCCTTTTTTGCCCTATATTCCCTCAGTGACTATTACTTAAATACTAAGGGTATTTAAAATGAGATTTTTCATAGTGATTAGCTTTTTGATGTAATCAGTAATGAAATAAGTCCTCTTTTTTGTTTTTCAAAATATAGTAACCATTACACTTGTTTTGCTGAGCTTCTAACCACCCCTTGCTTGAACTGTGCTTTTGTGCTTGACATCAGCTGGCAATGCAACAATGGCACAGGGTTTTCTTGGACGTGTACAATGCACTGGTTCTGCTGGACTTCCACCCTGTCTTCCCTGCTTGGACTGTATTTCTGTTCTTGATATCAGCTAGCATTTCTGTAATGGCACTGGGTTCTGCTGGGCACCCTGTAATTGCACTGGTTCTACTGGGCTTGCAAAAAATGCCCCCCTTCAATTTCTGTTACAAAGATTCTCTGGTTTGACTTTAATCCTTTGGAAACAATGGAGAAAGTGGACACCTTCTTTCTGTGTGTGTGTGGGGGGGGAGATTAGTGTGTTTCTTCATATCTGACCTGGTGAATCTTGCCATCACTATTTTGTGAAGCTTTGGCTAGTGTTAGTTAGTAAAAATTAGAATAAAGGCAGACTCCTAGCTCTCTCTTTGGTTTCAGAATGGAGAAGCCTTCCTACGTGCCTGCTCAGATCATGAGTGGTATGATGGGCTAACATATGGCAAACTTGCAGTTTTCAAGGCAAAGTACTGCTTTATAATAGAATATTATTAGATATGAAGATATATTGAAAAGATAAATTAAAGTGAAAGTAAATTAAGTAAATTTAGGTAAGTTCTATGTACATGTATGATTTTGAATACATATTATTATAGTTTGTATTCTATGTTTGTATGTATGCAAATTGAAATTGAAATGAAATAAAAATTTAATCTGTTTAATTTAAAAAGGAATAGTGCACTATGCAACATATTTCTTAATATAAATTAATGTGTCAGTTTCTTCCTGTTATATCATTTTACATGTTAAATCCTTTTAAAAAGGGAAAGTTACAATTATTTCAATCACTGAAATCATTGAATCTTTGGTTAACTTCAATCACTGTTTTGTGAGTAAGGCAAGTATAAGTTTAAAACCAAATTATTGCAGGCAGGGTTGAAAAGCACCAAATCCATAAAAATGAGAAGAACAGCAGGCCTGTTGAAAAAAAAAATTGTACCCTCTTTGAAGAAGTCTAGATAGCGGAAAGAAGGAAAGCCATCTTTAGGAACTTTTTGACACTTCATATGCAAATGAGCTGTTTGATAGTTCATATTACTAACAAGTATCTATGCTTCCTGAGGGAGTACCCAATTGCCACTTTGTTGTTGTTAGGTGCGAAATCGTGTCCGACCCATCGCGACCCCATGGACAATGATCCTCCAGGCCTTCCTGTCCTCTACCATTCCCCGGAGTCCATTTATGTTTGCACCAATTGCCACAGAACCTGTCTAAAGATTCTGGGCATTATCTGGTTATAAAGGTTGCAATCCAAAGAGCACTTCACTGAAAGTAAGGCCCATTCAATAAAATGGCACTTACTTGCTTAGGATTTGTTCCCTTACTTTACTGGGAAAGGTAGCAACTTTTGGTCAATTATAATGTATTCCTCTACTACTATTTCCCTAGTCCTTCTGTGTTTTGTTGAAGATTTCAACTGTACTACTGAACTATGAGCACAAAAACTGACCTTCAGATATATTAATTCAACCATGTATTAGAGAGAGACAAAGAACACAGCATTCAAAAATGAAAAGTTGTAATCAATCCATTTTTATAAAATAAACCTGATTTCAATTAAAACAACCTCTGGAGGTAGACTAATGTATATTATAATAAACGGGTAAATGTAAGGCGTGGGAAAAGTTCAGACATTCCTTCTAGCATATTGAATCAATTAATAGCATGTACAAGGAAACCCTGATTATTTGAAAGAGTGGAGAAAAATGACTTGATTCTTTACAAGTAGTACAGACTATTATTAGTATTCCAGATAGACTGTGTTCTAGGGAGTCCATCATAAGCTTTGATCTGTCTGCATCCACAGCTGGAAACTTTGCGCTCGGCTCTGGAAGCAGCACGAAGTGACAACAGTCGCCTCAATCAGAAAAGTGAGTTAGTGCTTGCAAATGTTAATCAGTGGATCAAAGAACAAAAGTGAGTGAGATTGGGGTCTCTCCCCCTCTCTCATTTCCTTTGGCCCCCAAACAATTAAAGCATTCATAAGAACACTCTTCTCAGCTTACTTCCATACTTCTGTATCTTTTATCTAAAGCTTTGCATGGGTTCTTTATATAAGCTCTTGCTTCCCCCCCCCTTTAATACTGAGACTTGCCATGTGATGTAATTAATACATGCAGTCAAAGCCAAAAATATTTACCGCAATGGCAAAGCATAATGTTAGTGACAGTGCTCAGATAATATGACATCAGGGTCAATTGCAGATAATCACATCTTAAGGAAATGAGACCTTCTCAGAAATATAATGTGGCATTTGGTTAATTCACAGTATTATTTTGCTCCTTATAGAAGATCTTATGGTTCATTTCATGTCAAAAATGACTCCTATAGCCAGGAAAACAAAACTCTGCACATTTGTCACAAGCAAAATAATTACACAAGATATATTTCCATGTGCTCCAAGATTTGTGTCTAGCATTTCTTGTTTGGGCAGTCTTGCAAGGTTAGCTTCAGGCCTCTAGGCCAAATAATTCTTCTTTCATCTTCTCCCTAAACATGCTGCCACATGAAGCACACACAAGTGGCAGCAGTGAGAATTGTTCATGGCAGTCACGCCCTGGCAAGGCTAAGGTGGGAAGGGACTAACTCAGTGCTAAAGCAATGGCTTTGCATGCAGAAGGTTCCAGATTCAATCTCTGAAATCCAATTGAGAATATTAGTATCCTTGTCTATTTCTGTCCAAAACAGAATCACATTGTGTCTGAAATCATAGTACCACTCTGTCATTACTGTTTAAAGTGTTAGAGGTCTTGGATACCTTGTTTTGAAGCTAATACGAAGTTTGCTAGGTGTCCTTCGGCAAGTGTGTAGGTTGGATTCATCTATTTCCTACCCACTCAGTCCTGCCCAGTTCTCCTGTCTCACTTGTTGGAGAAATCATTAATGCTCAGCATGGTCAGCGGCAAAAGGAAACGTGGTCGCCGAGGATATGCTGGCTTGACACGATCAAAGCCAATGCAGGGATGACCATGGACCATGGACCATGAAAGAGGCGGTCATTGACTCCTGTATGTATGGCGAAGACTTTCCTATAGAATTGCTGAGGGTTGGACATGACTGAATAGATAACATCATCAGTAGAACCAAGTAGGATGATCCACAATCCCTTTACTCTGTCATCTACCTCTACTTCAGTTGATTCTGCACCCACTAAGAACTATTCTGTAAAGTACACCTCTGAGTATAAAGTAATTGCATTACATAAGCTAATTATGAAGTCTTAGTTTAGGGACAAATTGCTGAGTGCATAACACTTCAGTACAAGTTTAACGGGCAATTTAAAATATACAGTTAATCAATTTCTTTTCAAATTAACAACTTGTTTTGAGGGGAAAATATACTATTCAAACTTTTTAAAATTATTGGCTACTGTTTTTAGTATCAGGAACCACTGGATTGATTCAGAAACGAATATACACATTTCTTCATGCATATATCCCAACTATTTTGATTAGCTGTATCAGAGTTTCTCAGTACTCTAACATATCTTTAAATATTACTGTTTCTGTTCAGAATACACTTGAACAATAAAACCTTTCTCTAATTTGTCAGGGCTGTGGGTTCAAAGAGGAGATTCTATATGTATGTATTCAAATGAGTAGTCATGTTGATCTGAAGTAGCACAATAAAATCAGAGTCCACTTTAAGACCAACAAAGATTTACTCAAGGGGTGAGCTTTCGAGTGCAAGCACCCTTTGTCAGTCTGACGAAGGGTGCTTGCACTCGAAAGCTGATGCCATGAATAAATCTTTGTTGGTCTTAAAGGTGCTACTGGACTCTGATTTTATTATATGTATGTATGTTTAATTTGTTTATTTTAAAGTTATTTTTACCCCTGTCCAGAAAGAAGTTCCATGGGTGGTTTGCAATAAAATCAGAAACAAAGTAAGATTAAAGCATATGCCCACTGTTTTAGTTCTTGTTGTATGTCTTTGTATGTAACTTTAGCTCTGGTTTTAATTCTTTTAAAGATGTGTTTCTGTTCATGTTAATGGTTTTTAAGAAGTTATTTTATTTTCTGTACTTTAATTTGTTAGCTGCTTTGTGTCCCTTATGAATGAAGAAAGGCAGGGTGTAAATCTGCAAAATAAAACTTAAAAATACATTATCTAAGTAGAAATAATTCCATCCTTGCTGGATATCTTTGAAAAGTCACATTCCCATTTTACTTTTTAAAAATAGAGAACCAGTGAGACAAATATAAATATTTTAAGGATATTATCTTGCTCTATAACTGGGCTTCCGGTTGAGTCAAAGGGGACTATTTTAAATTGCATCACAACTATTCCAAATGTTATGTTGAATCATTGTTCAGGCTAAACAAACTTCTGGGTGACCACAGTGTTTTGGCAGGCTTTTACTTTTCCCTTGCAATGTTGCCAAATCCATTCTGTTTTCCAGCTTTGACTGAGGCATGAGAGATAATCTGATGATAACTCTCACCAGTGCATAGGGGTACTGCACTAATATAAATGCTTTCTGCCAATCTTATGCTGTGCGTTTCCAGGATTAGTCCTATCCCACCTAGGGATATAAATCAGAAAGAGGTCTACACTGTTACTCATTTAATAAAGTAATTCAATAGATGTACAGTTACCATAGCAATAGTTATCTTCACCATACCCAAGAAAATAGAAGGCATAATCTATCTAAAAATAACACTCACCTGGTTTATCTGTTCTTTCTATTACAGTAACTAGAGGATTTATATTCCAGTATTGTTCTCAGGCTACTATGATATAAAGGGTATATCAAAGTCCTGTTTATTTTAAAGTTAATTCTGACCCATGTCCAGAAAGACACTCTGGGGGTGGCTTGCAACAAAAGCAGAAACAAAAACTAAACAAAACCACCAGTTCTTGAAAACCACCAGTCCTAATCAATAAAAAAACACCCAATCAGCATTAATGAACTAAGCCAGCAGCGAAAACAGCACTATAAGCTAACAGCATAAAGGTAATAAAAAGCCCTGACATCACGGCCATCCCGAGAGTTGGGGACTCGGGGGAAGGGGGGAAGGACCCAGGCTGCAAAGGCCCGATCCTGGACAACACCTGTGGAAGTCACTTTTCATAGATATGTTCCAAAGACCAACACAAAGACCCATAAAACTTGGGGTGGCATTCAGTGACCAAAATTAAGCAGATCTGGTATAACTTTAATTGAATCAATTTAATTAAAGTTATTGTGTGAAGGTGTGTGAGTGAATAAGAGAGAGACAGCCCTTGCAACTCGTCCCTGGACCTCTGGACTAGGAGAGCGAGAAACTGGATAGAATATTTTAGGTACCTATCAGTTTAAAATCCCTCCATCAACATCATTTATAAAGCAAATTAGTTGAGGGTAAAGGTGAGCCTAACTTCCTCTTTTATTTAACTGAAGACCAGTTGGGATACGTTTGAGTGAGGGTTTTCTTTTCTTTTTTGGTCCATACAATTCAGCTTTCCATCAAGACGCAATACAATACATTTATAACCTATAGAATTTATTTTAATTTCATTTTTCACTCTCTCATATTTAATTCTTATTAACCTTTAACTGTCAGTTTTGGTCTCTATTATAGCTTGATGTGAAAACATTGCAGTTATCTGGAGAACTGAATATATATTTGATCTTTTTAACGTTTTAGATTAAGCATCACAGGCTTTAATTAATACTGCGGGTGCCATTCAAAAAGTTTAAATCTAGTCTTAAATTATCTGATCTTATGATTGCATGTTTCAAGATAGAAGTAAAAGGATTCTAGATTTTATATGCTCTCTTATCAGAGATACAAAGCAATTGTAGTAAAATCAACAATTACACTGCAGAAAAGAAAATGACTACCAATTTGTCAGCAGTTGCATGAAGATGTTCCACAGTAGTTAATGCCGAAGAATTATCATCCTTTTATGTAGACAGAAATTGATTTTGTGATTCAGGCTATTAGCAAGCCGATAAAGATTCATCCTTGCATATTCAAGCAGATGCCTCTTTTGTCATTCTAGCAATGCCAGTGTTCAATTTAACAGGAGAAGCCATTCAGGAGGGGTTATGTTTTATTATGTTTCTTTTTTTTTTGTTCATGTTTCATGAAGGTATGTTCCTCTTTCTCTTTGATAAAAAGTGTGAGAATGAAGAGAGATGCATATTCACTGCTTATCAGCATTTAAAGTTTTTTGAAAAAAATTCTATCAGTGCAATTCTATCTTCAAATTATAAATACTAGTGGAAATAGGATCATTCTCAAACTCTTACTATACTGACAGAACACAAAATTAGGCCGGCATTGTGGATTAATGCCAGCGTATCATTACCGCTGTGTCAGCAGTTCCAGATTGTTTGCATTACTCCTATGCCAATGGGAGACCACTGGTTAGGTCGTCAAGCTGAGCTTGGCAGCCAGTGAGAGGACTTGGAGCACAGTTCTGTGTGTGGCATCACTTCCGCGTATGCTGGCAAGCTCTGTTTTAACATAAAGTTTTGATTCCTAGAGCTGTCCTTTGTCACTTAGGTACCCAGAAGTGACACAGCGATGTCAGATATTTTGGGGACAATGGGGATTGCCAATGGGAAGCACACTGCTATATCAGCAGATCTGTCAAGTCTGCCACTGGTGTGAGAAGCATAAATGGGTAGAATTGAGGTTAGAATGGAATGTGAATTGAATGCAAAGGTTATTTGTACCAGCAAGACCGTTTATGCACTGGAGGTTTCATGCCGGGCTGCAGGCTGGAGTTTTAGTCGTGGCAGGTTGCTCTACCTCTTCCTGCACCCACACGGGGGAGCATTTGGCCTGGTGCACCTCATCCAGCCCCGATTTGTGCTCCTGCACGGGAGCTGGGGCAGTAAAGTTCCCAGTGCATAATCGGTCCAAAAGAGTGTTCCCATTGGGACTCAAAGGGAAGTCCAGCTGCCTCTTCTTGCTCTTCTGCCCATCTCACCCCTACAGGTGACGAATCCAACAGGGATACTCTTAAATCAATGTTCTATTTGTACGGAAGCTGTCCCAGTTGGGCAAAAGGCTGGCTGACTTATTCTATCAGCAGTATTCTGGAACTGTGAATTCTGAGGTCCCTCTGTACCCTCTGCACATAAGACCAAAGACCAAACGCATTTCGACCCTACTGGGTCTTATTCAGTGGTCAGAATTGTAACAATACATTCTATATAAAAATTTTTTTGACTTTTTTTCTGACGCACATGAGATATACTCTCAGCACAGAACTATATAATAGCGAAGAGTGGTGAGCCTAGGCATATGCCATAGGAGGTGGTCTTCAAAAAGTCTAAAATTTACATATATTGGTTGGAGCCATAATTTACAGATCCCATTCAACCACTCAGCTACACTTTATAATGAGTTTAGACATTTTATATAGAGTGTATTGTTACAGTTCTGACCACTGAGGAAGACCCAGTACGGTCGAAACACGTTTGGTCTTATCTGCAGTTAGTTCTGCATAATTTTATGTAGTTTTTATTCTGTTTTTAATTGTGCACTACAATCAATAATTACCAGTTTTACATTATTTTATTGTACAGCTCAACTTCTGAGTTCCTACCTGTAAAGTTTGGGTTGTGTTCCTTTTTTGGATTTGGTTTTCCCTCTGTGCCCTCACCAAATCTCATCATTCCTTTCATTCTGTTGCCTGGATAAGGGAATAGGCGAGAAGCCTGAATGTGAGGTAATAGCATGAAAGTCCAAAAGCACAAAACCCAAGCAAAAATGACCAACATTTTCATTCTTCCATCTCAATAAGACGGCACCTTTTCCAGATGAGTTGAGATGGTGACTTGAGTAGGACTGGATGTCAACTCTGGCCCAACAGTGGGTGGATTTTATTTCGTGGAAGCTGAAATAACCTACAGTTACTCCTAAATTCCTTTAAATACCCTATCATATTGGCAGTGAGCAAGTAGCTAAAGGATGGCGTGCCCTTCCCCCACATAGACATGTTCACGCAGATGTGGTCACCTAGAGTGAGTGTAGCTTATTAACGATTTTAGTCCAGTGTTAATAATTAATTTTCTATTATATTTGATGTCCATATTGTCTGCATAAACTCATTCATAATACTAATCATTTTAAAAGCATGGCATTACTTATTTAAGAAAGCTGGTCATTATAAGTGGGTAAAAGCTTATTCCTCAGCATATATATTTCTGATACTAACATTGTAGATGCTACAGTTACTATTATACATGGGTGTTTTCTCTTGGTTTTACCATGCATGTCCATCAGGTTTTCTTTGTCATTCTGCATTGATTTTCTTCCTTTCAGAACTCAATTCGCTTTCTTATCTGTTTCCCTGGGTTTTCTGAGAATGCTTTTGTGCCAATTTTTCCTTTATCTCATTTCCAAGCCAAAGGTAATTCAAATGCACACAGATTCCCTCAGATTTTCTCTCCACCCTTTTGCTGCCCCCACAGGTCAATGCCCACTTTTCTCAAGGTCATTCTGCCCACTCTGCACCTTCTGTCATCTTCCCCCTTTAATTGGTGCATAAGCTCCATTTACTCCTCATTTAATTTTTAAAATTTTTCTTTTAATAAACATCATGAGTCCACTGACATGAGATGATCAGTAGTCTCAAACTGTTGAATTAAAAAAAAACCTAACATGATGAAGGAAAGATTATAAGGAGCTGCATGAGGTTTAGTACTCTGCTGGTATTGACTTGATCAATGCCAGTGTCAGTGGGTTCTACTGTGCATTCTGTACACTCAACATGTTCCCCCAGTTTATGAGATCACGTGACTCCCATTTTTCACAGTGGCTGATAACACAGCCGAGAATCCCCCAGTGCCCGGCAATATGGAAAATGGGGTTTCACAGCTGCTTGCCAGTTTCAAAAAAGTCTGGACAGTTTCAAAATTGGAGTTTCCTCCTTTACCTGAATTCATTTCTGTTTCCTTTTACTGAATGAACTAATACTAAGATGCATGCACAAAACCTGAACTGTGAGGATTGAAATAGAAGATGCTTTCTGGATTCTACTATACAGCGGCAATAGGGCAAATGTGTACTTTTTTGGGGACACCAACCCCCCACATAGCACAAGTGACATCCCACCCCAATTTAGAAAAGTGCATTTTTAAAGGTGTAGCTGCAGAATAAATAAACCAGGAGAAAAATAATGGTGTGTAAGGTGGCCACATAATCCAAATTCAAGACTAAAGGCTTGCTGCTTTGAAAATCTGGAGTAAGATGGATGTGTGTACTGGGCCAAAGTCTCCCCAGTTGGGCCTGATTTACATATCTTTTTCTAAGTGACTACTAAAAATAAGCCTCACTTTTTATTTGTGCATGCAACGATACTTGTGGAAAGCCACTGGAGAGACTGTTTTCCATGAAGTCCACCTTGCTATTGCATTCCAACACTATCCCTTTTCCTTTCCCTAAATACATTTTTCACCATAGCAGCAGAGTGAGTGGAAGAAATCTCTGGAGAATGTATTTCAAGGGAGGAGTTTCACAATGAATTGGGGTGAGGGGGAGACTCGAAAAGCCCCATTCTCATATTAGTAGAATAATAACAATGAATAACTTTTATTTCAATATTTCCCTCTATATGTTTAGAGAGTCCAAAGGGAGGAGCAAGAATCAGGAGAAATGTGAACAGGCTGACCTGATATTCATAGTTAAGCAGATTCAGCCATGGAAAAGAGGCTGTGTTTGCTTGCTCCCCCCCCCCTCCCCCCATGTTTCCATCAGTCAGGGAAGTCTACTGTCTGTTTTCTTCGGCTCACGGGTCCCATTCACTCTCTGTTTAGTTTTACTGCTGCCTGTTTTCCTTGTGCACCACATGTGGGTCTAATATTGTGTAGGGAAGGTCCACTGAATGAAGAGTACACTTCCTGCCAAGTTAGTGAACATAAATGATAGCTGAAAATATATTTCCTAATGATTCAATAGAAAATAAAAACAGATGTAATAATGAAAACAATTGTATTCGTTTAATTAATATATTTTTATCCCACTTGTCCTCCAGGAAGCTCAGGGAAGCAGAATTCAGCCCTCTATAATTTCAGTCCCAGCACAACCCTATGAGTTATATGAAGCAGAAAAACAATGACTAGCCCAAGTTCATCAAACAAATTTCCATAGCAGGATGGGGATTGGAACTTGGATATGCCCATTCCAAGTCTAACACTCCGAACAGTAGGCAATGCTGCAGATGGAAACAATAATAACTAGAAATGTTTAAAGAATGAAACTGTTAGCGAGAAGACAAAAAATGGACAGGGATGGCACAACTCTTGGCAAAAATGGAAATCCTCTGTTCCTCTCTCTGTACATGCCCTACCAGATCTTAAAATATAGGATATACTGCTTAGGTTAGGAAATTACAAATTACAGAGTTTCACTACCTTGAAGTCTCCTTCAGCTCAGAACTATTTCTGAACTGGGAACTTCACTGCCCTGGCTCCCACACAGGAGCACAAATCTAGGGTGGACAAGGTGTTCCAGGCCAAATGCTCCCCCATGCAGGAGCAGGAAGAGCCAGGGCAACCTGCACCAGCTCAAACTCCAGCCTGAAGCCTGGTGTGAAACTTCAAGTACGGAAACCAACCAGGATTCTTGATCTCTTTACTCCTCCTTCTTAGTTTTGCATGTTCTTCTTTGCTAGCATTGTGTAAAGTCAAAATAAATTAATTTCCAATTGTTTATGCTCTCTTTTTATCAACAGATATAACAGAAGAAATGCTCAGTGCTTCTGACCTTATCTGACATGTATGGATATTTCATTCAGTTCATTACTCCATCAATATCTGAAAGCAGCAAAGAAGGAAGTGGTGACAAAACATATCATATGTGCATCAATAATTATTTGTGTTGCTAACAATGCATGACACAATCATTCTATATAAATCAATAGAAAATTGTCCACTATCGTCATTGGAAGAAATGACTATGTCATTTAAAGGTAGACAATGGAGAAGTATGATGAAAACAATAACAGAGACTGTATAAAACCACAAAAGTTGATAAGCAAGAACTGATCTCTCGGAATAAAATGCTAGGAAAACATGAGCTGCAAGTATTTATAGGATGCACAATTAATTTGCACCACAAGGGTATTGAGACAAGGCATTAAATAGAACTGAGAAGTGGTAACCTGAACTTGCAGGGGGCCTCTCATTTTCCTCTTCCCCTCCCTGAAAACCCCCATAGTCTCTCATCTTTTCCTGATCCTTCTCTCTTCCCATGTACATTTATCTGCCCCACCTACATTTATCTGCCCATCTGTCTCCATCTTCTACCTAGGAAAACTATGGTTCAGCTGTACAGTGCTGATGCTGGACCAAGTCCACAGGCATAGCAGTCCAAAATCACCTTTTGAGTTTCTACAGCAAGATGGGTATTCAGACCTGGGACTTCCAGATCCTACATTGGAGCTGTAACTATTGGAGCTTTAATAGGATGTCTGCTGTTGAACAATAGTAAGCAGCCCAGCCAAGGTTAGTCATGCAATTCATGTCATTTGAAGTCATGCAGTGGTTATTTCCAAGCCTGACACTGATGAGTCTTCTCTCAAAGTCCACCCCCCCCCCTCAAGGAAAAAGGCCATGCCCCCTCCAGCTGCCTTTATTGTGTGAAACCAAGCCTAGAATACTTTGGTTGCCTAGCAGCTGCCACTGAGAGTTTCTATTCCTTAAAGCAACATACACTCCTTTTACCATTTGGGTTTTTTTAAAAAAAACTCCCAATATAGTTTTCACAGCATTTTCTGCAACCCTGAAGTTTTTCAAGTTTATAGAAAGATCCTTCTTGTCTATTCACAGTTCTAGTCGATGGATTGAAGTATCCTTAGATGTAGCCAACTTTGCCACTGTGGTGTAGTGATTACAAGCTGTGGACTCTAATCTAGAGAACACATGCAGCTGCATGTGGTGTAGTGATTACAAGCTGTGGACTCTAATCTAGAGAACTTAATATGGTTTCACACTCAGAACTCTCTTGGCCCTACCTATGTCACTAGGTGTTTGTTGTGGGGAGAGGAAGGCAAGGCAATTGTAAGCTGCTCTGAAACTCCTTAGAAAGAAGTGGCGTATAAAAACCAACTCTTTTTCTATTAGAATATACAAGGAACTTAAGGGTGCCACCATCCCACCTTACTAAGTATGCAGGGGTACTTGATTTTCATGACGACCAAAATTAGCACCCACTGATTTGAATGGGAGAAATGTAAGTGTGTACTGAAATTGTATTGAAATCAGTGAGATCCCCAAACCCTGAAATCTTGCTGCATTGTATGCATCATGACAGTAAATGCAGTATTGACTGATGGAGAATACCCCCAGCTGCCCTACACTGAGTCAGGCCAGTGGACTATCAGGGTCTCTATTCTGCATTTGTTTTTAACAATTTTACTGTTATCTGATCTTGCGATGGCCTATGGCCCAGCGCAATAAAGTTTGACTTTGACTTCCCTAACTGGCAGTGGCTTCCCATGGTCTCAGGAACTGGTCCATTCCACCACTTACTATCTGATTCTTCTTAACTGGGGGTGAGATGGAATGATCTTGGAACTTTCTACAAACACAGCACAAGCTCTTTCACTGAGCTTCAGCCCCATCCCTTAAATGTAGCAGAATATCTTGAAGACCACTAAAAAGCAAGTGATCTTTGATAGATTTTTCAAATGTAATTCTTCATTCCTCCACTATAATACTAAACATATCTATGTGGAAGCAAGTGAGAATAACTTTGAGGAAAATAGGGCTGAGCTGAAATCTCAGGGGAAAGCATTTTTTGATGACACTCGTAATGTTGTAGTTTCCAGTCAGTTTTGCATCACCTCTGCCAGCTGCTTTGATGCCATTTTGTTTCAGAGCATCCTTTGTTGCTGGCTATGTGATCCAACCATTTGGAAATCACATTGCCAGTGTGATAGCATCTTGGCACCCTCCTGCCATATGTGGCTAGGTGAGAACGCTGTTAACTAAAAACAAAATAAGAGCAAAGCTTCCTTCCTTCCCGCAGTATGAATGTAAAACATGTTTGTGCCATTTTGCGGGGCCTCCAAATTATCATCAAGCCAGTCCACTTTCCCAAAAGTTATTGCCTGAGTTTTTCAGAAAGTATTCCCCCCTCCCTGCCACAAAACATATTGCTCTCCCCTTCTTAGTCCAAGTAAAATTGCTTTAATACCAACCCATCATTACATTCCCATATAATATAGAAATACTGTCAGTGGTCAACCCTTTGCTCTTTGCAGCTTTTATGAATGCAACAGTAATTTACGAAGTTTGGATTGTGGCCATCCCCATATGACTTCTCCAGAAAGGACTGAAAGAAGCAACACTGAGAGCGTCGCCGAATTTGTTTTCCGTATGATGTTTGTGAAAGTCCCTCAAGAATGGGATTGGTTGCTGGTTTTCTTTCTAGCAGTATTTCCATTATGACTGCAAACATTTCATTAAAAATATATATATTGTGACCCTTATCAACATGGACAACTTCTTCAGGAATACTGACATATTTCTTTGGGATGATGATGTTTGCTTACATAACGTCACATTGAGACCACAGTTCTCTATACAGCAACAATAGTTGGTTATAGAGCACTTCAGAGTGTTCGAAGTGATCCACAAACATTAATTTTTCAGTCATGTGTACACCAGACCTGCAAGACAGGCTGGTGTTATCCACATACTTCTGGGAGAGGAGGGTGGAGTCTGAAAGAGTGATGGCAAACATGAAGCTATTTAGCAAGTGTCCAATTATATGTTATGGATATGTATGATGGAGACATGGCGGTGTAGTGGTTAGTATGTCAAGGAGACCTGGGTTCTGCCATGGAAATTTGCTGGCTGATCTGGGGCCAGTCACACATGCTCAGTGTATCCTACTTCACACAATTACTGTAATTATAGAATGGTTGAAGTGAATGATGCAGCTGCCAGGGCCTTTTTGGTCCTGGCCTCAACCTGGTGGAATGAGCTCTCTGAAGAGCTAGGGGCCCTGACAGAATTGTCAACATTCCGCAGTGCCTGTACAATGGAGCTTTTCCACCAGGCGTTTGGCTGAGACCAGGTCAGGAAGATTGGTTCCCTCCCCTCACGGACATATGGAAAAGCTGTTGGCCCGGATGCTCGTGGAAGCTACCGCCTGGAGGGCTGACGGTAGTACATGGGGGGACGGTTGTACATGTATGGGATTGAAGGAGGGTCCTGTAAATAGTAGTTTTCCACCATCTGGGACCTTGTTAAATTGGTTGGGTATGCCAGGAGTGGCAGTCAATAAATATAAGTATAAATAAATGAATGATGAAAGCTCCATCAGCAGGATAGGACTGGAATTGCAGAAGCTTTTCCTTACACTGGCTTCCATGTCTCCAATCCCAATCACTGCATACTCAAGCATCTTTTAAGGGGGAGGAGAAATCATGTTACTACTGTTAGAATATGCAAAATCTGTAGTGTGCATGATTCAGAAGGATATGAGTACTATCTTACAGGGAACATTTGAAGAGATGTATAGATAGCATATTTAAATTATAAACTTCCTGGTGTTTTTCAAGTAATTTCTTCCTTTGTCCTGATTGGCTTAGCTGGTGACTTCCTGCTCTTTTAAATGCACTTCCTCCCTATTTGCTTTCAGGTGATGAAAAACAGTCAGGTAGACTGCTAGGACTCTCTCCTTACAAAATTGTTTCAATTCTCAATACACTATATATTCTTTAACCATTGATTTACTCTTTGGTCTATTTAAACTCTGCCAACAATCACTACATGTGAATCAAAAACAAAAAAAGTGGATCATAGCACAGTCCCAAGCTGAGTTATACTCTTCTGAGCCCATTGACCTCAGTGCATTTAGAAGGAAGTATCTCCACTTAGGATTGTCTTGTCAGCCAGTTAGGAACTATGCTGCATTAGCCTGGTTCAGGCCTAACTAAGCATGCACTTAAGGTGGGCCCCCCTCACTTCTGATTGTCCAGTAGTATTACACAGTCTATGTTGTCATGCAAGTGGGTAACAATGAGCATAAGACTGTTACTAATGCTAGCCATGGTCACCCTGGGTGTGTAAGTCCATGGTCATGATGAAATTGGGAGCTCATAACTCATTTGCCTTGACAATATATGGTATGAGTCACTCCTGGAGCCCCCCTCAACCTACATATTTGATATGAGAATCCAGGAAGAGAATTGAACCCACATGCAACTTTCTAGGTAATTCACTGTGTCTGTTTTTATTTTACCTAGTTTTCAGCATGTGTATGCATGTGCCTTTTATTTTCTTGGACAAATGACAGTGTTGCTTTTATTTCCCTATGCCATGAGTACTTGGACAGAAGGCAAGGTTTATAATTATAAGAAGTAAAGCATCCTAAAATGAGCGTACAGATGAATGAGGGAGGAAAGTGTTTCTTCCTCACCTGGGCTGAACACTAAGAGCAGAAGGAGTGATTGAATTCCGAAGCATAATGAACATTGAGGCTGAGAAATTAACAGGAACTACCTGAAGTGAAATGGCCAAGAACCAACTGCATTTTTATTTGCCCTGTTGATACTTTTGTAGACTGAAGAAAAATACACTGTGACTGAATCACTGAGGGAGCTGATAATGGGAAACAGACCCTTTCACCCTTAGGTCACTGGTTCAATTAAGTTTCAGGTTGCTGGTGACTTGAAATCTCCGACAGTTGATGGCTGTTTGATAGTCTTTTGTGAGCTAAGCCCTGAGTACTCAAGACAAGTTTCTAGTGGGAAGCACCTGAGGAGCACTTACAGTAATAAAGCCAATGCACTAGTCATTATGCAGATTGGAGCCTTTTAGCAAAGGCCCTTTTGCTCTCCAGAAGCAGCCTGAGAAACCTGGGGAAGATCTTTGCATTATGCCACCACAGGGAAAGAAGGATGCAGAGCTATTATGTTAAATGTCACAGCCTGCTATCCTGAAAGAAGCAACAGTGCCTTTACCCAGTGCAGTTCTGCTTCTTGCAGCCAAATAAGTCATATATGGGTGCTACTATATTTTGCAGCCCCAGCTTTTGATGCCAAAGATTTCCATTTAGTTCTTACTTTTCCATTGTGCCATCCTCTATTGAGGATGACTTTTGTTGTTGTTTCTACATGACAGTGTGTTTGCTTTTCATCCTATGGAATCCACGACATAAGTGGAATAAAATGCTGTAAATCCATTAGCTAGGAACACTAGCCATGAAAAGGTTTGAAGCATAAAGGCTCACTATTTTTTGGTTCTATGCAAAAGGACATATTTCTACACCTCTTAACTGTGTGCTTGTCAAACCACCTATGAATGGAGTTCAAAGTGACAGCCAGCACGAGGTTAAGAGCAAAAGACTCTAATCTGGGGAACTGGGCTTGGTTCTTCCACATGCAGCTAGCTGGGTGACTTTGGGCCAGTCACAGTTCTCTTAGTGTTCTCTCAGCCTCACTGACCCCACAGGGTGCCTGTTGTGGGGAGAGGAAGGCAACTGTAAACTTCTTTGAGACTCCTTCAGGTAGTGAAAAACAGGGTATAAAACCCAGCTCTTTTTCTTCTTCCAGAATGATTACCTGCTCTTTTTTTTTTTTAACAGGATGCCATATTGTTCTTCCACTTTTATCACAATCAATTTAAAGGTTTCCATTATACCTGATAGCCTCCAGAAATATTTCAGGTTAAACATTTTTAAAAATCCTGCCATTCATACCTTCTGTTAATGTTGGAGCGAGCCATTACCATATTGTGCAAGCCTCAGGAACGGACTATATAAGATACTGGGAATTCTTTAAATGGAGTTCAAAGGGAAAGTATATTTTTCTTTAAAAATCAAGCACAGAGTCCCAGATTCTGATCAGCATCATTGCTGTGAGGTGAAAAGGAAGCTTAAGGCTTCCTGCGTACCCAACTTGCTGGGGGGTAAACGGTAATGACTGGGAAAGGCACTGGCAAGCCACCCCGTATTGAGTCTGCCATGAAAATGCTAGAGGGTGTCACCCCAAGGGTCAGACATGACCTGGTGCTTGCACAAGGGATACCTTTACCTTTAACCCTATTATATCTCAACTACCTAAAGAAGTATTGTTTGTTACTTCTAGCTTCTGGAGAGCAATTGTCTATGTCCTTACCATAAGGAGAAATGACTGTTATTAATTAATTAATTTATCCAATGTATTACCCACCGCTATTAAACAAGTCAGCTCATGGCCTGGTAACAACATAAAAGATCCCCACAAATAAAACATTAAAACCCTAACATAGTCTGACGGCAAGAATAATAAATAGAAAGAAAACCAACCCCCTCCTGCCCCCAGCCAGCATCTCAGGGAACACTCTCAGGGTGCCAACTATCAAAGTACAGAATACGGTAAAGTAGAAGGGCCCCCAGATCTTTGGCCTCAACCAAAGACATGGAGGAAGAGCTCCATGTTGCAGGCCCTGTGGAACCACAAACTACTATCACAACTATTTGGGGAGGAAGAGGCATAGTAATGCTTCTTCATGGCCAGAGGACCAACATTCCATGTCGTTAGATTAAAGCAAGCAAGTTGTTAAGTGGTGATCCACATAGGAAACGTTTGTTGGAAATCATCTTTTTGCTGTGTAGTGTTGGTAAGCTCCCCTTAAAAATCAGGTATCTGCATTTAAGCTAGAACCTGCAAACAGAACTCAGTCCTTTTATGGCTATCAGCAGTGCTATTTGCAGGGCTGAGTTGCTGCATGACAGTGTATCTGCTGATGCAAAGAGAAAGGCGAGAAAGTTGCTGGCAACAAAGGTTCGATAAAAAAATTAAAACATGATTTTAGTTTGGTGGTATTGATTTAATGCAATCAAGATAAATGCAATATGAAACCTTGTTAAAATTCTGTTCCTTGAATAAATGAATAATTTAATGCGGCAGCAGTTCTGGTAATTTTGACAGGGTAGTTACAGTCCCCATATGTTCTTGAGATCTCCTGAATATTTTAAATAAACATTTAATTACCACGCAGTGAGTCTGAGATTTGTTATTAGAAGACATGACAAAAATAGAGATAAATCACCCCAACACTGAAGCTGTTGACAGTGGAATCACTCGTGAAGGCCACTATTCCTTTTAAAACCAGGGCTTCCAGACATTAGGCAGACAGTTAGTTTTCTGGACTGATGCCCCTTGGATAAGTAAAAAGAAGAAAGAGGAACTAATTTTAAACTGTCAGGCCAGAGGGTGGTCATTTCCAGCGGTATTCTTCATAGACCAAGAACAGGGCAGAAGATCCAATGCTCATGAGAAATTCAGGGCATGTCTTATACTTGAGCTGGATTTCTGAGTTTCGAAAACACATTTTGATTGCCAAGTGCAAATTGTTCAATGAGTGCTCTTTCTTTCTTTCTTTCTTTCTTTCTTTCTTTCTTTCTTTCTTTCTTTCTTTCTTTCTTTCTTTCTTTCTTTCTTTCTTTCTTTCTTTCTTTCTTTCTTTCTTTCTTTCTTTGTGTTAAAATTATGCACAAGGATGGATCTGGTCCAACTGGTGCATTTCAGGCCCACACTACCGCACTTGTTGACTCCAACAAGAGTTCATATTATAAAGGAGCATGAGAGTAGAATTCCTGGCATTGTTGCAGGGGAGCAGTTTTCCCTAGCCCAACAGAATTTGAAGGAGGCAAGAAGCTTCATTGCGTAAGTAAAATGGATTCTCAGCCAATGATGAGGCATATTTGGTTTTGATTTATTTGGCTGCACCTTCTCAGAGCAGGCTTTTCCTGTTGAGTGCTGTCCACCCAACATCCCTTTAGGCATTGCAGGATTAGCCCATCACTATTGGGAACCAAGATGAATTTTTTTGGAACTCTTCTAATTGGCTGTGGAGGGTGCCTTTTTATGCTAGTTTCATGTTGCCAGGGTAAAGGTCAGTTAAATACATCTGATCATGGACTGTATAGAAGAAGAAGAAGAAGAAGAAGAAGAAGAAGAAGAAGAAGAAGAAGAAGAAGAAGAAGAAGAAGAAGAAGAAGAAGAAGAAGAAGAAGAAGAAGAAGAAGAATTCTTATATGCTGCTTTTCAATACCTGAGGGAGGCTCAAAGCGACTTACAATCACCTTCCCTTTCCTCTCCCAACAACAGACACCCTGTGAGGTAGATGAGTCTGAGAGAGCCTTGATATCACTGCTCAGTCAGAACAGCTTCATCAGTGCTTTGGCGAGCACAAGGTCACCCAGCTGGCTGCATGTGGAGAAGGAGTGGGGATGAAACCCAGCTCACCAGATTAGAAGTTGGTATTCCTAACCACTGCACAAAGCTGTCATAAAGCCTGCCATGCAAAGCAGCAATTCTCCTCAGGGAAAATGTTGTGCATGATTTGAAGATCACTTGTAACTATGGGAGATCTCCAGGCACTACCAGGAGGTTGGCAATTCTAGCAAGACCTTAATTTTTTTTTCCTCCCAGGGTCAGAAATGGCTGCCAGGGCAAGGGGAAACCTGATAAGAAAGGAATCCTTATGCAGGCTGTGCACAGTCCTTGCACTGGATCCAGGTGTAGTAGCTCTTAGTTACGGATAGGTTGGTCCTGGGGATCTACTGGAATTACAGCTCATTTTCAGACTACAAAACTCAATTTTCCTGGAGAAAGTGGCTGCTTTGGAGGGTAGACTCTGTGGTATAGGACAAAGTCTTCTCCTGCTTGAATATCAGAATCCCTTTCCTTGCAACAACTTTCCTCCAGCCCTTTTCTGCCAGCAGGACTGTGAGAAGAAATTCTGAGAGAGGGGAAATAGGAGGAGGCAATGGGGAGAGTGCAACAGATTCAGGTCTTCCCTCCTGTTTATTTTCCATTGTATGTGAATTCAACAAGGTCACAGCAGACCAGACAGATGACCAGAACATTTCTCCGTCCCCCTGACTCCCCCCCAGGTTAGTTAATTTTATATATCTATAAATTAACACTGCCCCCCCAACTGGAGTAACCCCTCTCAGCCTCTGGAGTAACCCGGGGATTAGAATCATAGAACCATAGAATCATAGAATCATAGAGAATCATACTAGTCACCTTGGTGGAGGATGACTGGTCTAGGTGTTGATATTGCTTATTTAAACTTTTATTTGCTCTGCAATTTTAAGGATTAAGAGCTGGTTACACCATTTTCCATTCACATTGCTGTTATGAAAATGAGTGGCTCAAGGTCAATGTGGGGCAATAAAGCGTTCTTAGGATAGCACTGAGAATTGCTGAGGGTATGTTTTGTTAGAGCAAAGGGTTTGGCAAAAAGTTCAGTTCAAAAGTTGGTTCTGAGGAAAGAGCTGAAGAGAGTGACAGAGGATGTATCCTGGAAGGCAGGATGTATCATGGATGTATCCTGGAAGGCAGTAAAAGAGGAAGGGTGGAGTCTGTTCAGAAAGCAGGAAACCTCTGGATTTTTGAGGGTGATGGAGCTGGAGAAGTAAGGATCCTGGGCAAAAATGAGATAAAGAAGTAATGAATTTGCTCAGCTGAAATGGAACTGCTGCTATTGCAATATTGCGAAGCAAGGCCTCGCGAACTTTTTGAATAATTCATAGGAGACATACAGGGAAGTAATCCCATGTGACAGGAGAGTCTCCTTACATATAAAGGCAGCACTGTGTGTATTTTCTGATAAAATGTTAAATTGCTATACCACTGTATCCAAATTTGGTACTGTAGTCTGTGATGATGTAAATTATACAGTTATGCTGCTTACATTTAGGGGCATCCAACCATGCATGCCATGAGTATGTGCTACCCACAATGCTTCCAATAAACAGTTCTCTTTTTGTCTGCACTGGGTACCACACATATTTTCCAGTTTCAGTACGTGCAAATAAAAACCCTCAAACATCACAGTTTCATGTAGTGTGAAGCTGGAAAATATACATGGTGCCTTATTTAGACAAAATGGCGACCATACAAAACTGGCACATACTCCCAGTATGCTTGGTTGGATACCAAAGCATAACATCTGAACAGGATTAATATTTCAGCGGGAATGACTGGAGCATTATTTTAAAGAAAGAAAGCTGACAGCTTAATTTTACAATATGTTGCAGGAGCTGAGGATTATGTGTGTGTGTAAATAGCAGAATTCAGATCCAGATGAGGTTGGTGGAAATCCTGCTCCCTGCTTCATTATTATGGAGCTGCCATTTGCTCCTCTGAAGAGAACATACAACTGTTTGTGTATTTGCCCCAGTAGCAGCTTTGGGAGCTGTATGATATTTTAAGATATATTGTGAAGGATTGTGCCACACTCCTAGTTCAAATTAACCCTCTGCCCCCATGGTATTTACTAATAAAAACATGCTGAAGGTCATCTCATAGATATTCTGAATAAGGTTTCCAACCATAGCTGGCAGGTTACATGGAGTAGAGGAAATTGATAAGAACATACGAGAAGCCATGTTGGATGAGGCCAATGGCCAATCCAGTTCAACACTCTGTGTCACACGTTGGCCAAAACACAGGTGCTATCAGGAGGTCCATCAGCAGGGCCAGAACTCCAGAAGCTCTCCCACTGTTGACCCCAAGCACCAAGAATGCATCACAGTCCCATCTATCATGTTCCATCTAGACTTGTGACTGCCACTGATGGACATCTGCTCCATATGTTTATCCAATCCCCTAGAGTATCAGTATGTGGAAGAAGCCATTCTCCTCCTAGTCCTCAATTTCTCAGGGGTGGGACAGGGTGGCAGGAGGTTGGTAATTTTCTGCTTTAGGTGGGCAAATGAGACACCTTTTACCTTTTTAACCTTTACTTTACTATTTTACTTTTAACTTTACTATTGCTTTTAACATATCATTTAGTTAGATTATTGGTGCCAGCCAAGTACTAGTTCCTGAGCTGAATTCTGTGTGCTGTACCACACAACCCCTTTTTCCATGCTTGTGACATCCCTTAAAGAAGAAAAAAGCAAAACAAACTGGAAGATAGGCAATCTCAATGGGAAAGAAAATAAAATTCCTTAAGAAGTGAAACAGTTTAAAAACTGAGTATCTCTGTTGTGTATTAATCCATGTCCACTGCTTTGGATGGGAAATCTACCTTTTTGTTGATGGAGTACACACACACCTTATGATTTTATCTCTACTGATAAAATGTGTTTGTTGTTATCATTTCCTGTTCATCTTTGTGAGCTCCTTCTGCAACTGCAATAGCCCAAATCAGCTAAACAGCAACAAAGTAATTATGTTGCTTATGGTCTCTAGTTAATGATGTTGTTTAGATGCAGGCCTGCATCTTTATAGGCTTTCTAATTAGTTGTGTAATTACTGTTTAATTGCTTTCATGTGCTTGGGTTAGGGACCTGTTATTAACAGAATCTGTCTGTTTTGGAAAAAGTATGGGCTTGGTAGCAGGAAACAACTCCACGTACATTGAAACCCACTTACACTGAACTCAGATATAGTGAAAAATCAATTACTCTTCATTTCTCTTCAACAGGAGTGACATTTATTCAATTTATATGAGGGGAGTAAAGACACAGGACTCTGTTCTTCCACTAGAAGACAAACAGAGCTCCCATTGACAGAACCCTTCTTTTATATATAGGTTTTGTGATCTTTACATTACATGTTGTGGCTCAGCAAATTTTCACATGCAGTATTTTTTTAGGTTCTCTTAAAAAGAGATCTTGCTGTCCCTTCTTTACAGACATCATAAAACTCTCATATAACTTTTAAACCTATATTACCTGTTAGAGACACCGCTAAAGAAGAAGCATAGTTGACTGTCCTATCCTGGGCCACTTCCTTGACTCTTGATCTCTACAAATCTATGAAAGCTACCCCTTCTGGTGTGTGAACATTCTGTGTGACCTTGTGAATATGGTGGCCCAGTACCACAGAAAATAATGATGTTAAATGGTATAAAAACGTGTGTTGATCAATACAGTTATACCTAATTATGTTGCCTTTTTGATATAAATACATAACATGTTACAACAGTGTATGATACTACATGCATGGATTTATTCACAGACCATTTCCTACAACTGTGCTTAATCATTTTATTTATAGTGTCTTCTCATCCCAGCCCCTGCCCCACGTTGCCACCATAAATCAGTGCTTGAGAGTTTACATAAAAAGAATACAATCGAAATACTTTTCCCCCTCAGAAGCTGTTTCTTTATAGACACAGCAATGTGTTATCGCAGTTTCTGAGTCATGCTCATTCATTCAGTGCTTTCCCCCTGATTGGGTTATCAATCTTTATTCACTGCTAGAGGCAGTAGTCCCAGAAAAGGTGGATTAAGCATAACACCCAACCAAATGACAACTGCCTAGAAGAGATTTTTTTTTAAAAAATTAACCTATTATTTTAAAAGAAATACATCCTTGCTTGTAGGGAAATATGTGGACTTGACAACGCTTGACTAGAATGTCCTGTTCCTTCCTCCAAACATGAAAGCATTGCATATGATATTCTTCCACACCTTTGGTACAAGCTTTAGACTACTAAATAATCTCACAAGATTTGGAATATGTTGGGGGGGGGGGAGAATAATCAGTACTCTCGATTATCAACATAGAAGCTAAGACACGTTTGCCACAGATAAATTTCCACTTTGAAGCTCTATTTGGCTTGAAATTACTGCTCAGTCTCTTGCAGAACAATTACGATCGCAATGCAGTTGTTCTCTCAACTGCATGTTGTCGTAAATCTCCAGCTACCTGAGCTAAACAAATACAGCTGAGAGCTGTTAGATGTGTTTTCCCAGAGCTTTTCAAACATCAAAGAGGAAAACATCTGTATATTGAATCAAACTTCAGAGTTTTTTTTATATTTTACTTGAGAAATAAAAAATGCATGAAGTTCCCTCCAGAGATTTCCCACTTTAGGAGTGTGCTCAAATTTCACATCCATTTAAAGCACTTAACCCTCTGAGAGAACCACATCCCACAATATGCTCAAACCCTGCCTGTACCAAGAATTATGTTAAATCAAGGCACGCACCATCTTTCCTCTCATTTCTTTGTCCTGTCAACAGAATTTAGAAACTCCAGGCTCTGATCAGCTGTCACTTTCCTCAGAACGCTACCACTTGTCACATCATTTCTTTGAAATGTGCAAACATTTTAGCGCAGTTTCCCTTAAACTTTTAGGCTGCTACCCTGAACAAGCTCAGAGACAGACCCAGTGATTTCAGTGAGACTTAAATAGAATAAGGTGTTTTAAAATGTAAAGTACTCAGACTCTAATCTCACATGAAGATGAACCATTTGACTAAGAAGTCCTCTGTCTAAATCCTAAAGGGGTAACAACTGGCTGTGGTTACCAAATCTTAAAACTTCTAATCAGCTTACGATACATGATCATGCTCTTTTGTTTCTTTTAAATTTAATGTGTTGTCATTATGAGCCTTTTTTATTTAGCCTATTACAATTGTTGTGATTCCTGAATCAATCATTTTATGGCATTTGAGCATCATTTGTATATCATTTACATGCAACTGATAGAATATTGACTGTCAGTCACAGTAGCACTGATTCTATCAAATTAATATAGTTGAGGGGAGATGATTGCAGTTTTGTCCCAAATGGAAAATCCCCATTTCAGAAGCTGGGAATTTCAAACTAAAACAGTGTGTTCATGATTCTTTAGCATCTCTACCCTCAGCCAATGTAAGTGTTCTAACCTTCAGGACTGAATACAGCTGAGCCCTGGAAAACATTAAGATGATTGAGATGATGTGGTTTCAGAATTATATCTTTGTGAGTAATGTTTTCTGCTTCTTTGGTTTAGGATTTTTCGCATGCCCAGAGGAAGATATCTGTGCCCCATAGAACCTATGCTTAGTGTAACTGACATGCTTGGAAATTTAATATTCAGATACCCAATGTGCTCAACATCGAACCACAACCCAAGGTAAAATAGATGCTTGGTAAAATCATCCTTCATAGACATTCCATTCACCTTAATGCCTACTTAAGATACTGTGGTTTCATTGTTTGCTGCTTTGAAAGGATTTTTAGCTGAGAGGTCATTAAGGTCACTTGCTGTGCTGTTTTAGAAGACACAGATGGACATGAAACATAAGAAGTGCAAGACACATTGTTCTCTGAGAGTTGCTGAGTGTAGGATGAACTTCTGAAAGTGTGTCTGTCTGGAGGTCATCTGTCTGCTCTTGGGAAAAGGCATAAGAACATACAATTTGCCATGCTGGGTCAAAGCAATGGTCCATATCACTCAGCATTCCGTCTACTGTCAGTAGCCAACCAGATGCCTCCGGGAAGTTCACAAGCAGGGTAAGAGGGCAAAACTCACCCCTTGTTAATCCTCAGCATCTGGTAGAGAGGCATGTATTACAGTCCCTAGATTACATTTCCATGGATCTTAAGTCACAGATGGGTCATCTAAAAGTAATGTGGGACCTAGCCTTGAGGAAAGTCTCACAGTGTAGATAAATGTCGACATGCAACAGGAAACCTGGATGTTTAGCTTCAGCTATGAGACGTTTTAACACAACATCTCTTTATTTATTACAAATATATTTGTACGCCGCCTCTTTGCAGATATGGGCTTGAGATAGTTTGCAACAATATGTACTCAGTAGCAACAATACAGACATTTAAAACAAAAGAAGAGGATCCATGTTCAAGAGGGCTTTATAAGACACAGTCCTAAATAGAAAATGCAGAGAGTTTGAAATTTATACAGTAGAATCTTATGCATTTTGTTCAATAGAGCTTATCTCTAGGCATATGGTCATACCTTTTTACAAATGTGGCATTCACAACATTAGCATCTGTGCGTACATCTTCCCTGGCCCCTTTTGCCAAATTAGGCTTTGGGCAGCAATGTCAGGACTACTGCTGTCCCCCTCACCTTCCCGTGTGATATTGTAGGATTAGCTGGTTACTTTGAAATTACCAAGCAGGATTTTTTTTTAGGTTACTCCAGATTGGCGGGGGGAGAGATTTTTTTTGTCTGCTTTGTGATGCCACTGAAAATATTCATTGTCCTGATCTTTGACTATTTAGGCCATAACTAGTTGGCAGGGATAGAACAGAAAAAGAGAAGAGTTGGTTCTTATATGCCGCTTTTCTCTACCAGAAGTCTCAAAGTGGTTTACAATCCCCTTCCCTTCCCTATCCCTACAACAGATACCCTGTGAGGTGGGTGAGGCTGAGAGAGCCCTGATATTACTGCTCAGGTAGAACAGGTAGAACCCCAAGTTCACCCAGCTGGCTGCATGTGGGGGAGTGGGGAATCAAACCCGGCTCACCAGATTATAAATCGGTGCTCCTAACCATTACACCAGGTTGGCTCTTGGTTGTTCACAATGGGTAGGGATGATCAGCAAGCATGCTGAGACATCAGGAATGATGTCCTGCCCAGGACATCATTGGCTTTGCAATAATGTGGAGCTTGCAAAGGAGTGGCCCTTGGTACTGAGCAACTTCTTTCCAAAACTGCTAAGAAGTACTCCAGGGGCGGGAATGATACTTGGCACCTCTCAGCACATTATGTGCAATTGTGGATAATCCAATAACTGAGAGCATACATTGTATATATATATATATACAATGTATGTTGTATATATATATATTGTGTTGCTCAGATTAGCTAGTAAAATTTTGAATTTCTTTCAATATGAATTAATTATGAAAATGGGGTGGTTCAGAATTATCTTATTTTAATTAATATGAAAAGAGAACACCCCCCCCCCTCTAAACAGCCTATAATGGTGGTGGTGGGGCACACACACACACATGATTTTCTTTCATTTTGTTCTGGTTTCTTTCCATTATTGCTGCCTCTATCTGTACTGGTTTCATTTTTATGAGCCGTGTTGCCATGTGCTTGCTGGAGGCACAAGAGCTGCCTCCTCCTGGAAGGCGTTTCCTCCTGACACTCCAGCAGCCAACCAGAGAAAGAAGATTTTTAAAATAAATTGCCCTGGCATGCTGTCACTTCCAGGAAAACTTGGAAGAGACATCACACCTCTGCTAACCACTGTCTCCCACCCCCACCCCCACGGACTCCTGCTCCGACTCTGTTTACAAGACAAACACTTTCCTACTAAGGGCATAGAAAGAACACAGTGTTCCATAAGGCAATGAGGAAGGCAGGCTCTTTGCTTTCTTGATTGACTGCAAACTGTAGCCATTAGGATTACATAGATTTATGAGGCATTCCAGTCCTGAAGGACATGGGTGGGACTGTGCATTCTGCTCTCCTCTCAGTGCATGCCCTGCTGTGCCAAATTGCCCCCTGCAGTCTGCACACCTTTGATTTCTTGCCCCTGCCCAAGCAATCTCATTCTGCTGCCTATTGCTGCCTTACACTTCTTGTTCCCCTGAGGATTCTTGCTTCCTCCGTCTGTCTCTTCCTTGTGCTCCTGTTCGCCAAGCGAAGTCGCTGCCTTCAGTGCTGCCTGTATTGACAGTTTAGGATTTTTGCTACCTGTTCTTCTGTAGGTGTGTCAGTCAAGCAGTGCTGCCTTCCATAGCTTCCAAAAAGGAAACCCTTTCTTTTGTCAGTGTGGGATTCAGGAGATTAGTTCAGTCTGTCTGAGTTTTTGTCCAATTTGGACGAAAAAGAATGAAAGTGCACACCTGAGACTGATTCAGACTCAGCAAACCTTTATTGGCCCACAAACACAAAACAAAAGGGGGGCGGGAGGGGTCTTCCACTGAAACGAATGGGAAATAATAACAAAACAGAACAATCAAAACAAACCGAAAGAAACAATAATGAAACAAAACTTCACAAAACAAACCAATAACCAAACAGTCTCTTTTGGAATTAATAACAAAAATGAAAGAAAAAGAAACACCCATGCACAGGTCTAATAAAAAAAATGGGCGAGTCTAATAACACTTGACTCACATTCTCAAAAAATCACATTTATATTTTAGATTTCATAGGATAAAACAGACTTTGATTTGGGGTTCAGCTTTCGATGAGATTCATACTGTAGAATTCTGCTTCAGATTACACTGTTGGTTTGAGCCACAGCCCATCAGTCTTAAGCAAGTGTCTCCCCCTGACAGTTTCACTGGCTTTCTCTCCTGCAGCTTGGCTTCTTCCAGCCTCCTGACTGGCTGGAGTACAATCAGTTTTAGAAAAAGCCTAGTGGGTCATTTGCAGAATGAAGTTAGGAGGCAAGGCTCAAGGAATAGTTCTCTGGGCCTGCAACACAGCCTCATCTTCTCACACATTAACATTTTTGTATGATTCCATCCTGTACATACAAGCGAATGCCATTGCAGTCCTGGCTGCTCAACCCATGTTTCTCAGCCGTGGCAAAGCATATTCCTTTCCCTGCCCCATGCTTGGACACCAAGAGATGCTATAAGAGAGGTAAATGTTCTCTCCTCCACTGTAGTTTTTTAAGGCAAACATGTATTGGGAGTATCATCTTTGCATTATGTTAGCTGCCTTCTCCAAAGACCTATGAAGTATGTCCCTAGAATTTCCTCTACAATGAAGTATACAGAAACAATTCATATTAAAGATTATTGCAAGCCACATCAAACATAGGATGTTGCAGGCTATGCATTTTTAAAATATATTTCTGAACTCCAGCGCTGCGCCATAGGAAAAGAAGACATGCAATTTTTCATGCTTTCCTTAAAAATATATCCGTGTGTGTGTGTGTTTGTGAGAGAGTCTTCTGTGATTAATGCTCATAGGTGTTTTAAGGGCAACACACTGAAAAGTTGTGCACTTTGCAACTGATATGGCACATTTATTTAATACTCCAGTATTGTACCAGATATAACTATCTTGCATAATAATTTGACAGTATACTATTATTCTTTTCTGCTCTGTGAAACATTGTGCTTTGTATACTGCTAAATTGTTTTCTATCAATGTTATTTACACAGGCTACTTTAAGGGTATTTCCGTGTGCAGACAACAATTGTCCTTAATATGGGTTTGAGTTGGACCAATTTACACTGCAAATAAGGAGAAATGGTGGTGTTAAAGCATTGGTACAAGTCCAGCAGGCTGTTGAATATAAATCTACCTGTTGTGTTTTTATGCCATCCTTACTCAGAAGAATTTGATAGTATACATGCCCTTTCTTCTTCCATGTTAGGCTGAAAAAGAAGGTCACCCTTCTCAGTCACCCAGTGAACTTCATGAGTAAGTGGGGATTAGAACCAGGGTTGCCCCAGTATTAGGCCCACATTAGACTTGACATCTGGTAGGAGCCCGGTCAGGATTTCCCCTGTCTGTCTCTGATGTTTACATAGCTTGGAACGATGGTATTGGAGAGGAGGCCCCTTCAGTCTTTCTCTCCACTTTTTTCTTGACCTGAAACAACATGGGACTCTCCTCACTCTCATGCTGCAAACCTGGTGCAATTAATATTTATTATTATTCATTTTGCTGCAAAATCACAGCCAACATATGGCAACCCTGTGGGGTTTTCAAGGCAAGAGGTGCTCAGAAGTGCTTTGCCATTGCCTGCCTCTGTGTTGCAACCATCCAAATACTTCCCAGAGACAACTCTGAAAACATGACTTAGAGGAAGACCTTAGAAAGCAGGGATTGACTCTCCATATGGCCAAAACTACTGCCACCAATCGCCAAGAGTGGAAACATAAACAAGGCCAAAAATCTAGCAGCACCTACGGCAGCGTATTGGGTGAGAGGATAACTTGCTCCACCAATCACCAGTTAAAGGATAAAAAGAAGAAGAAATCTGCTTAGCTTCTGAGATCTGATGAGATCAAGCTAGTCTGGGCTATCCAGGTCAGGGTGCAGTGCAATTAGAAATTAGAAACATTGATTCCCCATCATCATTTTTGGCATAGTTGTTTTAGAAGAATCCCAATTTATGACAGATGTAATATCTGGTTTGGACCTTAATCCAACATTCTTATCACTACACTGAACTTATTAGCTTTCTAAATAACACAAGGAATCTTAAATTCAAGGATCGACTGAGAAAAGCCAAGGCAAAAGTGTTGAAGCACCAGTGAAGGAGTCAACTACATGTTACTTGATCACATTTGGTGTTACATTCGTTTACAAACTGAGGCTGTAAGGAAAATGGGAAAACCATTGTAAGCAACTGAACAAATATAACATGCAGTTTATCCCTGAAAATAAGCCCTTAAAGAGCTAGCCCCTGCCGGGTTCTTCGTCCACCATCAGTCATGGACCATTGGGCAGGGAGGGGGAGTGGCAATCCTGATCCATAAGATCCCCTTTGGGGCTCTCCCTGTGCCGACAATCCCAAAATCTCTATGGTACTGCAGGTTTAGTCTGAAAGCTTGCTTGATTTCACTCAGTCAAAACCCTATTTTTCTATGCACTGGATTTGATTTCTTTGAGTTTCTTTATTTTCATATCAGAGTGTTTTTGCTTTTCTGCTCTCTGTGTATATGTGATGTGTATACACATCAGTTATTTTATACACTGTATTTTAAGAGATCAATGTTCTAGGAAACAATTATCTAAAGGAAGATGCCTCTCTGTTTTAACTGTAAGTGACTCACATGCTGATGAACAAATCATTCCTAGTCACATAAATTTAAATAATTTGGGACACACCCCATTAGTCGACTCAAGGAACAGACCGCTGGAGCGGACTGACGCTAGAGCACGCTTCACACATTATGCCAACATAACCTCACATGTTCAGCTACCAAAGTGTGATTCATGGTTTCAGCTTATTATGCACTTCAGTGAATAAAATTGGTCAGTGTGCACAATTCCAGATGCACAAGAATATCATATCACTTATGTTTTATTAAAAGACTTCAAAACAACATTCTGCCCCATCTGATTCATTTTGTTCCATTTCACGAGGTGTTAAACTATAAACAGAATAATGGATTCTTAGGAAATGACACTTTGGTTCCTGCAAGCCAAAACCCATTTTTTCCCAATGACAAGAATAAAAAACTCTGAGGTCAGCTGGAGTCAAGTAAATTACACCAACACCACAGAGGATGGTAATTGTTCCTCAGATCATTAAGCTATGCCAGAACTTCCAGTTTTTGGCATCCTCTGAGAAGCACCATTTCCTCTAAAATAACACAAGTTTTGAGGTACCTTGAAGATTAACAAAGTTATTGTGACATAAGCTTTCATGAGCCAGAACACATTTCATCAAACTGATGAAGTAATTCATTGGGTAGAAGTGTGTGTGTGTGTGTGTGTGTGTGTGTGTGTGTGTGTGTGAAGGGTGGTGGAGTAGGGGAGTTATTACAAAATGAGACCAGGAGACCTTTCAGGACTAACAAGATCCTCTACAAAAATAGCATTGCAAAGGCCTGAGAGAGAAAAAAACACCATCGTTATAGAATTAGAGCCAAGTCCCCAGAAGAATCAGGTTGTAGAGTTTTTTCTAATTCAATCTGTTTGTCTTTCCTACATCTTCTTTTCCTCCAGCACACAGAAAACAAGCCTGTCAAGAAGAAGGATTCTAGTGTCTGACATGCAATGGTGGTGCTTGTTTTTGTTTTGTTTTGTTCAGGGAATGTGCTCTCTCTCTCTCTCTCTCTCTCTCTCTCTCCCCCTCTCCCTCCCTCCCTCCCTCTCTCTCTCTCTCTCTCCCTCTGTGTGTGTGTGTGTGTGTGTGTGTGTGAGAGAGAGAGAGAGAGAGGAAATATTCTTCCATTTGTCATTTGAAGGGGCATGGTCCAGTGAGGAGAATGATTTCAAAATGGAATGACCATCTAGCTGAGGTAGGTTTCACATCTGCATTATGTACCTCGGAACAGCAGAGGTGCATGAGGCAAATCTCTGAGTGTTGCCATTGAACAACTCTCAAAAAGAATGAGAACACAATTTTCTGACTGAAAACTGTTATGAACCACTGGCAAGATGCAAGAGAGCTGCTACCTGTGCACTGGACAATATTTGATTTGATTAATGGACAGCAGTATTCAGGGCATCATGGTCTGTGGCTACACGAGGCACTGCTAACAACTAAGCCATAACATGCCCATGTCTCTTCTGTCACCTCATGGGAACTCCAACATAGGGAGCTCTGGCATTGCACAGGGAGTTACTATTGTGATTAACTGTGTCTTTCGTGAGCCACTGCTGCTCAGAAAGCATCAAAAGCATAACATTATGTGTTAAAATAGCCAAGTTGAGCACAGCTGATAATAATACAGGCCAACACCCCACGCCCCTAACCAAATCCCAGATGCAATAAAGCTTTCCAAGTGAGTGGTAGTTCTTTACTAGATTTCCTACATAAATTGTATACATCCATACAGAGTTAACAACTAAGTGTGCTTGGGTTTCTGTATGTGTGTGAAGCTTTCTGTTGTACATAGGGAACTTTGCTCCTCCTGCAGGTAGAGACTGTATGAAACAGAACTGGAAACTTGGAAGTTTGGAAGCAGAAGCTTTTCTGGCAGTCTCAAAAAAATGCTTGTGTCCCTTGAGGAGATTTGACAGGCAAGAACCACAGCTTCATCTACTTAGTTGCTTGGCACTCTTAGATCCATACAGTAGCACCAGTTCCACCAGCACTGGAAGAGAGGCTAATCTAGTGGTTGTGGATTTTCTTAATCAAAGCTCCATAGAAATGCTGTATGTATCCACTGAAATATATGAGAATATTCAGGCACTGAGAACAACCCTCCTTTTTTTTAGAGATCGCTTGCTGCAAGGAATGCTATGATTTGTTTATTTTTAGAGATGTATTTGTTAGATGAACATTTCAGGAAGACACTGAGGAAATGCCTTGTTTGTTCTTTATTTGCTGACTTACTGGGTTGGCAATCATCTTGGTATGGTGACAGAGCAGACGTATGTCCGTCCCCTTTGCTACGCACATTGAGCAGAAAATGGAAGGGCTTGACAATGCATAGAGGTCCCATGGGACCAAAGTTTCCCTTAACAGCACAAAGCATCCAGCAAGGGAAGGAGGGAGGACCCAAAAGAGGTGTGGGGGAAGCACTCAGCAAAATCCTTGACCAAACAAAAAAAAAAGTTAGAGTAAGATGTGTATGCTTTCAATGAAAGGGCATTCCAGAGATAAGGGCAACAGAAGAGAACATACTGTCTTCTGTCAATCTTCCTAACTGGGCTTGAAGGACAGATGCCAAGAAGGACCTATAATGACTCCTTCAGTTATTAGGTAGTCTGTGGTATCTTTATTGTATATATGTGGTGTAACATTCTTATCCTCTCCTAATATCTCTGTGACTTTGTTTGATAGAACCCTAATTTCAGTTTCCAGTTTGCCTGTGAAGATGCTGACCTTCCTCCTTCCTTGAAAATTCTATCTAGAAACCCATCCAGCAAAACAGGAAAAGCTCTTCAGCAAGGTAACACCCTTGGGAAAACTGTATACAAGTGGCTTTGACAGTCTTTAAAACCTAAATTATCTAATATATTAACTGTTTTAACCTGTTTGTTATATTGAGTTGCTTATGATTTGTTGCTACCTGCCCTAGGCCAAACAGGAAAGGGCAAGTTATAAGAATAAATTTGTTGTTGTTGTTGTTTTCATTGTTGTTGTTCTCATGCCCATTCAGCAGCTGGTTCAAAATATCAGCATTTTATTTGCAAGGAGACAACTCCAGCACCAACAACTGTTAGCCTTATTTCCTGGCTTTAGCCATAGGCATGGTAGAACAGCTTTATCTTGCAGGCCCTCTGGAAAAGCTTAAGGCAGAACCTTCCATTAGATTGGGGAAAGATCCAAAAAGCCCTAGCCCTGGTTGATGCCAGTTTTACTTCTTTGGGGATGGGGACCCCAAGTAGATTCTGACTACTTGATCTGAATGCACTTGGGTGAACATATGGGGAGAGGTGGTCCTGTAGACACAGTGCCTGAGTAATCCAATTAGGGAACCCACAGCCAAAGGGGGAAATTATAGTCAAGAGGTAGTCCTTTGAGAGCTCTGGATTCAAACAGTAAAGGGCTTGATTGGGCACATTTATTCGGTCTGGAGTTAAACTAGTAACCAATGCAGATTTTTTAAAATTGGGGTGATATAGTAATGATAATTAACCCCAGCCAGTAATAAATACAGCAGCCATATTCGAAACCAGTTGAAGCTACTGCAGTGTTTTCTCCTCTCCATCTACTATGGAAGTAGTTAGTAGAGCAAAACGTATGTTTCTTTTCACACTGCAGCAGAAAGACCCGCAGCGACTTTCCTGGGTCCGGCTGTTGACGCCACAGGGGTGGGCCAAGAAAATGTGGCTGTGCCCAGATGCGGGAGCATGCTGGTGTGCACGGCAGTGGCGTGAGGGGCAGGGTCACAGGTGCCTATTTAAAGTGCCATGTGCAGTTGCCTGGCCCTCTTCACTGCAGGTCACCAGACAGAGAGCTACCCACCCACACACCCACCCTGTTATTATGTTGCTGTTTGGTTCTTTCTGTTTTGTCACAGCTGTGTTGGGAAGGGACATGAGTCAGTGCTTTTGATCCAGGGATCAGTTTGCACACTGGGACCCTGAGGATGGGGGGTCTCTGTAAGAGATTGGCCACAACCAGGTGCAACCTTACCCAGCTGGGAAGGTCAGGAGCCTGGGGCCAGGATGATGCGATAATTGAATGAGGTGGGTGCCTGGCAAGCATTTGTAAGCCTCCCCCCCACGAAGGGTCTCTGGGGTCAAGGGGACCTACCCTCCCAGCTGGGAGAATGGGGAACCCAGGGTGCCCTTGTAGCCATGTAGCAGTTGGACAGCTGGGAGGGGGATTGCTCTTTCACATGGCAGGCCAACCTTCAGACATTAAGGTAGGCATCAATAAAAACTGTGGCCTTGTTACTACTAAATATTGATCTGAGTCGCGTATTGATTGGCCCTATGCCATCTTGCCAGTCAACAGAATCCCCCACCCCATCTATTGGTCCTTCTTTGTTTTTCCCAAACCATGAAATATTATATACTAGCAAAATTTACCCTGGACTTCTGGGCAGTCCAATGAGAGGTGAATATTTGGACTAAGTGTTTAGGCATAAGAACTTCCCTGTTCTTGAAAAGAAAAAAAGAAACCCACCCAGGACGTATCTCTGAGTATTTCTTTTTCCTTCAGCAGGGATATGAATTCCTGTAGATTCCTAAAATAAACCTCTTTCTTGCTTCCCGATATGTATGCAGTCAAGACAGCCAAATTCTTTGCAGGATATGAAATCTGAGAAATTTCACCTCATCCTTATTTGGTAGCATGGAGGATCATTCTGTGATGTAGATTACAGCACTTTAGTCATGGATTTTCTAGGAGTACAACACAGTATGGTCAAACAGTGTCATGAAAGCAAGGTCTGCTTTATCGTATAGCCATGTTAGAGGGCACAGATGAGGGAGTATGTGTTACAGCCTCAAAGCCATAACTGGGTGCTGAAGTTTACACTTTAAGGAGAATGCAAATCCTCTATTATTCTCCCTTAGCACAAAACCCAGGGGTCCGGAAGCACAGCTGCTGCCCAAAGGTGTAAATTTAAAATTTCCCATGATAGTCTAATGAATTTGGCCCTCTGTGTACGTGTGTCACAATCAGTAATGCTTTTGCAATACGTTTATGCATACATCGTCAGCATGGGATATTGATCCATAAATATTTTCAAACATTACATCGGCTCATTAGGCATAGACCAAAACTCTGTGAAGTTTTCCCTGGGCTTTTTGTTAACCTTTCCTACATTTTCAATAGTAGCAGAAATGAAGAAAATGGCTTACAGATTTAGCCATGTACATAGTTTGAAAGTAACAACTGAAAAATGATGTTCATAATCTGAATTGCAATGAAACCAATTATCTGTGCTGTGGTGTTTCGCTTGGGAATACTCCTAAAGGTTTAGTATTTCTTAAAAGAAATTAAAAACAGCTGTAACAATACTATAAAACAAAAATAGCAGCTGCAAAAGAGATTAACATTCCTAAATTTCATTTGAACTTGATATGCTATTTTTCCACAGGCAACCTATACACACACGCACACACACGCACACACGCACACACATGCACACACACACCCAACTAATTTTTTAAAAATATATTCTTTATGAAATAATGTTTTTAAAATAAACCCTCCTGCTGAATACATTTTTGATATTGCTTGTTTTTAATATTGCAGAAGAATTTTGCCACCCTTTTCTCTCCCCTTCCCCATCTTGTGTTCCAATTTCTCCAATGGTCATTATCAAGGATAAACTATGAATGTTGAACATAAAAGAATTATTTGAATAAAACTTATTAAGAATTAAAGAACTGCATAATAAACAATTTATAGCAGTTCCTGGACCCCTGTTACACACAGCTGTTGAATGGTTTTCAAACCGATCCCTATTCACTGCACGCCTCTCTTAAAATTTTATATAGCGCCTGTTTTCCAATTAGGCAGGCCGTCATAGATGAAGCCTTCCCTAATCTTTTTCATACTTATAATAAAATGGAATGTAATTTATAAAACAGAACTGGAGGTGGTGACAGTATAAAATCCTTTGTTTTGCTAGGTTGATCAAAACATATGGCAGAAACTTTTCTGCCAGATGGCAGACTCCTAATCGATTTTGCCTGTTGAGCACTGTATGTTAATTCTCTGCAAAGCATTTCATCCTAATCAGTTTCTGACTAACATAACAGGCGTGATACTGACAAATTCCAGCACTTTTAAGTCTCCTTGATTTTAGTGTTATGAGTTAAGCTGAAAAGTACTTAGCTTTAGAAGAACTATGCTCAAAGAGTTCACACTGTATGCTTTGTACCAAAATTGTATTAAAAAACTCGATTTGTGGCCTGCATTAATATAGTTTCCCATTTGGCTGACAATCAGCCACTCTTTAGTACTGCTTCCTCCTTCCACTGCATGGACAGAACATTTTTTTGCTCTGATGACAAAATTTAATCTTATTAATTTTCTATACTTTAGCCAGCATTATTGTGTAACAGTCCATATCCTGTCTCCCATGAGCAATAGTATTTACATTTCCTATGTACCCATTATAAGAATCCTTCATGACAAGGCACAGCCACCAAATATGCACACCAGCAGGTTCACATTTCCAGTTTCGGTAAATTTTCACCTGATGATCCAGACATTAGGTTGGATATGTCTGTGGAAGCTGGCATATTCCTCAGACATAAGGACACTTCTGATGCAAAATGTTCCATGCAAGAATGTAGGATATCAGCGAAAGAATGTGTGGGTCAAACCCATTCTGCAGGACCAAACCCATTGTAGCTCCCTCATAAATCCTCCAGTCTAACCCCATTGGTTTCAAAGGCTAAGACTAAAATAGCTTTACAGAGGTTTGAAACGCCTTCATAATAATCCTGAAACATCTTTTATTGTTGAGACCTGATACTTCAGATTAAATGTATATTCAAAATAACATCCTTGTTCACTTATTTTCTACATATCATGTCTAACATTTGATGATGCCCGTAAGAAAAAGATCCAGAATGAAACTACAAATGGTCATAGAGCTTTCAGTTAATTAACGTGGGAGAAAAGAACTCAGTTGCTGTTTTCCTACCTTAATAAAGAAGGCTTGTGATAGATATTACAAACTAAGTAGGGTTCTGGGCAACATGACCATGAACCTTCAACCTCCCGTGTTCAAAATAATGTCATATTTTATCCAAACACTATATGCTCTGTACTGTAAATGTTGCACAAAGGATGAGTAGGCAGTTGTTATTTTGATCCCAGGCAGTTCTTTTGCAGTCCAATAAATAATGTATGAATTTGTATGTGGCTCAACCTAACTGGGCACAACATTATTATATTCCACGAACCCAATTTCAGCAATTACTGTGTTTGTTTATTTTGATGAATATGTTAATAAGATGATTCTCACGAAAGAAAAACTAACCCCTCTCCAACCTGTGAACCTGGAATGTTTTGTCTTTTATAGATACTTATTATTAATCACCAAGATTATTCAAGGTATAGATTGAGAATCTGTACTAACATTTGGTGGATACATTGCAGAAATCACATCAAAGTAACAGTCCTCTGGAGAAATGCACAATGCTATTGGAAATTTCCACTTTTAAAGTTAGCTGTTTGTGACATATCCACAGCTTGTTACATGCAAAATGCATAGATGCTGAAAAGATGCTTTCAGAATATTCACTTCACTGTGTTCTTTAGAAATAATAAAAACACAACCGTCATATATCAATCCATATTAAATGGATTAAATGGATTTTTATATATATAATATATATATATATATATATATATATATATATATATATATATATATATATACTGGCCATGAAGAAATTCATTAGGGTCAATTTTTTTGGGAAGTACTACAAGTAAAATGCATCTTCTACATCAATTGTATTTTCTTAATGTTCCTTTTATTTTTTATTTTTTGAAATAAATTGGGAAGAAGGAAATAGACTTAATAGGCGGGGGTCATCCTAAACAGCCACCCATCCCATAAAACCAACAATTACTATGTATCTTCAGCCCGAGTCCTGATACAATACAGCAAGAGCAAGTGACAGCATTCCCTGATGGATGATGTATGTGGCAGCGTATTTTATGCATCACAAAGAAGGATCAAGACTGTCTCTGGAGCCCGAGTGTCATGGACTGTGACTTCACCCTTCCCTCCTTCTCAAGCATTTAACCAGGCAGAAGTATCTCGGCATGCTTCTAAACCCATTAAAATCGATTGAACTTTTCTCCGAAACATCTATAAGAATAGAAGTATAAATTAGTTAATGCTTGAGGACAATTGTTTTCTAGTATTTGGAGTAAGACCAGCCTCCAATTTACTGTTCCTTTCAACAGTACTCATATTACTTTCCCCTTTCCTGGCATAAATTCTACAAACCTCATATTGGTTAATACTGAAGCATATTTTATTGTGCATGTTTAATATTTATAGGCACATAGTATCATTCTTGATCATTGTTCACATTATTCAGAGGAAAATCCAAATTTGCCATCCAGTCTTCTCAAGCCTCATCTCCGAGCCTCAACCCATTCCTCTCTCCTGGCCTTGGGACTCTCCTGCAAAAGAGCTGGAACCCCCTTTGGTTTCAGAGCCCCTTTGAGGGATTTCAGCAGACCTATGGCCCACTCTCTGTCTTTGTTCCTTCTCTAATTGACTTACCTGGTCTGAAGGCAATTCAGAAGGTAATAAAAATGCTCACTCTTCATAAAACTTTTTTGGGGGGGAGGGTTGATACTGTCCTCTCCTGGGCCCATTATGCACGGCCGCCGAAACGGCGATTTCGGGTCACATGGAAAACGCGGAGGGGGAAGACGCGACGCATACCGGTTATGCACGGGGCGGGGCGCGATGGCGGCAAAACCCAGAGTAACCGATTATGCACACGGCGATCCGGGCGCCGCTTCTGGTTGCGCCCCGGTCACCTGGAAGCTGCGCTTTCTTCCGCGTTTCACTGACGCGGCTTTTTCGGCGGCATGCACCGAAGCTGCGGCCGGTTGCAGCCGGCTCCATGCGTTATCAGTGATTTTAGTCGCCGCCATTCCACCCCGAATGTGCGCTAAAACCCCCGTGCATAATGGGTCCTGGAGAGTGAGATCTGAGATCTCTCAGAGGCTCCCAGTTACAAAGAAGAATTCAAAGCCAACTACTTATCAATCTTATCATTTCTACCATCAGAATACATGAGATCCTCTGGCAAAATCTTTTGCAAATACCAGCACCAAGCTCTGCAATTTAAGAGCCAAACGAAATGTAGACTGGCACCTAAGTCTACCTCAATGATGTGTAAAGTAGGGTGGTATATTTGCAGTAGTCTGAATTTTGTAAAGAGCAAATGTTGCATGAAGTTGATAGTGGCATTCAGCTGTGTCCCCCTGAGTGTCATTAATGCCTGTACAATCTGTCAGTCCTTGGCATTTTTTGTCTTGATACCAGAAGTGAAAACAGTACTTCAACAGCGGTATGTGGAAGGTAAGCATCAAAGATCCAGTGGGGAGTCATGGTTAGCATGTTGACCTAATATCTAAGAGATGTAGGTTCAGATCCCCACTAAGTCTTGCTCTGGGTGATTTTTGGCCTGTCATACAGCTCACAACTAATCTTCAATGTAAGGTTATTGTGAGGATGCAATTGGGATGGAAGAACCGTGTATACTGCAGGATACAAAATGGGCTAGTTAAATAGAAATGCAGGAGAGTTCAGCATACTCCGTCTATTCTAAACATTACAGTCTCCTCCCTGCTTTATACAGCATTCCAGATTGTTGCCACTATCTGGTTTGCCACTATTTGGTTTGGCCCTAAACTTCATGTTTTACATGGTATCTTTGTCTCTGTATAAACTGACTGGAATGGACTCTGCTTCTGGGTAGATACAGAATCCTTTTTTTCTCTCTGTGGGTTATTCCCAGCTATTCTCTATCTAGAATTAGAAGGGATGCCTTACAGTTAGTGTGCAAGCTCTGTTTTCATAGTCTGAGTACTTCAGGAGCCTGCATTCACAGTTTCATGATCAGTAAAGCAATCCTGAATATCTACAGTGGATGGATAGACAGCCGTAAAAAAAATTAACCACTCAGTCTTCAGTTAGATACACTAACATCGTTTTATTAGTATTACATCCTGTTTTTAATGTGGCAAATTTCTCATATAACCGGAGCATACTCAGTCTCTGGCATGGCCGAGAATGTGCTATCTGGTGTGTACGATATCTTATTATAGAGATGTCAACGTTAGTGTGAAACATAAACATATTTTTACTTATACATTAGAACTTATAGTGATCAATTGCAGTATATGTAGTACATTATAATTTGTTTTTGATCAGCAGGAAGCAATTATTCATAAAACTCAAAACAGAAAGCAAAGTTGTGTGAAAAAGGAAAAGAATTATGGCTTTCTTACAGGGAAGGTAATTTTAATATAGACGAGATTGGCCAAAACTCTGCAGTTCAGATTGATAGATTATCTTGCAGAACTATCATTTCAATAATCTCAGTGACAGTATCGAAGTGGATACTTGGTACAATATTATAAATTAAACTTACTACGAATGTCATTGCCAAGAATAGGGGGAAATATCCCATATTTTTGTTTGCTGAATTTAAGATATGGAAAAAAATTAAGATTCCTTGACAAAGGGAATTAGAGTAATCTCCTCTGTGACACGGCTATATCACTAATTATCTGATTCCTCTCCCCCCCTTTTTTTCATTACTTCTTCATTAACGAATAAGAATTACCTTAGACTATATTCTATCGGCAAGGGGTGCAGTTGTATGAAGAAATGTGTATAGTGTACAAAGTGACATCTGGAATCTTGCAGAAAAGAATTCATTTGAATATAGTCTTTTCTAATTGGTGCATTCCTGCATAATCATTATTCTGTATTAAAAATTAGCTGGCATTTAATCTATGTTTCACTGAGAGCAGCTAATTATTTGCAGTCTGTTACTGAAATTTGAAGGGATATACAGGGAGGGAACTAATACAAACTAAATTAGCTATCTTTACACCCTCCATGTACAACAACTTACACTGCAAGGTAGGTTTCTGACTTGGGAAGTCTCAATGAACACTGAGACTTGGTCTTGAACCAAAATAATTCTTCTTGTCGAAAACTTTGGATTTTGTTTTCTTTGCTTCCTTATGCAGGTTAAAGGGTAAACAGTTGGCATCTAGGTCTGTTTACTTCCTGGGCTTATGTCTGTGTTGGGTGATCTATGTTTGTTAGTGAGAAACTGTTTTAAATTGGAGGGTTGCCTGTAAGCAAAGAAAGGCCTGTGAGGAGCCCATAGACATAATGAAACTGAGATTCAGGACACCATTTATTCTATGCAAGAGTCCCTGGCATACATGTTTCTTCTTTCAGTTGAAATCATTCAAGAGTCTTGGTACACTGAGACTAGTCCGTCTTACTCATCAAGAGTAATGATGGAAAAGAATTTTGGAAATAGGGGAAGAGTTCAGAAATAATCCTCCCATCTGGAAATCACTAGTTACTACAAGCTGAGCCTAACTCAGTATGAATTTTTCTCAGCTCATAATCTGCAAACTTACATTCTTTCCTCCCTCACTTGTTGAATTGCAAAGGGGTAAGTGGAAAGAAAACAGAAGCTGAGAACTCCAAGCACAACCTGCATTCTAAGTTGTTCCTGAAGTGAAAAAGACAGACTATAAACAATGCAAATGAATAAAGATGAGAATTCTAGTTAATGTAGCTTATTGACAAAGAAGGATAAAGCTGACACCTCCCAGACAATTAGCTAATGGCTCTGTTACCATCAAACCACTATTTTGCAGTAATTTCTCCTTCTATCTTGGCATTACGATTGTTACTTCTTTGACAACATTAATTTCTGACCCTCTACAATATAAAGTCTGAAAGGTAGCAGAAAAACATCAGTACTGGGTATATTTCTGCACCATTTGATCATGCATGGACTATTAGGTGATATCTAGAAATACCTAGATATGACAGAAATGTAAACATTCATTCTTAACTTTTAGTACCAGGAAACATATCTAGTTCACAATGCCCATTTTTGTTGACTTACATCAACAATTTCTGTATAGTGTGAAATGCACGGCATTTCAAAGAGTTCTGTGTCTGCACAATGTGTAGTCATTGCCTGATCAGTTATTGTTGATGAACCCTCAGAATTTAGTAACATGCTTGGATTAGGTATGGCAGGTTTTACATCATTTTACATCACTGGCAGGTTTTACATCATTTGAAATCATGTCATTGCATGTGCTGTATTTGTATCTATTCAGTCAGTAGTGTTACTCAGTAGAATCATCCTGGTATATATTTTGAACTGACGGGACTAAACTATTGTTTCTGGATGGAAGTGTTAAAGTGTGTAAATCCAAAAAATAAAAACAGGCATGACCACACTCTAATCTGAAATTCAGTAGAAAAGACAGATGCATGATCCATGCAGCTTCCCCAGCTCAGTAGGAGTAGGGAACCCACTGTGTTTGTAAGGTGAGAATTTTTCATGCTGAATGTTCTGGTTGACTAGATGGGATGGCATTGCAAAGTGTTTGCAATCCATCAGAACAGCCATTATTTTTTTCAGGCCAAATGGGCTATGCTAGATGGACAAGCTTCCCACATCCTATGAGCAGGATTAAGGCAACATTTTAAAAACTGATTATAACATAGAATAAATATTTATATATATATTAATGGTCAAACCCATTGCATTCAGGAATACAATGGATGCTAGATTGGGGTGGTGGTGGAAGAACTCTGTGGATGGCCTCTCCCTCCCCCCAGGACTTGGAAAGGATGCAAGCTGGAAGGTAAGGGAACTCACCAGCAGGTGCAGCTCTCACATAGCAGGGATCTGCTGCCTCGGAGCCTCGGAGTGAAGTGGAAGGAGGAAGGGGTGGTCAGGGGTGGGGGATGGAAGGCAATTGGCTGGCTGCTGGACAGACAAACAAGTGGCCCACAGGTTGGGGATCGCTACCCTATATAAAACCTTCCCCTTGGTGGCAAAAATTCTCACCTCCCCTAGCTCAAAAGATCATTTTTATAGAAAACAGTTCCTCAGGGGGACATCTACAGGGCAGCCTGATGGACTGGGTGCATTTGTAAAAATGCACATATAGAGAACATTTTCAATATAATTTCAAACATATGAAAACGCTCAAAATATGATGAGATTTAAGATTCCTACTTGCAATTTAAGAACAATGCATTCCAAAGGTGTGATCAAGAGTTTCTACTTAATATAAACATGAAAACAGTAAAATATTACAAACTAAGTATCAAAGAATGTTCAAATATTATCTCATCATTTTTTCATGTATGTATTCCATACTATTAAAAATTGGATCTAAATAATATTTCCTGGTTGTCTTTTGCATCTAAATTTTGAATTACATTGTATTCATTTTGTAATGAATGGAGGATTAATGCTACTTATGCTCTTTGAGAAGAGAACATCTAAGAAACGAAAAGATTATTATCATAAAGAAGAGCTCATCATCTTCTTGTGAGGATAATCTTAAAAACCAAATAAGCTTCTAAAGATAAACTTGATCCTTTTCACCAGAAGGAAGCTTAAAAAGGGAGATCCCCCTCAAAAACATGGCTCCTGGTGTCTTTTTTTCAAAGGTTAAACTTTTCAAGAATTCGTCAGTAGGGATACTAATAGAAATTATTAAGAATACTTATTTTATAATATGAAATTAGCATACTTAAGTAATATCAGAAATGTAGAGTTAAGCTATCATTGACAATTCTACTGAATGAACAATAGAACAGGAATTTCAAGAACTATATCAGTTTTGCTCTTATCTGCCTAAAACTCTGCTTTTGAATGCAAAACATTCAAGGCAGAAACATCTTGGAAGAAGAGCACTAGTTGATTCAATCACAAGTTGACAAGACCAATATGAAACTTGAGATATAATATTTTATTTGAGTAGGCTTTCAGATATTAATTTCAAAGCTCACCTTGTACTAATTGCGAATGATTTTTTCTGGACAAATAACTTTTTCATGAACAGACTTTTGATTTCATGAATCATCACCAGGGCAGAGGGGGGGGGGAGTTTAATCAAGAGAAAAGTTCCAGATGAACATAAAGGTGTCTGTATATCTAACAGTTCATTTAGTGGCAGTAGATTATTGTGATTAAAATGATGATGATGATGATGACGATGACGATAATGTTATCCATTCAGTTGTGTCCGATCCATGGCGATTCTATAGGAAAGTTTTCGCCATTCATTTCTGTCAATGACTGCCTCTTTTATTTGGTTCATGGTCATCCCTGTACTGGCTTTGATTGCGTTGAGCCAAGATATACAAGGGAAAATAAATCTAAATGAATGCTGAGAAATGGGTGGGGTTGTAAATAAAGTGAACAGCATGTGCCATGGGAGATATTTTTAATAGAGAGAGCAAAATGTTCTATGTATACAGGGGAGGCCAGAAACTAGATTCCCTTTCCTCATAACAATCCATATTCAGTGAGTGGGGCTGACTCTAGGGAGAAAAACTAGTTTGTGGGAACAAAAGGATACCTAAGATCATACCTAAGGGAGAAAGGGGCTTACTGTATACTACATTCATAATATGTAGACTATGAGTAACGATATCAATCAATAATTAATAAAGTAATTGTAAGCAGGTCTACTCAGAAGCTCTGTTTTATTCAGTGTGGTTTACTCTCAGGAAATTGTTCTCAGGAATAAAGCTTTAATAACTTGGCAACTGGATGAGGGCCTGTGAGGACACCTTCAACTCTTCAGATCAAGAGACTTTAACATCTTTGTTTCAGCACCCATAACAGCCAATCCTCTTCATTCCCTATGACGTCACTGTGGCCTACTTCCTCGGCAACTGGTAACACTGTTTCTAAGTTTAAAAAAATGCAGAGGATTGCCATGTTGGTCTGCACTAGAACAGATATGAGTTCACTGACACCTCAGAGACAAGAACTTCAACAAGAGTTTCAAGGTATAAGCATCTGCGAGTCAAAGCCTCCTTTGTTTGTCTGTTCTATGTAAAAAATAAAAAGAAATAATAAATGATGATTTCTGTTGTCAATTTTTATTGTTTCCTGTTTTTCAGATAGCAAAAATCAGGTCACAGAGAGTGTCATTGCTTATATCACAGATATTAGGCATGTTTGCGGTTCGTTTAAACTGTGCATTTAAACTTTTATCAGACAAACTGTACAATCTGGCATGCTAACAAGTAGGGTAGTGATTTTAAAATAAATAATTTTAGGCACTGTAATTAAGGTTCTCAAAGTGGAATAACAATGTTAGCTGTAACATAATTTGAAAAGAAAATATAACAGCCAGTGATGAGACTGGTACAGTGGTTAAAGTGGTGAGACTGGTTACACTGGTCAGACTAGGATCTGGCTTCAAAACTCCACTCTGCTATGGAAGCTTACTAGGTGATCTTGTGCTACTTCCACACCTTCAGCAGAACCTACAGCACAGGATTGTTGTAAGGATAAAATGGAGGACACTCTTGGAAATGAAGTAAATAATTATCATATTTAATTCTCAGCGTGGCTTCATCTGCAGATACTTAAATGTGAGAATCAGTGACAGATAAAAATAAAGGATCTTTTCCTACAAGTGATGCTTGTCAGTGTGTGGGAGTTGAGCAGGGTTGGCCACGGTCAGTATGTCAATGGGAGACCACCAAGGAAGACTGGGGTCACTATAAAGAGAAAGGCAATAACAAACCACCGCTGCTCTTTTCTTGCCTGGAATGTCCCATTGACAGGGTCACCCCGTGGGTCAGCTGCAACTTGATGACACGTTCTTCTACTACTGTGCCTCTCTGAAGGCCCATTTTCTACTAGAAGTACCTTTTCTGTGTATAAAATTGTGAAGGCCGAGTTCTCTGCCTCTCCCTATTAGTGCTAAGCACAGGGAACATTTAAAGGACAGATCCCACCAGAGCATAGCAAAGTCCAAGTCTTAGTGCAAGGCAAGCCCCATAGTCAGTAGCATACAGAGCAATCTGGAATATGCTTAGAATGCTAGAATGCACATCATATGTGCAAATGCTAAGTGACTACCTTATGAAGACAGTGAAATAATGCTGGAAACTCATCCTCTTGAATTCAGGTGCCCTCAGCAACATTATTGTTTAAATAGTAGCTTGGTCCCTTTGACATAACTTCCTTGTCTAGCAGCAGCTGCCCATGGCATTTTCTGAAAGTGGTCTTGTGGACATTAGTCATTTAAAAATGATTCTTCATGGAGATAACTCACAAAACAACTCAGAAAATAGAAAGCAAAAGAAATTTCTTAGTTATTATTCCAAAGTGATTGTTAGCTGCGGTGTGGGGAAGTAAATGTATAGATTACAACCAGGAGAATGTTTCCATCTTCTTTTGTTTCATTCTTTCATTATCATTCTTTCCCTTGCTTTTATTTTAGACTTATGAAAAACCTGTTGAGTGGATGTCAACCTTTCCAGGCCTGAGCCACAATTATATGCCTGTGGAGTCATTAATTGGAAAGCAGTCTTCTGGTACAAATCTATGGCTTTTTGTGTTTGTAAAAACAAATATACTTTGGCTAGTTTGCATGGGATCCCATTATTTGCACAATGGGGTTTTTGAGAATGCTTCTGAGATTTTCAGGTCTTGGCAATCTAAATAATTGTACATCCTTAATTTGTTTTGTTTTTGTTCTCCCTGCAAAGTGTTCAGTAAACAGACAGATTGTAAACCTTGTGAGCTTCATAGAGCCTCCTGACTCCTCACCTAACTCTCTTTTATATGCTACTTCTTAATATAATAGATCATCTGGGTATTGCATTTTTTTTAAGTCATAAATGAAGGTGAGCATGGAAGATGACACTGAATTATTTCTGCATTTTCTATTATTTATTGTAAAAACAACTTGAATTTCTGATTAATCTCTTGGAAATAGATTTTATTTCCTGGATGTTGGTATGGTACTTATATAAGATAAAAAAGAGACACTTAAAAATTTCAAATAAAAATATTTGCTTTTCCCTTTCCTAACATCAGAGACAAGATGCACTCATGGGTGCACACAGTGTCTTACACTTAGCGGGGCATATTCTTAAGCGTTTCCAACTTACATAGAAATTAGCAAGAAATAAGGGTACTTGGTACAGGGCAAGTGCTGCTTAATACCGTATTGCCGATGAACTGGAAGTAAAATGAATGTGAATTTCAACCACTATACAGAGACTTGTCAGAAGCTGTCATATAGGAAGGTCATAGTCACCACTTTTCATTCTTCCAATTTCCCAAAAGGCTTGTCATGGGAGTCATACTTCACTTGTGCCCATTCACAAATGAAGTGACTCATGCTCTTGCAGATATATTCATCCCCTGCTTGGCGATAAAGAAACCAAAGAGATTTCTATGCCCCTGCCCTCCCCTGTTTATTAGGTCATGGGTTCATGCAAGCCATTTGAACAGATGGAAAGTAGAAAACATTAGCGCTAGGTGGAGTATTGTAGATGTCGTTGCTCCTATAATCTGATTTTGTAGCAATGAATTGAATTTGTCACATAAGGCAAAGGCTCCCTCAACCAAATCATAAGTATTCTGGCAATAGAAGAATTTACATTTACATAATCTTACATCCAAATGTCCCTGCTTCCTTTAATCACCCACCAATTCACCCCACAGGAAAGATCATTGGGGAACAGGTGATCGTGCTGCTCTTCTGCTACTTGCTCTTTGCTGCCGGGGACTGCAAAACTTTCTCTGTGCGCCATGGGTTCTCAGGACTGCCCTTGTGCTACTGGTTGTTGCTGTTGTTGTTATTTAGATTTATTACTCGCCTCTCCCCAGAGGCTTAAGGCAAGTCACAACATATAAACCCCCAATAAAAACCCATACAAAAATAACAATATACACATATACCAACTATAATGGGACAAGATAAGGCGAAAAAACACGACCCTTATCTACACTGCCCCTAGATAACAGAGGGCGCTGTTGACATTCACTAGGCTAATTAGTTTATTCCAGTGTGTGTGTGTGTGTGTGTGTGGGGGGCTGATCTTGTAGCTGTGCTGATTCCTGCCAATGCAAAAATTGCAAATGTACTTCCTGCCAAAAAAGCTGCTGTTCCTGTTGCCCATCTGGCTGCACCAACTGTGCCAAGGGCCATTTCTACAAAGAACTTCTGTCAAATAAGTGTAGATGTTGCAGCTAAACATGCAAGTCTTTGACCACAATGAGTATTTTGTAGCAGCTTTGCATGCTGGGGGTGGGGGGAGAGGGAGGAAAGAAGGAAATATCATTGGCCAGTTCAGCCTTGCTGCCTGCTCCAAGCTTACACAAAAGGATATCTTCTGTTTCTATTCCGTGCAGGGTATAAAGATTACTCTAGCCATACTATGAAGGTACTACATAAATATTTCATTTGTGCAGTAATGTTGAAAAGGAAGAATATGTGCCATTCTGTATACGGAGCTATAATAATAATAATGTTTAGCATTTATATTGTATTTTCTCAAGATGACTCTCAAGATGTTCATGGACTCCAATTCCAATGAGCTCCTGCCAGTAGTCCAGAGACATCTGGATAGCCACACTTTGGCCACTCCTGTCCTACAGGGTCATCATAATTCAGCTGTGACTTGACAGCAATTTCCACCACCACCATATAATGACAATACTCTTGATCTTGCAATAATTCTATCTGCGCATATGTGGAAGCAGAGTTAAAAGGATTAAAATTTGACATCCAAAATAGTAACATTCAGAAACTAGTTGGAAGCATAGAAATTTCTTTTGTTTCATTTCATTGTCTTTTGACCAACAGTCTAGCCCAGGAACTACCTAGCCACAATAATCCATGTGACAGTCATCTCCAAGCTGGACTTCTGTAACACACTCTACACAGGCTTTCTCTTGACACTGATCCAGAAACTACAACTGGTCCATAATGTGGCTGCACAGCTCCTCACTCATACAACACGGAGGAGCCCTATTCGACCTGTTCTGAGGCAGCTGCACTGGCTTCTGGTTGAATTCTAGATTTGCTTTAAGGTGCTGGTACTGACCTCCCACACAAGTAAAATCTTAATGGCGATCATCCAGAACTGTATCAAATCAATCATTGATGCTCAGCTACCGGATGTCCAGGTTGGTTTTCGACATGGTCGCAACACCTGAGACCACATTGCAAATTTGCGCTGGATTCTTGAAAAAGCCCATGAATATCAAAAGGCCATCTATCGATGATTTATTGATTATTCTAAAGCATTTGACTGTGATGATAACCAGAAGCTATGGGATGCCTTACATCCCACTTAACCCACCTCATCAGTTCATTGTACACCAACCAGGAGGCAACAGTACGAACAATATATGGAGACACTACTTGGTTCAAGGTCAGTCAAGGAGTGAGACAAGGGTGTATCTTATTACCCTTTCTTTTTAACTTTTATGCAGAGGTAATTATGCGGAAGCTTAATGTGGAAGAATCTACAACGCCATTGTCTTTCCCATGACAAGCTATGGATGTGAAAGCTGTACCCTGAAGAAGGAAGACAGGAGTAGAATAGATACTTTTGAATTATGGTGTTGGAGATGAATGCTGTGAATACCATGGACAGCCAAAGTTGCCAACAAGATAGTTTTAGAGAGGAGCAAAGGAGGCCCCAAAGGAGTATGTCTGGCTTCAACCAGGGCCAGGGCATTTTTGGAATGTGCTCCTGGAGGAGCTAAGGCCCCTGACGGAACTGAATTTCATACTAGCAGTTAAGCCCATTGAGGTAAAAAAAACAATGGACTCTAGGTAGCAGTTGGTCTGAAGGGTGGACCAGAGCCTATCAGCCAGGTGGGACACAGACATACCACTTCTCCCTTGCCTTGGACACAGGCCACCCCCCATCAGTGGCATTGTAGCTCAGTTCCAGATTATGGCTGCTTTGGAGGGTGATTGTGAGGCAGTATGCCCTGTTGAGTCCCCAACTTCAAATCTCAAGGAATATTTCCAGTCCTGGGATTGACAACCTCCAGGTGGTGCCTGGAGATTTCTCAGAATCCCAGCTCATCTCCAAACTATAAAGAACAGCTCCCCAGGTGAAAATATCTGCTTTGGAGGGGGGAAAGGCTGCTTGGGAAGGGAGACTCATAGGACTTGGATCCCCATTAATGTTCAGGGATGCCAGCCTCCAGGTATGTCCTGGAGATCCCCCAGAATGACAGCTCCTGCCCAGACTACAGAGATCAATTCTCCTGAGAACAGCTGGTTCAGATGATGGATGCGAAGTTCACAAGTATAGGAGAACTGAGCCTTCAAATACTATGGCAACATTAAGAGGCATGGTGCCATGGTACAGATCATCGTCACATAAGCAGGGATCATTTACCTGGACATTACACGATGGAACAGTCTGCAGAACACAAGATCTTCAAATACACAATGGAACCTGCTATCTAGGTGATCAGCTTTCTAATTGGGTGAGTGATGTTTTTGCTGCTCCCTTCTCCTCCCTGAGGCACACTAGGGCCAGCACCAAGTTTCTCCATCAGAGAGATGTATCCCTTTTTCTAGACTTGGCAGGAGGAGAGCAAGAGGGTATACTGGAAAGAAACCCCTCTTTGTTGGATGAGGGTTGCATGCCAGCCACTCTCCTGAAGATGGATCATGTTATGATGCATCTTTAGCAGGCTCACCACTTGCCAAAATGTGGAACTTCCATCCTCTGAAAATAATTGCGGACAACCATGTGTGTTGCATGCCCAGACTGATAAGGGTGACTCCTTCTCCATGGGCTATTAGCCCATTGAACCCGGCATGGGCACAGGTCCTGGTGATTGTGTGGTTCTGCAATCGTGGTCCTGGAAGCACCATCACTGTCTCCTTACACCCTCCAGCAAGGCAGTTCTTCAGTGGCTCTCAGTGGAGGGGGCTGGAATATTTCCTGTGGCCCAGGCTATGTTTCACTACAGTTCTAAGAGCAGAACTTGCTAGAAAGGTAACATTGTAAATATGTATTGATGTTATTAGACTTTATGGAATTTATTGGTCAGAAAATAATTTTGTTAAGGCAATAAATAGTGTGGCTATATGTAAAGCACGTTGTCAGAGCCTCCTAATTCTTTCTCCAGTCTCTCACCTTTATCCTCTCACTTCTTCCCTCCCTCTCACTGACACACACAGAGTTGCCAGCCACTTTCTCCAGGTGGAAGGTTTCTTCTCAACTTCAGTTCTGGTGATTTGAGTACTTGGACATGAAAGAAATTCAAATTTATTGAGGTGTCCCAGGAGAAATTTTTTGCATAGTACTTTTCCAGCTGTCATCTAGTCACAATAGCCTCTGAGGCCTCCAAGGGAAAAAAATATTCAGAATCTGAGGGGATTTTTTTTTCCATTTTCATATGAAAGTGTATCTGCATTGCCTTTTATTTTCCTAAAAGAATGACTTATAATTCTGTAGCATGAAAAGGAGCTTTGAAATCGTGTTTATTTAAAGCAAAAATATTAAACTTCTCCTATGTAGAACTGATAGATTCCATAGTTATGCCTGATCAAAATTCTTCACTTCTCTAATCATAAGAAATTTAGATTGATTATAGATTGATAGATGCCAAAATTAGGATAATTTATTTGCAGTTTTGCACACTGTCTTTTGGCAAAATTTCTTAATGATAAATGCTTGGTAATATCTAGGTCACTTTCAAATGAGCCAATCTTAAGAGAAATGAACTTAATTAGCACTGCTAAAAATTAGCGAACTATATAATGATGAATGCAGGAGATACAGTTCATGAGATGCTGAACTGTTGAGAGCATTTCTCAATAAATGACATGCAGAGCAGGTCTCTGGGGAATACACATTTTATACAGTATGAGGCTTTGCCAAGCAGAAAGTGATTTGCTTAAGCTGGCATTGTACTTTGGTTGATGTTTACCTTCACAATAAATTATGGTTGATGTTACATGATGCACAATGGCTTTTCTCTTAACCCAAGTATTCATGGAACAACAAAACAAGTCTACCCATGCAGGGAGATTTTGTCACTTGCAAATGAGGAAACTCTGCAACTTTACCACACTTTTACTCCATTCCTTTCTACTCCCTTGTAATAGGCAGTGATACTGAAATGGAAAATAGGATAATGTAACTTGTAGGCAATTTCTGACTATTGGTGCTCTGTCTATTCTTTGAGGAAGTTAAATTGAAGGCAACACAGTACTTGAAGGACAGCCAGAGTGGATTATTTGTTGTAGTTTAAACTCGTGAGGCCTATAACCATCTGGAGATTTCTATACTTCTAAATAATCTGCTAAAATATACAAGCTTTACTACCATGTTGTTTCACTTGACTCTAGAACAGTTACTAATTAACAAGTGCAGGACCTGCAAAGAGTTGTGACAGGTACTTCATTTTCCCCTCTTCCACTATTTCCTCTTTCCCTTCCCTAAAATCCCCTACAGTTTCTCCTTTTCCCTACTTCCTGCCCAATGACACCATTTTTCCTGCCCCCTAGCAGTTGGGAAATTGTGACTGAATTGCATGGTGCTGGTTACTAGGTTTGGACCCATTTCCATTGTGTGGAACTCATAAGGACTTGCAGGGGGGGGCATCTTGTTTTTCCCTCTTCAAACTGTTTCCACTTTCCTTCCTCTGAGTACCCTCTATCCTCTACCATTTAAGAATGTAAGAACCTGCTAGATCATACCAGTGGTCCACCCAGTCTAGGATCCTGTCCCACATAGTGGCCTCTGAGGGGCCAACAACAGGACATACAGTCCAAGAACTTTCCTTGATTCCTAACTCTGGGATTTGGAGGTTTAGTGGCTAGGGGTCATTGAGGAAAATTTTCCCCTCCAAAATAAAATGCCATTCTGTGGTCTCTCTCTGTCTCCAGCCTGAGCCAGGATCATGTCCCCTCTTCAATATCAAAGCCAATAATGGTGCAAATAAATTATCTTTTGTGCTTCAGCTAGATCGATTATGCATGTTGGTGGCCACATAACACTGCCACCAGTTTCTTCCAATGGGGCAGCATGCCCCATCGCTTCCCATGTATGAATGGGGGAAGAAATTATCCACTGAACATGACTCTGGGGACAAAGGTTCCACTATGTTTCGCCACAGTGGTGGGGATGGGGGTTTTACTTCCACAGGTGTGGGACAACACAATTCCACTTTCATGGAAGGCATCACAAAGCCAAATGGGACATTTTCTGTCCATGCTGGGACACCATAGGCTGTGTGCATGGGCCTGGCCTGGCCACCAAGTGGCTGTGACGAAAAAGGGAATGCTAAAACTCAGCATTCCCTTGCCATGGGACATTGGAGGCCCTAAAGTAGGCCTAGGGTAAGGAGGGGCTGGGAATTTGCCTTGTTGCCAGCTTTTACCTCCTGTGCTTAATCGATCCTATTGTAAATGGGGTTACTCTTATATAAATAAGGTGGAGTGAAGCCACTGCTAAAATTTTCCAATACCTCAATGCATGTACAACCCCCTCCCCCATAACACCCCCACCCCAGAACACATGGAACTCTTAAGGGGAAGTCTCTATGGATCACACCAGTAGCATGGTCATCAGAAGAGGAGCAACATGTACCAAAACATGAAAGGTGGCTGCACTCTGAAAAGCCTCCTGAATTGGCAGAGGTTGAATCACTGGCCATGAGCCACCAGTAAGCTTTATGGCAGTGAAGATCTGAACCTGAGCTACCCCACTCTATGTTGTCAGTATAAACTGAAATCCCAACCACTAAACCCAGCAGAACATTTTGAGAAAAGGAAACCTGGAAGCATCTATAAAGTATCTTGATCTGCATCAATGTCTACCCATTGCCCTTCTGCATTATTATGAATTGATGACTGAACAGTAATCTAATCTGGCATACCAAATTTTGTGACATCCACATTATTGGCACTAGATCTTTCAGACATGTTTGCCAAGTCAAAGGAAATATGGCAGAACAACTTATAGTCCCTCCATGAGTCCTCGAGGGAGGAAGTACTTGATAACAATCATCCTGTATTTTCTTTATTTCAGTGGAGTGACTGAATTCCAGAAGATTTGAGCATGTTTGATCATTTTGGTTCAGCACTTTATCCTGCTGCTTTCAGAGAGACTGAGACTTGTAGGAAATCATTAAGACACATACTATTCCTGCAGCTAGGGTTGCTGTTCAGTTCAATGGGACAAGCTCTCTTAATTTATCTGGACTCCGTTTGTTAGCACTTTTTGGCATCTCACTGATGCATATATTTTAAATGCTGGGTCCAAATCTGAACACAAATTAGAAAGGTATAATAATTCCATTTTTATACTAATAAAGCAAAAGTCTCTTGATGTGGTAAACACTCAGCATTAAAGGGTTTCTGGGAACTATTACCTTTTGTGCTCAAGGTTTATTATTATGAAACAAAATTTATATGTATTCCCTATCAATTGGACTGTCATTTTGTTCTTCATTATTTCCAACTATTTAAGAAAACCCAGTCACATAACAAACATGTAAATCTTGGGGAAAGAATGGTCGTAATTAATGAGCTAAAATTCTGCTCTTAGACAGGGGGTGGGGAATCAGTTGACAATAAGGAATAGCAATTGTTTGCTGGCATTTGCTTGAAGAGCTGTATTTTAAACGTGCTCCATGTCTGTGAGAATATGGTATTTATTGTAGTCCTACAGTTTGTGAGCCAGTTTGGTGCAGTGGTTAAGAGTGGCAGCTTCTAATCTGAAGAACAGGGTTTGATTCCCCTCTCTTCCTCGACATGAGGAATGGTGTCTGTTGTGTCTGATGTGGGGTCTGTTGTGGGGAGAGGAAGTGTAGGTGATTGTAAGCCACTTTGATACTTCTTAAGGCAGTAAAAAGTGGGGTGCAGAAAGCAGTTCTTTTACAGTTTGATTACCCCAGGTCATCTTATGTGGTCCTGAGGGTGCTGGAAGGATGGTGGCGGATATAGCCTAGAGCCTACAACCCATGCTGCCCAATCTCACTTGCACTGCTCAATAGGATATTGGTGCAGGTGTTAGTAGTTTGCTTTTCAGAGTTTGAGGCCATGCTATTTAGGGTGGCCTTTACACTGGCCTTCTTTGGGGACTTCTGGGTGAGTGAGCTGGTGGCATCATCCTGCTCAGACATGGTAGGACAAGCAATCAAGTGCAGGATGTGTGTATTTTGGGCTTGGAAGTGCAAAACTATTTGGGCAGGTCTAGAACAGATCAGATTGGCTGGAGGTCCTTGGTAGTACTGCAGGCCAGTATAGAGGGCATGTCCTGTCCCATCCTTCCCGTTACATGGTGCTGCGTCCCACAATGCCTGGCCCCTTTCTCATCTATGAAGATGACATGTGCTTGTCCCATTTCCAGTTTTCAGCCATTTTGCATCTTTGCATGAGAAAGCTGGGTTTTCCATCACAAGAGTTCAGCTCACATTCTTTTCATATATTGGGGTGTCCGAGGGCTCCAGAGGCATGTCTTCATAGTCGGCCACAGCGTCATCTTTTGGGCATCAAGATAGGTTGTGGAGTTAGGCCGGAGACTGGACCTTGGCTTGGGTGACTTCTTTGTCCTCCACTGGTATGAGATTCAGGGCACATGCTTGTCTGCGTTGCTCTCTTCTATCGAGCAGCTGATGTTGAAACACGGGTGCCTGGATGTTATTGTTATACAGGTAGGTGGTAATGACCTGCCAACCGCTTCTGGGTTGGACTTGGCCACACTGGTCATGTGGGACCTACTCATTCTTCAGAAGTTTTGCACTGGGACCTTTATATTGTGGTCGGACATTCTGGAATGTAGGGTTTGGCAGGGGGCAATGGACCCCAGGAGAGTGGACCTGGCAAGACACAAGATCTGTAGGACAGTGGTGAGAACTCGCATGTTTAGCAGCTGCGAGGTTTTGCCACATCTGGATATCATTTTTGTTGTTGAAGCCGTATTTAGGGTGGATGGGATTCATTTGTCAGACTGGGGTCATGATATTTGGCTGGGCGATGTCAGGGCAGCTTTGTTGAGCCTCAGGCGGGCAGGAGCATTGGCTAGAGTAGGGTTGGGAGCACACCTCCCCTGCTCAGTGACAGTTTGTATGGGGGAAGATTCTATTGGGTGCAATTCGTGTCTGCATGCCAGATTTTGCATTTTGGGGAGCTTCCTTAAGAAGCAGCACATGTAATAGGGAGTGATTCCCCAGTTGGGGAGTCACCAACCTTACATGGCAGGGTAGATGGAAGAGTTCCAATTGAGGCTTACACTTGTGGGGCTTTTCTTCACTTACATTCCCAGGGTCCAGCAGGCTTGATGGTTTGGGGAGCTTGACTAGATGGTTGTTTGTCCCCGTGGGTGGGCCTGCTTGATGGTTCACTTCCCTGTGGGGCTGTGGTCTGCTGGCTGCAGCAGGGGCAGGGCAGTTGGTAGGATCTGCCCCTGGTGTGTTAGAAGTTTGCCTATGCTCATCAAAAAATTGCCAATAAACCTGTGGCACTGTTCATTCCATAAATACTATGACTTGTTTTAGTGTTCTTGAAGAACCAAAATTGCCCTCCTGCATATCAATACAAAAACATGCATGGGTCTTGGCATTCAAGCCAACATACAGACCAAGTGAAAGGCCATTCAGTCTGTGCTGAATACAGAAATCAACACATGGAGAGTGGGGCAAAAGGAAAAGCTTCTGTAATGAGTGTTCAGACACCTTTGGCAGAACTATATTAAAAATCTTTGAATGAATATTTCCAAGTAAACAACAAAGCTCAGTTTATTGAGTCAACACACAGATTTTAATGTCAGTACAATCTTCCTGTTTATGCATAGTTTGGAAAAGGAATCAAATGAAGCAATAGCAAAGCATTTCAGCTTGTAGAAAAGTTGTTTTATTTTTAAACGCTTAAATTCTGTCTTCCCCCATGTGTAATGTTCAAAAAAGTATCTTCTGTATTCTGTTACAATTGTGGCAATGTGTGATTAGAGTAGGGTTGTAGCAGTATTTAAAAACAGGATTTTGGAAGGTATAAAAAACTACAATAATATCATAGGCAAAAATGCAGGGGTTTTGTTGTATGGAATGACTATCTTTCTTTGTCTAAAGGAATGATAGGCGCAATCCTTGATAGTGACTGATCATGAAAAGAAACCCCAAGAGCATAGGTGCACTATAAAAAGATCTAGAAGGAAGTCATTATGCTGTTGAGGGAATAAGAAATTTAAGTCAGAGAGTTGTGAAATGTTCTCATTATAGGTCATCTCAGTAATTATCTGACATCTACAGATGGAGTCACTTCTTAATCAAAAGAATGAATCATTACTGATATTGAATCAGTCCAAGATGTTTGAAATAATGAGTCTAGTAACTCAAGTATAAATTTAGAGATAATTCCAGCAACTTCTCTGCTAAAGTTTTTGACTAATAATGAAATATCTTATTACATTTTGGGATAATGATAGGAAAATGGCCATGCAAGTGTGAACTAAATTGCCCCAGCATAATCTGCGTGTTAAGACCTAGATTAAAACAAGGTCACTAATGTTTACTGTATCAGTGACAGTAGCTTAATTGCTATCTACTCTAACACAGGGTTGCCTTCTCTGGATTGTGATCAAATTACCCAGCAATGTCATTAAAGTTAAGGATTGGGAAGTATTTACTTTAAAAAAAACCCCTTAAATTCACTCATTTCCAAATTGATTGCATAAATTACTCTGGTTAAGTCTATATTACAATAACTCAGAAAAACATCAATTATGAATGTGTACATATGTGTACATATACATTTACATTACATATACATACACACACACACACACACACACACATAAACAAACATTTTCCCTTGTACTTTGATATCCAAGCATTATTGAAATGACTGGAAATAAAGTATTGTATTGTGTGTGTGTGTGTGTGTTTGTGTATGTATGTATGTATGTATGTATGTATGTATGTGTGTGTGTATATATATATATATATATATATATATATATATATATATATATATATATATATATATATATATATATAAAACTCTATACAGAAAACTTTTATTGTGTTATCTTTTCCAGTAAAATACTTGTACCAACACATGCGCAATATGTATAATTGCTACCAGTATTTCTGTTCTGCTTGGCATCATGAATGTTTGAAGTTACTTTATATTGAATCAGGCTATCAGTAGTGGCTTTCCAAGATTTCAAGTGAAAATTTTTCCAACCCTGCTCTTAAGATCCTTTAATTGGAGATATCAAGGATTCAGCTTGGGATCTTTTGCATAAAAACCATGTGCACTATCACTGAGCTATAGCTTTGTCTATTCTATTCTTTGTAATCATCTAGCTTAAGCAGAATAGGTAATAATTTGTCCCAGTTGGTGCTTTTCTATATGGTGTTGTCAAGTATTCAATGAGTGCATAGTCTGAGAGAACCCCTTGATTTCAAAGTCAGTCCATCACATCATGGTTGTGGCCAATCATGAAAATGCCCTGGTTCCATGCGATTCATTGCTGATTTGTAAATGATCAGATCAGATAATTCCATTCATGATACTGGTCTTGTTTTTCAATCTCTGGTCTTGTTTTTCAATCTCCATTTGCAAAGAAATCCTTCCTTTTTCAGAGGAACACAGGACAGAGAATGTAACTACGCAATTATTTGTAGCCCAGACATAAAATATTATGTATGAATAGGAAAAAATTGATTCAGCTTAAAGGTGTTATCTCAACATACACAAACAGAACAAGCAAGAACAGACAACTTCTACAAACCATCCATCACAGAATCTACTGGAGAACAACTACCATCCATCCAACTCACCAATGAACAGAATGCTGACCATCACATACCAACAAAACAACACTACAGGGAAAGAGACTCCACATGGACCCCTCCAAATGGTTGCAGTTTTCTTTCCAAAGTACTGGGGACCAAACCGTTTTTTGCACACAGACAAGCCCCCAACCTCAAACAACTCCTTAACACAACAATGCAACATCTAATTTGGACATGGACACAGGCACCAGAGCTTACAACAAACCCAGATGCCAACTTTCTGCCATGGACACTCCAATAACACAATCACTGGACCTAACAACATCACCATCAAAGGCTTATTCACATGTTCACCTTCTAACATTGTATATGACATTAAAAGCCAGCAAGGCCTCTCTGTTCTTTACATAGGAAAAATGGGTCAAACCCTCCACCAAAGAATAAATGGACACAAGTCTGATATTAAAAAATCACAGGATTGATAAACTTGTAGAGGAGCAACCTGCCAGGACATTCAATGAGGGACCTCAAAGTAGCTGTTTTATTGCAAAGAAACTTCATGAACAGATTGAAATGTAGACTGTAGAGATGCAAGATACAACACTCACAACAATGGAATCCCCAGGATTAAACAAGGATATTGGTTTCTTATCTCACTACATATACTAACATCATTCATATCCACATTCCTGAAAATCCCCTCTTCATTTTATTTTATTTGGGACAATGAGACGGTAACGTGATAGAAGTACATCTTAAAACCGCCCGCGGCTCCGCGGGTGGTGCGGACTAAATAAAACAGCAAGGGCTTGGGGGGAGGAGTTAGGGCAGGCTCTGTCCGGGATAAAAACTCGGAGGAGCGAATCAGGAGCTGCGAAGCGGCTCCTGATTCGCTCCTCTGAGTGTCAATCCTGGACCAAGGAGGCGATGGGGAGGCGCGCGAAGCGCGCCTCCCCATTGACTCCTTGGCCACCATTGCCTCCACTTTGATGCGGGGAAAGGAGCAGGGCCCTGCTCCTTTCCAGCCACATGCCTGCCCGCCCAACTCTGCCTTCTCCTGGCCGCTGGAACGGCTCCAGCGGCCGGGAGAAGGCAGTGTGCCCCGGGCGTGCGGCCCTGCTCCTTTCCAGCCACATGCCCCCCCAACTCTGCCTTCTCCCGGCCGCTGGAGCGGCCTCGCCGAGTCGCGGACGCGGCAAGGCCACTCCAGCGGCCGCGAGAAAGCTGCCGCGAACTCCCGGCCTTCTGCCGATGATTCCATGCTTTCCAAGCGCTACAACAACTGACTTCGGCTGCCTGAAATGGCGGTGCCGTCTCTGACGCCGCCAGCCACCCGAGGCACGCTCGCAGCCCCGCCGATGCCTTGCTACCGCGACAGGCCGCCGCAGCATCGCCTCCAGAGCCTCTGCTGCCCAGCCATCGCGCCACGGCCAAAGGCCGAGGACACGCCCACCCCACCGCCGTGTCGCTGCCACCGCCGCGCCTGACCCACCGCCGTCCCCAGCCACTTCGCCGCCCGCCTTGGAGCAACCCGCCATCCACCGGCGCATCACCAGCCACGGGCCGACACAGACGGTAGGTCCCCTTCCCGTCCTGAAACCCCGGCCATGCCCAACACTTCCCCAGTCCGGGGGGAGCACGCAACAACGCTTCTGCCGCCTCGCACACCCACCCCAAGCCATCTAGCGCCCATTTTATTTTGAGATAAAATGGGCTTAAATTCTAGTATGTAATATAATTTAGAATCTATCTCTCTGGCCTTAGGACAGGAGAACAAGTCTAGCCAGTTTTTCACTTGTGGGGATGCTTCCATACTTACATGGACCGATTATGCATGGGGCATAATTCCCGGGCTGGTGGCAACAGGGCTGTGGGGCTAATCACCCATTATGCCTGATGTTGCCACCAGCTCAGCCGCTGCCCAGCCCTGGCCCAACTCAGGCTCTCTGATGGCCCATGGTAAGGAAACGTGTTCCCTGAGATGCTGCGGGCACCATCAGGGGCTAGGTCAGACCAGCACTGCCCCTGTCAGCTCCATGGACCTGACCAGGGGATTCTCCCACCCCCAGCCCCACCTTGGTGGGAGAGCAGCATGCTGCTCTCCTGCCATCATGCAGTGGGGGCCCCATGCCCGCCACTCCCTCCTGCTGTCTCTGGCAGCGCACCAGGCTTTCCAGCCCTGGCGTTGTGCACGTACGCGCACTATGCCAGGGCTGTCCACATACGCTGGGAGATTCCCTCCCCTGTGCATACACAGGAACCAGCGGGGCATGCCACCCTCATAATTGGTCATGGAGATGGATGGGGCTAGCAACAAGTCTCTTTTAATTACTTCTTTTCACAACTAGGAAAGCCTCCGCCATTAATCACTAACCATTTTATTTTTATTCCCCCTATGTTTTTGTGAATGACAATTGAACTCAAAGGATGTTTTATTCTAGCAAGGAATTATTATGCTGCATAATTATGGATGTCTACATGATGCTGTTTACTAATTTGCTACTAATTTAATTTCTCCTTAAACCTGTACTCTTATGATCCCTGTCCCATTGTCTGAGGAAGTGTGCCTGCACACCAAAGCTCACACCTTGAATAAATCTTTGTTGGCCTTAAAGGTGCCACTGGACTCAAATTTTGTAATGAGAAAAGTATTTAAACCTTCTACATATCTGATTTTTTTTCCGTCAGTTGGGTTAGTATTTCAGATTTTTTACACATTGCTTTGAGGATTTTAATATGCCATTCTCACTATGATATTAATTGGACCTCCAAAACCATAAGGTGACCGATACATTTAGTTGTCAGTTTAACAAGAATAGTTTCCACACGTATACTTCTATTCCCCTTCAGCTTTCAATATAATGTAGTATTCAAAGGACAGTATCTTGACTGTCTGTAATTTATCTATCTGTAATTTATAAACTATCTATTGAAGTGAAAAGCAGGGTAACAATTGGATCCTGCTTTTCTAGTGTGGACTGTGAGGCCCTGTGAAGCCAAACTTTGGAACACTGCATATTAAATGCTATACCTTTTGCAGTTGAGAGATTTGTGGATGACTCACCTTTTTTGCAATAGTGGGGCACTGTCAACATCAAATAAGGTTAAGAAACTCTTGGCAGGCATGGATTTAGGAGTTTTACATTGGCTGTAGACAAATTTTTACTCATGTAATTAAATTCAAAAGATCTCAAGAGCAGTAACTGGTTGGTAATTTGAATTATGTTTCGTTATATCTAATGTGATATTGCTCAAGGCCTGTAGGCTAAATGAGCAGTATCATTAAAGTAGGCTTCACAAGGTCTTTGACAGGCCTCAGTTAAAGCAGAAAGGGACAGGAAGGAATTACTGCATCCTTGGACCCCTCTATCTTCCATCCTCTCAGGCTTTTTTCTCTAAGGAAGCTAAGCTTCCTGCCTTCCATACGTGCTAGCTTCCAGGTCATTTACATGAGTCCTCAGAGTGCACATCGGTCTGGTCAGAGATTCATGTCTACCCATGAGGAAAGCTGTTCCCTGCAAGAAGTGTGAATGGGAAATATTTGTTCCCCTTGCCTGCCATGTGTCTCTTCTGGCTATGAACCAATGTTCCTGTAGCACTTTCAGAATTCACAGCCTGGCTAATGACTTTTTGTGAGCACACACACTAGTCTGCTCAGCTTTTCCTCTGTCCCCACTGGCTGGTAGATGCCAGGAGCCTTGACAGGCTGCTGGTGGGAGGCAGGAGTTTTGCCAGAATGTGGTGCATCACACCCTTCTATTTAAGGATGGCCAATAAGTACAGGGGTGGTTGGTCTGCCCCAGACACAGGCACCTCACTGACTGCAAAACCCAAAAGCTATTGCTAGCAAAATGGCTGTGGATCTCACTTGACCATTACTCGCTTAGATTAAAGTTTGACTGACATTTACTAATTGTTAGGAGGTGGACCCCTATTATGAAATACTCCCCAGAACTTGGAAGAGCAGCATTCAAGTCAAAGAGCACTTTAAAGACCAACACGATTTTCAAGATAAAAGTTTTCAAGAGTCAATGTCCTCTTCGTCAGATATAAGTAGAAAGGGAGATTCTTGAACCCTTATCCCCCAGTCAGAAAGCGGGAAAGACGTTGGTGCTGGGATGCAAAGCTATAATGCGAAATGTAATCATCTTGACTAGAGCAGAGGATAAATGCTTGGAGAAAGTAACCACCTAGTTGAGTGGAAAAGACAGGCTGAAGCAGAAGAAGATCTGAGTTTGAAAAAAGATGAGGTGTCAAGGAGACAGGCGCTGCTGTAAATTGGCTGAAGTGCCTTGAAATGCAAAATCTCTCTCTCCCTTTCTGAATATAATGGGGGGTAGTATTACCAGCAGTCCTCCCAACTGCTACTATCCTGGAAATCAAACCTAGACATTGAAGTGCCAGGAGAACTGTCAGAGGGGAGGCCTTCTTCATGCCCCCAAAGGCTGGAGATAGTTCTATTTGCCCCATATGTGAACACTGAAATTATCTGAATTCACAGGTAGTTCTGTTTATAGTTAATAAAACCTTGGTTGTCCCTTTCCAAGGGATCCTTATTCATTTTGGGGTTATCAGAACACTGAGATAGCAAGTTGACAAGTGTAAAAATATCCAAATGAAACAGAGCACAAAAAAAAGAGTTAAGGGATAAAACGAGTCATCACTCTGAACATCAAAATACCCTAAAATGACTGCTTTTTAGAAGATAGTCCTGCTGGGCACTATTGAATACAGTGATGCTTGTGGTATTTTTGGACTTGGGATCAAATAAGAAGCAATGGACATCAAGAACCTCTCAGAGCCTTTTCAGTGTAACTTTCAGATAATTGATTTGTATGTTCTGGGAAGATAAAACAAGCTTCTACATCATACTATTATCACCCTTGGAAGGGGGGGGGGACAAGTGCCTATTTTTTGTGGGGGGAGTATCATATGTCCATGCCTGCCTGCATAGCCATGCCTGGTAAAAGGCTATCATCAGTGTTGTCACAGCATCATCAGTGTTGTCACTAGAGCTTTGTAACTATTGACTTACAATGTGCTCTGAATTCTCAATTTTTTAAAAAGTAAGTTTCTTGACCCTTCCCTCATAGAGATATACAGAAATAGGCATATTTCTGTAAGGGAATGAACTACACACTTAAAAAAAAACAAAATGAAAGCTGAGTATTCAGAGAAGCTACTGTTATAATGCTCTATAGATACATCAATATTTTAGTGCTGTTTTTTGAAAAAATGAAACCACTCACTTTGGGGTGTGTGTGTGAGTAATTTGATTATAGTCACCAGTCACCAAAAAGTAGGCTGGAGATGGGTGGAATGAGTTCCTGGAAGAGCTGAGGGCCTTGATGGAACTACTCCAGGTCCACAGGATCTGTAAGGAAAAGCTCTTCTGCCAGGCATTCGGTTGAGGCCATGATGTAGCAGTTCTGGTCTCTTCTCCGATGCCCTCCAGTGCCTTTTGGTGACATCTCAGTTACATACAACAGGTGCCAGCACATACAACAGCGATCTAGCGGCTTGGTTAGGTGGTGGATTTTGAAGGGTGGTTAGGGAGAGTGAGAGCGAGATCTTAATTGTTTGTTATTCCGACTCTTACTGTATTTTAAGGTATGATTTAGGCCGCTGTGAGCTAACTGGCAAGGAGCAGCGGTATAGAAATTAAATTCATAAGATAAATAAATAAATAAATCCATTAAAATTTGCTTATCCATTTGCTTTAGGATGCTTAGGGCTGATCCTGCGTTGAGCAGGGGGTTGGACTAGATGGCCTGTATGGCCCCTTCCAACTCTATGATTCTATGAAAATATATGCCCAAATCAGGGAATAAGCTGGAGTAGCATGAGCCCAGAACTGCCAGTCCCCCCATATGTGAAAAATCCCCCAGTTCATTCCACAGAGTAGTGCTGCTTCGAAACAACATGGAAGTGCCAAAGTTTCTGGAGTTGTCAGTAAACATCTGAGAAGCACATCCCATTGACAACTGGGAGGGAACTAACTTCTAGAAGAGCCATTCAGGGAAGAATCCAAATGGGTCATCATTACCACTGAGGGATTATCTTCAACCACAAAAAAAAAAGGTTGATAGAGAAGACAGCTTATTGTAGCACTCCTCCCTCAGGCATCAGGGATACAGTAGTGAATTATTTAAGAAACACTGTAAAATCCTGAAGCGTATCATATTAATACAGTCATTAAAAAAGAAGCAAGCTTTAAGCTAATTCATAATAATATACAAACGACTCTCTTCTTTAGGGCTGTTAGAGCTTGCATGTGCACAGCTAATATTTCAGAAATGGTACTGAGAATTTCATATGTAAGATGTTATTCACAGTATGTTTCCTCTTACTTTGCATAGCATTATTCTTTGTAAAAATAATGTTTTGCCCCCAGGAGAAATATTGCAATTGAATGCAAAGCAATATATTTTTGGTATGAAACCACAGTACTAAGATTTAATTTTTTTTAAAAAAAAATTACCTCAACAACAGACAACAGAGATACAATAACAATGGTGCAGATAATATAAATTTAGTTTGTTTATGAATAAAATATATTAAATACTTTCTTTAAAGTCATCACTGTCCCTTTCCGACCATTGTAGTTACCCACAGATGTTACAAAGTGCTTCCTAATGTGACATTACATAGTTTGAAATTGCAGACATCTATTTTAAGTAATTGCTGGGTTGAAACAAAATTATTGCTTTCAAATGGATTAAAATGTTGCAGATTAGCACAAGTAAAAGGTTGAAGTACTTTATAATATATATGCATTATTCCTTAGTAGCTAGAATCTGTTGTGTGGGTACATATGAAATGATTCATCCTATTTCAATTTCCTCATATAGCATGAGGTATGATAATTAGCACCGATGATAATGTTAAATGCTGTAATAACTGTTAACACTAAGTATTCAGTCCACAGATAACTATACCAGAACCTTCTGAAAAGAACCATGCATACCCTGTGGATATAATTATAATACTAACAAGCCAGTGAAACTTCTTCTAAAAGTAATGGTTACATAGTCATTTTAAAAAAGATATGTTTTCAAGCTACACAGTTATTTTGCATTGATTTCACACTATTTGGAAAAAAATCAGAATGGTCAGCTTATTTAGTAACACTTATATTCCACCTTCTGCTGAACAAATCAGCCCTTAAGGTTGCTAACAATATATTATAAACTAATAAAACAGTATGATGCATCAATAAAATGAATAATTTCAGTGTTATGAATGGGGGCCCATCACTGAACAATCCTGCTTCATGTGCAAACTAACTTAGCCTACTTCAGAACGTTTATGCACTGGAGGTTTCATGCCGGGCTGCAGGCTGGAGTTTTAGTCATGGCAGGTTGCCCCACCTCTTCCTGCACCCACATAGGGGAGCATTTGGCCTGGTGCACCTAATCCGGCCAGGATTTGTGCTCCTGCATGGGAGCTAGGGCAGTGAAGTTCCCAGTGCATAAACGGTCTATGTGAAGACACACAGATTATTCTGATGATGACCTAAAGTAACTCATCGGTCAAATTTTGTAAAATTTGAAAATGAAGCAAATCCACAGCTTTAGGGTTGTCAATTCCAGGTTGTGGCATTCCTAGAGATTCATAGGGGATGGAGCCTGGAGAGGGCAGGATTTGAAGACAAGAGGGATCTCAGTTGAGCAAGATGCTATACAGTCCACCCTCCAAACCAGCCATTTTCTCTGGGAGAACTGATATCTGTAGTCTAGAGATTATCTGTAATTGAAGAAGAAGAAGAGCTGGTTTTTATACTCCAATTTTCTCTACTCGAAGGAGTCTTGAAGTGGCTTACAATTGCCTTCTCTTCCTCTCCCCACAACAGACACCTTGTGAGGTAAGTGGAGCTGAGACAGCCTTTGTAGAAAGCAGCACTATCAGAGCTGTAATGAGCCTATGGTCACCCAGCTGGCCACATGCTTAAAAGCTACCGCTCCTAGCCACTACAGTAAGAGAGAAAGAGAAAAAGAGAGAAAGAGAGTCCTAATAGACTAATTGAAGGCAAACAGGGAGGAAGTACACTCCAAGGACCAGGAAGTCTCCAACTGAACCAATTGGAACACAGGAGTAAATTATTTGAAAAATACTAGGATGATCCTAGTATGCTAACTACGCCTGTCCAAATTACCCTGTGGGATATTCTTCATATAAGAATTATAGAATCATAGAATCATAGAGTTGGAAGGGGCCATCTAGTCCAACCCCCTGCTCAACACAGGATCAGGCCAAAGCATCCTAAAGCATCCAAGAAAAGTGTGTATCCAACCTTTGCTTGAAGACTGCCAGTGAGAGGGAGCTCACCACCTCCTTAGGCAGCCTATTTCTAAGTTTTGTTTTTTCTTTCAATATTCCTACAATATAAATATACTGAAGGGAACCGATTCTTACTGTTTTTAACTGGTATTGATTTGATGCCAGAAATATGAGCCAAGCTGATATCACCAACGATGGAAGCATAATTTAACTAGATAAGAATTCTAAAAAGCAAAAGTTGGTTTTAGCAACTCATCTCACAAATATTCCTTGATGCTTGTTTATCAGCAGTTAGCTATAGAAGGGGGTAGGGGGTAGGCATAGGGGAGAATAACTTTGGTGTCTGTTCAGCTATTGGCCAGTTGCTTAGACTAGAAATTAACTGTAATTGTGATATGACCAATGATACACAGACCTCATCTATACATAGCCATTTGAACATACAGACCATCAAAAACCCAAAGAAAACACACTAAATAGGAAAAAATATTTGGACATAATTAACTGGATCTGAATTTGCACCAACAACTTGGAGTTGAAAAGCTCTGTATCATATTACTAAGTCTGTAAGCTATCCAGGGTCTTGGCTTCTGGGGGTTTCTTTAAGGACATTTTGCATTAATGTGGGGGGGGGAACATTGTGGCATTTCCTACTGAATGATGTAAATATTAGGGTTTTCAGTGATTAAAATGGTCAGAGAACTTTCCTACTAGTTCTATATTGTATTCCATGTTATCACAAGCTATGTTTTTGCAGGCCTCATGATTCTGCAAATATGCTTCTGCTTTCTGAATTTATGGAAGAAAATAGGCACACTTCTGACTTTGGATCAGATTTATGTCAGGGTTGGTAGGTCCTCTCTGGCCACCAGAGGGGGGATGGAGGTTAGAGTTGCCACATCTAGGTTGTGGCACATCTTAGAGATTTGGGGATGGAGCCTGAAAAGGACAGGGACCTCAATGGAGTACATATCATAAAGTGCACCTTCCAAAATATTCATTTTCTCCAGGTGAATAAGTTGTAATTCCAGGACAGAGTCTGCACTTACTTTGTTTATTCCATTGTCAATCCTGTTGAATCCAGATCGCTTTGAACTCGGGTCTCCCCCCCCCCCATTGAAACAGGAAAGTGTTCTGCACGTGGTTAGGGTAGTTCAGAAGCCTCTTTCTTTCTTTTCTTGAAGGGGGGAGGAGCCTCTTTCTTTTCTTGGAGGGGCGGGGAGAGGATCGAAAAAGGCAGAGAAGGGAGAAAAAATCCAGGACCGACAGAAGTTGAGAGAAATTAGGGGCTTCTCCTTTAAGGCATGCTTGTCACATGAGCAGGTGTGGCCTATCAGAGGTTCTCTACCACAGAGCTTGCTTTCCCAATCCGGATTTGAAAAATATTGAGGGTTAAAAGCACTCTAAGATATCGCACAATAAAGGTAGGGTCGCTCCGGATCAATCCTTGCTGCAGAAGGAAAATTTAAATTGACCCAAATCCAAGCGGAAATCGCATTCTGTGTAGACGGCAGGGACTGAATCGACCTGGGATTGGAATAAATGCTCCGTGCAGTTTATACCCAGGTCTCACCTGGGGGCTGGCATGCCTACTTTATACTCTTATTCATCAATTGCACACACAACAGATTTTAGTGGAAGTAAATCTCATTAACTGCTTACATTTAATGGTATCCAGAAGTTTCCTGCTTCCTTAAAAATACCACCATGTCCCTTGCTGCTCTTCATGTCTTAAAAACCTTTCCAGAAGACTCAAAAAGATACTATTGATCTGTCATTCAAACATTCTGCACCCCTTCCATTCAGCCTTTGAATTAACACTTTAATTTTCAGATCCCTGAAACTTTATTGAAGTCAAATTACCATGCGCCATATTCAGATTTCCTATTACTTTCTTATCCCCTTTTTTGGCTATCCCTGTTGCGTCCTCCTATGTTTTGACAGTTGGATAACTGTCCTTCCTGTTTTTCAAAAACCTTTCCTCTTTGCTTATTTTACGATGTGCCATGTACAATGAGGGAGCTATACAATAAATATTAATAAGATCACAGCCTGTGTGTTACTTCAAGCATTACACATACAGGAAACAGGACATATATATGAATCACACATCTGTTATTTTCCCCTGTAACATCCAAAAGGGAGAGCTTGCATATTTTTCCTGTAGCAAGATACCCACCTGGGTCTGTAGTGAAGGGCAACATTTTCATGAGGAGCAGAATCAAGAGCTTCTCATAGGTCCTCCCATCCATTGTTTGAGGAACTGTGTCTCAAAGCTGCAGCCATGCTCCTGTGGTTATTCTAAAAGGCTATAGATATTTTCTCTCCAAGGCAACATGTTCTGCATGTTCTTCCTTCTTTCACCCCCATTCCCTACCTCACCCCATACATCAGCAAATCTCCCCTCACTTCTCCACAGGTGGTAAAACCGTTCTATCAAAGACTGGCATTGTCATACCTAAGCCATTATGAAATAATGAAGAAAGGACTTTAATCCTGTTGCTTCACTGATGGAATTTCTCACCGGTCACACAATTGTAGGAATTTTGAGAATGGCTGAACATTTCCTCAATAACAGTTCGTAAAACTTTGAGAACTACTAAACACTTCATTAGAGTGGAGATTACATCTTTAATTCACTGCATCCCAATGTCTCCCCAGATTATGAAGTTCTAGATCACCTGCTCTTATTTCATTCATGAAATATATGCAGCAGGAATCCTGCAGTAATCTCTTTTAAAAAATATGAATTTTGCTTACAGGCAGTGGATTTGTTAGGGGGAGAAGCAAGCTCTATCACCACCATCTCCCCTTCATGATCCTCCACCCGTCCCCTCCCTTTGTGTCCCCACTTCTGCCCCAAAGCAGCTCATGCTGTTTTCCACCTCACTTTCCAAGACGTCTTGAAATAAGCACAGCACAGCAAGCCATCAATGGCCATTTAAAGCCACTTGAATTTTCAGATGATTTCTCATAAGAGTCTGGCATGCTGTTCTATGTTTAGACTCACAGATAATGAGGAAGGATGATTATCTTCTCAGGGCAGTGAGAGGCTGTTATAGGTGAAGGGGCAACAGGAAGAGGTGGTAACCTCAGGTGGCACTTCCTGCCAAGCCACCGGTGATATGATTATGCATTTGATCAAAACACTTTTTATTCGGTGTTTTAGAATCATAGAGATGCAAGGGGCCATGTGGGCCTAAAGCATCCATAATATCTGTCCAGCCACTGGTTGAAGATCACCAGTGAGTGGAAGCTCACCACCTCCTTAGGAAGCTGATTCCACTGCTGAACTATTCTGACTGTGAACTTCCTGATTTCTAGCTGGTACCATTCTACACATGGTTTAGACTCATTACTGCGGATCCTGTTCTCTGCTGCCAACAGGAACCTTTCCCTGCCCTCTTCTAAGTGACAACCTTTCAAATTCTTAAAGCAATCAAGTCCCCTCTCAATCTCTGTTTCTCTAGCCTTTCCTCATAGGACTTGGTCCCCAGGCTTGGGGCATCCTTGACACTTTGCTCTGCACCCTCTCAATTTTGTCCACATTCTTTTTGAAGTGAAGCTTCCAGAACTGCGGTCTGACCATTGCAGTGTATAGCAGAACTATGACACACATATGTCTACTGAAGCACCATAAAAATGTTGATATAATTTAAGGATCATGTGTTCTACTGGCCCAGAGGAACTTGTGTATACAGAAAATAATATTGGCGCAGTTATGTGAAGAATCAGTAGGATCTCTTTTGTGGTGGTGTTTTATCAGTAAGAACATGATAAGCAGTACTATAGGGAAGGGAAGTCACAAATGATCAGAATGAACTGAATTCTGCAGAACACTGTAGGATACAAGTCCATAATTAATTTTCAAACGTCTTCAGACAAGACTAAAGTGGGAGGGGAAATCTGCTTATCTTTATCAGAATTAATGGGCCAATCTCATCCGTTCAGTAGACATGAAATGATATTTTGAAACCTAAAAAATTAACTTGTGAAAGTTTGCAAATTACAGTTTTGCAAAGGGTTCAAATCCAACCCCCAAACTGTGCTCTCAAAATAGATTGGAAGCTGTTTCCTCTATTCTTTATATTTTCTGCATCTTCTGCCAAATTGCTTGATGCTCTTATTTTGGAGATTTGTGGTGTCACCCTAAGCAGAGGGAAACCCTTTTAACCCTTTAGTCTTCAGTGGACTTAGAACCTGTGACTCTGCTTAAATTGGTATTGTTAATGGTGTTAGAAGCATCTTCATGAACTGGGACTTTGTGCATTCTTCTTTCTGGACATTCAGATAAGCAGAAAACCATCCTAGTGGACAATGTTGGCATAACAGAGAAATTCAACATAGCATTGTGAGTCTGCAATGTTATTACATTTTTAAGCATAATGTCTTTGGTTGAGGCAGGAGCCACTGTTCCCAATAATCCTTACAGATTATCCCATATCATTTAAATTATAGGTGCCACAAGCACAGAGCATGACTGCATAAAATGAGCCGTGCTAGAGATGCCTGTAGGACAAGTTTAGTAAAATATATCCAGATGGTTCAACCAAGAAATTGGGGGGGGGGGGTTTGCTGGATACATCCAAAAGGTAGTAGGAGACATGAAGTGCTAAGCACAGGCTAAATGGGAACCATCTGCGCTCGACCTTTCCCCTCATGTTCAATATTGTGCTCTGCATTATTCTATATTCAGAAGGTCACTTCATCTCTTTTACAATCAAGAAATGGAGTGGTGGCTTGGACAAGAATCAGGCAGGAGGCTCAAGATTTCTGGAAGTGTAATGAAATGGCAAGGCTTGGAAAAAAGTATGTGGTGCAGGCGAATTAATGCAAATGCAGCATGATGGAAACTTTGCTGAACGGTTACAGAAAACCAGGAGATGTTTGACTAGAAAATAATGAATGAGGTTCTATCTGAAATGGAGCTCTTTCAACTTTGGCCCTAAAATTTGTTAACCTTGCCCAAAAAATAAGGAATAATTTGGCTATGTTTACAAAACTAAGAAACAAGATTTTGTTCTTTCAGTTTTACTAGTCTTCAGTTTCTAGTTAATCCAGTCAGTATTAAGTTCCTAAATTATTGCCTTGTAGCTTTTTAATACCAAAGAATAAAAGTACATTAGAGACTTCTTAACATTCACATACCAGACTCCTAAAGCATTTGTTCAAAAATGTCTAAAAAGCATTGAAATGATGAAAATGAATCCCATATGGTTTGCTTAAATATGAGAAAAGTGAGGTTTAAAAAAAAAACTCAGAACATCTGTACTCGATAACAGTTTTTGTGTGTGATAACAGACCATTTTTCCAACATAATTCTAGGCCACCATTATGATATACATAAACTCAAGTACCAGCATCCAAATTATCTTCTTAAAATTAGCCTAAAACTGATAGCTTTCTCTTTGTTCTTTTTATGTTTATGCTTATTTCCCCCCAATAATACTTGAAGATCAGTATGCATTAATAGCCCAAGGGCAGAAAGAAACTAGAGGAAATTAGCTGTCACCCAGAGCCAGAGATTCTGTGTTCTCATAAACATAAAGGACTGAATTGTCTTTTATGTTGACCATGCATACAGATTGTTATTCATATTAAAAATTAGAACGTGAAAAACTGTTTTGCAGCTCCTGATAGTGATGTTTGAATTAATATGCTTTAAAGGGGAGGGGGGAACCACAAACTTTTTGTTTTTGTAGTAACTACAGTTTGGATACAGGTCCAAATGTGTACGCAGGTTGAACAAATCTTCTGGCATATATTAGCCAAGGATGAATTGAACACATATAAGGCAATTTTACAGCCCAAATCCTATACAAGCTTAAGCTGGAGATTTGTTAACTATTTTGCCATTCCATTGGCATGAATGATGACTGCAATCTGACCAAGTGAATTTACCTGTTCGATGGAATTTACCTGTTCACTGGCTAAGTGAATTTACCTGTTCACTGAAAACACATGCATACATGGACTGTTTGATGAAGGTGGGTGAGAGGTATTTTTTTACTGCTCATTCTGCTTGATATATACTTATCTACTTGCAGTGGTGGGCCAGTTTACATATGCATGTGAATCACACGAAACAGCACGAAGTGTTGATGTACACTTGACAATGAAAATCACAGATCAAACACTACGAATGGAACTTTTCTATCAGTTCACTCAAAATGATTTTTCATTGAGTCAATCTGCATGTTCATCCCAGCTGGAAGGTGACATGGCATAACCTGATCTCATCAGATCCTGGAAGCCAAACAAGGTTGCAGGAAAGGGGCAGCCTAAAAATCCCATGAATAAATTAAAAAAAAATACTTGCATGGGGAACCACCAAAGAGGGCTTTGTGGAAGAAGGCAATGGCAAACTACCTGGGTGAAAAGTAGGAACAATGATCCTCAAATATTTGTTCTATCTTTCCCTTTTATTTTATACTAATAATAGTAAAAAAAAACCACAGAGAGAAAAAGGATAAAACAATAATCCATAACACTATAGGTCAATACATTTTAGAAGGAAAATTGGTTCTTATATGTCATTTTGCTCTACCTGAAGGAGTCTCAAAGTGGTTTACAATTGCCTCCCCTTTCCTCTCCCCACAACAGACAGCCTGTGAGGGAGGTGAGGCTAAGAGAGCCCTGAGGCTTGGTCAGAACAGCTTTATCAGTGCTGTGGCAAGCCCAAGGTCACCCAGCTAGCTGCATGTGGGGGAGTGCGGAATCAAATCTGGCTCACCAGATTAGGGGTCCACACTCCTAACCACTATACTGACTCTTAGGAAAAATGTCCCAGTCTTCAGGTGGTTTTCTGCTCATCCAATTGGTGAACCTCGCCATAGAAGCATATTCTCTTACCTTCTTTAACTCTAAGTCCAGGTCAGGTATTCTTGCTGCTGCACCTCCCCTATCTTGACAGGGTGCAGGTGGTAGCTTCATGTCTCATCAAGAATCTGAGGGTGATCCTCAATGCCTCCCTTACCAAGGAGGCATAGGTCACAAAGATAGCTTGCAAGCATTTTCCATCTATGCCAAGTGATGCTACTAGCATCCTATTTCTCCCTAGAAAACCTAGCCACAGTAATCCATGTGCTACCACCAGGTTAGATTACTGTAACTCGCTCTACGTGGGTCTACTCTTAACCTTGATCCTGAAATTAGTTGATCTAGAATGCAGCTTCCCAGGTCCTCACTAGGACCCCATGGGGAACCCATTTTCAACCTGCCCTCCAGCAACTGCACTGGCTGCCAGTCAAGTACTGGATCAGGTTTAAGGTGTTGGTTTTAACCTTCAAGGCCTTATGAAGTTCAGGCCCTGCATATCTGAGGGACTGCATTTCTGAGTATGTTCCCCAAAGAACACTCCACTCAACAAATTCCAACTTGCTGGTGTTCCCCAGCCCCAAAGAAGAGTGATTGGCCTCAACCAGCAGAAATTTAGGCCCTATCAGAGCTGTCAAAGATCTGAAGGTTCTGTAAAACAGTGTTCTTCCACTAGGCATACAACTGAGGCCAATGCTAGCACTCTGTGACATCAATATGCCCCCTTACTCCCTCCATCTGAACTGGGGTAAAATAAATCGGAACCATTTTGAACCCAGGTTCATGGGAGGTAGGGGTGGAGCATTCTTTAATTAGGAATTTTATTTAAACTGTAAATAGTTTTTAATATTTTTATGTATTTTTATATATGATTTTTAAACGATGTTAGCAGTCCTGAGACTGTTGTCAGAGAGGGGCAGCCTAAAAATCAAACAAATAAACAAATAAACAAAATGTTGTTGGCCTTTTAGGTGCCACTGGACTCCAATTTTGTTCTGCTGCTACAGACTTATCTACCTGAAACTAGGTTAAATCATGGCCAATTTTCGTATTGATAGAAGGGGAACAAACAATTCCAATGCTAAATAAAGCTGCCATTTACTGAATCAGACCACTGGTATATCTAGGTCAGTTGTTTAATCCACTGGCAGTGCCTGTCTGCGATTGCTGGTAGGTCTTTCGTGTTACCTGTTATGTAAGCTAGAGCTGCCAGGGATTGAACCTGGAACTTTCTGGCTGAGTAAACAGATCCTCTACTATTAAGCCCTGACAACTCCTCTCCCCTCTCAATGTCCTTTCATTTTAAAACAAATATGAAATGAAGAATTTTGCATATTGATTTTTTAAAACTCATTTGCCAGGAAGGTCCAGATACATGTTTGACAATTTCTACTGATTATTTTACATTCTTTAGATGTTACAATGGATAAAATCTTTGTCTAAAAGCTGCAGTGCTGTTGAATAAGACTCTAAATGTTCTTTGACTTTTACTGATACTGTCACTTTGTTTTGTGCAGTTCTGTCCCTTTCCTTCCTCTGATGTGTTCCCTGCCCGGCAGCTGCTTACTTTGCTGGTAGTTGGTTCTTTAGAAATATCTTGTCCAAATTATGATCCAGCTTTTCTCCTCACTGTCTCAAGGAGTTCGTTTTTACCTTTAGGCATTCATGTATGTACTCATTGATCAAACATTATTTCCATAACACATAAAGCCAGAGTGTGAAAGACACTTACTGCTGATCTTTTAGTTACTGCTGTCATTTTAAAGGCATTTAACTATCAGTTGTATTTAAATCTTGGTGAAGCCAAGTTTATAGTTACGCAGCAATTACCACATGTTGGCCAGGTCTCAGGAAAGATGCAGCTATTCAATATATCCACTACAGAATCTGATTGTATCCTGCCCTGAGGTTTAGCCAGTCACTGTTGAAACTGGAGGTTTGCATTTCTAACTACCATTTTTAACGAAGGAAAATGAGCTCAAGCATATTAACCAAGATCATTTGAAACATCAGAAATATATTTTACCTCAGCATATTCCTTTTAGATTCCATGCCCCCCTCCAATTTCTACAAATTATGTAGTATAAATGAGCAGTAATGTATCTATGTAACATTGATAGTTAATAGTCCCCGACAATTTGTGATTCCTTAGGCAAAGATTGCCTCTTCCTACACAAGCCTATTTTAGCCGCTAGAGTCCCAAAGGGATTTAATCAATGTCCATCATCTTTACAAGTGGTACTTGAAGCAGCTGTTGACTTTTTACTCAGTAGCATGGAGGTCACCAGATACCCTAAGGAACAGGCCACCTGACGTCTGTATTTTGTTGAGGCAGAACTTGACTCGTTGACAATCTTAATGCCAATTGGGTCCATTGTTTTTAAATTCACAGGACCATATGATGCATTTGTTGCTGGAATGAAATATCATAAATTAATTTATAGTCTAGCAATATGTGACATTTTTTTTTCAATCCATAGGGGTGAACGAACTGCACTATCACTCATTTCTTAGAAGAAGGGCAGGATAAAAATGTAGTAAATAAATTATACCACTGAAAATTCTGACTGTTTCTTATGACAACTAGAGTACAAAGGATGGGAGAAGCCCCAAATAAGGGTTGATTTCTTATCCCTGATGTTTTGACCCCCAAATACCCATTTTGGTTTTGTTTTTCCATCAGGCAAATCAAATGTGAAATTCTTTATGTTTGTGCTATTTTTGTCTCTGCATACCAAAACTTACACTGTAGGTAAGGCATCATATTGCATACAAAACTGTCATATAACATAAATGCACAATACAACTGAATCGACAAAAAAAGTGAAATGATTAATAAAGAATCAAATATGAAAAGAAATAAAATGCAAAATGTTAACCAGCCACTATGCCCAGATGTGCATTTAAAGGTATAGGAGCCTTTAAATCGGCAAGAAGGAGTAAATAAGCCATTTTAAACATTTTCATTTTTACATTATCAGTTGAATCCTTTGGGTACATTTGCCAGTAGAGATTTTCTTTAAAGGAAAGGCCTTCCCATGGTGACTTATGTTCAGTATCCTCATCAGAGACAGCAGCGAAAAAGTACAACTAACAAGCACAATGGGTTCACAGGATCTAACCCTGGATCGTGTTTATACTTTAGGGAAAATATTTTTCTGCATTACTCCCCTATTTTTTATTTTGGGAAAAGGCTTTCTTTATATCTCCTATGTTCAAGAGGCCAAGAAGAGTAACTCTAAACAGGTCTACTCAGAATCCTACTTATATCTGTTAATTGGGGCTTACTCCTAAGAGTGAGAGTCCACTGTAACTTGACTGACACATTGCAGTGTCTTTTCTGTTGTGGCTTCCATCTTATGCAAGAAACTTACTGTAGAAATTTGTTAGATGTTGCTGACTTTCCAGAACATTTTCCTATTTAAACATTGATTAAAATAGATTTAACATTTGATTACTTATCAAAGACAAGATGTGCATTTGGCCAGGAATAAATATTTAGAATTAATTCTCTATTTAATGGTTGTATAGTACAGTATTTCTTTATTTGGTATTTTTAAAGCTGTTGTGTTTATTGTTCTAAGCTGTTGCAGTTTTCTAAGAATGAGTAAACCTAATTTGTTTTGTTCTGTGGCCTAGAAAAGGACAGTGCATTCAGAGATGGGCCATTCATTGGATTAATGGAACATTTACTTCGAGCTGCAGGTGTGTACATTGTTCCCACTGCTCTCATCATCCTTTACATCACAGTCAACTAATTTGCTGTCCTTTGATGCTGCTCAGAGCACCAGGAGTCATAACTGTCTAGAAATGGTTCCTAAAATAATGTAATCGAGGACCAAATCAGACATTATGGCTGCTCTATGTATGGCTCTTGAAAAAACTAATACATGTCAATGATCCATTGTGATCCTTTTAAATATAAGGATTGTCTACAGGGTCTGAATTCCAATACAATGTCCCAGCCTCATCCCCACAAAAAAGAATTTCCAGTGGTTTCCATTTAGTTTCCATGACCATAACTTTTTAATTAGCTACCCCAGTAAGGTTGTTACCTCCAGGTTGGAATATTCTTGAATATTTTTGATCTGGAGCTTGGAAGGTGGGATTGGGAGGGACTGCAGCAGGGTTTAATGTGACAGAGTACACTATCCAAAGCAGCCAGTGTCTCCAAGTAATCTGGAGTCTGGACATCAGTTGTAATTCCAGGAGCTCTCCGAGTCCCACCTGAAAGTTGCCAACCTTGGCTGATTCTGCACTTACTTTGTTTTTTCCATTGTGGATCCTGCTGAATACAGATTGATTTGAACTCTGGTCTTCCTCTATCCCCCCCCCCCCCAATTGAAACAGAAAGTGTTCTGCACTTGAAAGCTCAGAGCGGGGAGGGGAGCCAAGCACAGCAGGAGTCTCTTTTCTTGAATGGGGTGTGGGGGTGGGGGAGGATTGGAGACAGCAGAGGAGGGGGAATAAATCCAAGAGGCAAATCTCTGCTGAGAGAAGTTAGGGCTTCTGGAGCACAGTCACTTTAATACAAGCCTTGCAACTGAGAACCAGGAAGTCTTTGAACTGATGCCCTGGCCAATCAGGGAAGACTGCTTTGCTACAAGTCAGAAAGAAGTAAGTTAATTTGCAGAAAGCAGAGATCTGCACATTTACTGATGCTGATTTTTCAAATATTGAGGGTTATATCCACGTCTGGATATTGCGGGAGAAAGGTAGGGTCACTCTGGATCAATCATGCATGTTGCAAAGGGAATATTTAAAGTGGCCAAAATCAAAATGGAAACTGAATTCAGTGTAGACGGCAGGGATTTATTCAGACTGGGAGTGTGTAAAAAGCCCTGTGCAGACTGCACCCTTGTCTCCAAGGACTGACTCTAAGACATTGAGCAAAGGGACCTTTCAGTTCCAATTTGATGTAGGCAAACAAGACATGCAACTGGCCTGCATCACTGTCTTAGATGAGACCATGAATTTTAAAAATATGTCTCATGCAGGGATCGTAATCACGTATTCAATCAGTTGGCAACCTTCTTTGCCTGACTACCAAAACAATGCAGCACTTATTTATGAAGATATTATTGTGCCCACAAAAATAAAAATGCAGTGGGCTGGACAGACAAGGTGCACTTGCCAGACACAATACATAAGTTGCATATAGATTGTTCTTTTGGCAGGAGACTAAACCAAGGCAGCTTTAAAAACTTCAGTATGAAAGACTTTTTTTTTTTTTGCTTTTAATGCAGTCACTTAAAAATGTGATTATGATGGGTGCAAGTAATACCTACCTAAACCTCCTAGTAAATGATTCTTTGTTAGCAGGATTCTAGAAGGGGGTCATAAGAGCCCAGTAGGAGAGATTACATTAAAACTTCCATTCTCAGAAATATTACACTCCAGATTCTGTTCAAGGCAATGGTCTCCCCACAGATGCGGACCTCTCCACAGAACCCTGCTGGTTTCCAGGCTGCCCCTACCACCTCCCAGCTGTGACCTCAGCCTCTCTGAACAGCTTCAGCCTTCTTTCGGGGTGAAGCTAGGAACTTCCATGCCAAGTAAAACAGTCTGAAGTGTTGCCACATATGCCAGGGGTTGCTGAGACATGTTCAAGATCATTTAATTCTTAGGAAACCATTTAATTGTTGGCCAGAATTAATTATTCTAGTTTACATGTCATATATTTTAAATCCTAAATACAAGTATAAAGTTGTCAACCTCCAGGTAGAGCCTGGAGGTGTCCCTGAATTGCCATTGATCTCCAGACTACACAGAACAGTTCCCCTGGAGGAAATGGCTACTTTAAAGGTCAAACTGTAAGGTATTATATCCCACTTAGATTAGATTCCTCCCTTCCTCTAAACCCTGCTTTTTCCAGGCTCAACCTACAAGAATTTCCCAACCTAGAGTTGGCAACTCTATGTATGTGTCGAGCAATCTGATCATGTTTTAGGTTACTTCAATGAAAGCCTTAATGAGTTCAGCCAGACTTATTCCCTCCCAAGTAAGCATGAAGAAAATTGCAGATGGAGCCAAGAACCATTTTTAAAGACAAGGTTGCTTTTGGGTATATAAGTGACAATTTTTTTCAAAACTACCATCAAATCACAGCTAACTTATGTTGACCCTGTAAGGTTTTCAAGGCAAGAGATATTCAGAGATGGCTTGCCATTGCCTCTACGTCATAATTCTGGTATTTCTTGGAGTTGTCCCATACAAATACTAGCCAGGACTGACCGAGCAGCTTCTGAGATCTTAGTAGGGATGGGCACAAACTGGGGAAATGTGGTCTGGTTTGTAGTTTATGATATGCCAATTTGTGAACCGGGGAACATCATAAAATTTTAGCCACCTTACAAACTGGTTCAGTTTGTGTAGTTCATGGTCTGGTAGAATGCCCACCAGTAGGCTAGTGACATCAAACTTAAAGGGGATCTGACTCTCCTCTGCATGCCTTCCAATTTTGGTGACAATTGGACTTGGTCTGAATTAGCCCCCATGCCCCAGGAAGTGCTTTCTGGAAAATGCTTTCTGGGGAAGTGACCTGCCAGTTTCCTAAAACACTTTCCTAGGTGCCCCAGCTTTGAGGGACTGGAACTCATACCCTGTAAATTCAATTCCCACCAAACTTGGATGCCAAACAGAAAAGATTCAGAGATGCCCTGAGTGTTTGGTGTTTTTAGCTTGCATGGGATCTGTTCTATAATACCTGAATCTCCTGAACCTGTCAAAATGACCAAGGTTCAGAAGTGTATTGAATGGACTGTACAAGTTATAGACATCTAAGTCACAGGGGACTTCCCCGAGATACTTCTTTACATGTTCTTCAAGTTGTTGCTTTGAAGTTTTATATATTTTTGATTGAACAGAGTCTGTCTGGGAATGTATCTGCTTCTGAACCAACACAAACCTTCACAAATATGAAAGTTTGTGGAAAGTTCACATTGGGTGTCCTGCCACAAATGTGACTTCACAAACCACAAATGGCAAAATTTGTGACGAATGTTGCTTCATGGTTTGTTTTGTGCCCACTCCCACTGATAGCTTGGGCTATCCAGGGCAGGTCAGGAGGCTACTACTTTACCTAAACTTCAGTGGACGGGTAAAAATGATTCCCTACACACACACACACACACACCCAAGCAGGTAAAATACCTTTAACTGACAGTATCAAGATGATCCAGGGCAGGCTTTTTACATTTTGTTTGATATCACTGATAATTAAACAGGGAAGAGCTTTTCTTTTAAATGACTGCCACCTCTTAGGCCAAGCAGCATTCTGTCCTATTATTCGGTCCCAGACATTGAACAGTTTGTTATGGCGACACATCAGATCACACAGCACATGAAATATTCCATGCTATATGCTCCCTTTAGCTTTTGCAGAAGTATCCTTTGCAATTTATAACAGGAAATCCAATTCTATAAAAATCTAATTATTTCGTATGTTGGACTCAGCATGACTTTACCCCGCTTATTTGGCTGGGTGATGAGTATATGTTCTCCGGAGAATTATATTTTTAACACAGCTAGCATTTTTGCAACAACGAAGGGGGGAAAAGGCACTTGGCATACATTTTTTCCCATCTCTTTGCAGTAATTATAGCTAATGAAAGAGGGCTTTTTATAAACTTGTGTGGTCTTCTGGAAAATAAAAATATATGGGTAAAAAAATATACAAGGGTCTCCTTTATTCCAAAAATGACAAATCTCTATTTTGGTTGGTTAAAAATTATCTGTTTTTTTTTCCTTTGGGGTAACAAGAAAATTCAGTCCAAAACCATGTTAATAATTATGGCATTACCCAGGAAAGAAACCTGTTTTATTTCAGCATTAAAATTCATCTTCTGCTGCTTTGTTCTGTAATAACTAGGTCATCAGTTTAGGTGCTGCTGTTTAAAATGCATTTAGCATCCATATGTATTCCCTCACCTAGAGGCTTGATATTTTTAATGAGATTATATCAAGGAATGTGAAGACTGGAGAGTGGTAACATCATTTTAGTATATAATTCCCAGAACTCTGATCCATTTCAGGGAGGCAATTAAGACTGCTGACTACAATAAATGATACTAAGAGATTATAGAGCTTTTTTCCACATGAATGCATAGTTTAAAAATAATTTTAGTTTATTTAACATAAAAACACCTCCAGAGGGGAAACTAATATTATGTCCCCCCATCTCTCTCTCTCTCTCTCTCTCTCTCTCTCTCTCTCTCTCTCTCAGAGTTTCATTTAAGATCACACAAAAACAATTTTGTATGTTTGTATGTGTGTGTATATATGTATATATGTGTATGTATATGCATATATGCATGTATGTATGTTTTCTGATCTGTGATTATGAGAAATGATTCCTTAAAATACAACATTTTAACTGTACTTACTTAGATAATAAATTCTGGAATGATAAATAGTAAAGACAATGGGAATTAAAATATATTGGTTGTTTTTTTAACTGCTGGCTTTTTAGTGAGTTCGTTTGCTGAATTCAATTCAAGATAAATTATGTAGACAAACATTCGGACATATTCGTTCCCTTGGATCAGCAGAACAGAGATATGCAGAATTTCAAACACCCATCAAGTTATGTACCATATATACATTGTATGTTCTATCCAGTCTTTGTTTTAAAAAAAGAAAAAACTGAGAATTCCACAATTTTACAGTAATCCAGTTCTGCCTTGATGAAGAATCCTGTGTAACACACAAACTAGCATATTCCCACCCCAACAAACAAAAAGATATCACCTTGTCTATTTTTTATTTCTTGTCTTGGTTTTTTTCCATTCTTGCCCTGACAGACAAATAATTCTGAGTAGCATTTTCATCACCATAAACTGCAGGTGGGTTAACCCTTTCCTCATTATAGCTGCAGCTCCCAAACACAGTGTTCCAGTTGTTGCAAAACAAATGTACCAACCCCAAATTTGTTGTCTTGAAGAGTTAATTCTGGCAGAGAGGGTGACCTTTTCCCCTACATACTCTGTCATTTTTTTTTTATCAGGCCTCTCCAAAGGGACTCATCATATGCAGGGCTCTATGAAGAGAAAAAGAAGAGCATTGTCCTTATCACCTCCTTCCAGAAAGTGGCAGCGTAATAGGACTTTGTAAGGCGAAATGAAGCCCAGTCTGATGGCTGCTGATTAAAAATTGACTCTGCCACATCAAAGAAGAGTTGAAGGTGAAAATGATGATCACTTCCCTCTCCCAGGGACCCTGCACCATTTCTTTTATTCAACCTTGAAAGGTTCTTTCTGAATAAGATAATATCCCTCGAGTCCATTCTGGCTAAGGCAGCATGGAAAAATGTAGATCAGTATGCCTATTCTTTATGGGGGGAGGGTGGAACAGGGTTTTGTTAATGACATAGCACTTTAAAGTGATGGCCTGTATGGGGTAAATGCTGAGATATTAATTATAATATGCTTCTTAGGCTACATATCCCAAATTAATTGCTACTGTGCATCCAATAAAAGAAGCAAAATCTCTAAATTACCTTATTCTTTCTCTACTTGAAATGTACTTACAGGATGCTTTCTATATTTGTGTCTGTGTGAAATCTTAAATATCCATGACTATATCAATGTTGGCACCAATATTTTAAAGATGATTAAAGCACATGATAGCCCTGAAGCATTTGAATGTCTAATTTTGAAAGTTAATGTAGATACTGATGAGGGGAATGAAATACACATTTATTGTGTAGCAACATATCACATGCTTAAGCAATTGTGAGATAATATAGTAACCTATACTGTTTCAAATATGTCTGGAAGACATAGAAAAAGAAATCCTGGCTGGATGAAAACACAGTTTTCTACTTGGAGGTCATGGGTGCAACCTATGCTCCTTCTTTTGTTGCAGTGAAGCATGAGCAGAATTCCATGAAATTTCTTTTGGAATGACAAGCAGTACTCCATGCATTGTACTACCTAAGTGAAGTTACAGAGCTGTTTATTCATATTTCCTGAGGGAGGGAAAGATAAAAATGCTTGGATCCAGTGCAAAGAGCAAACAAGTACATGAAAATGGCTGCCTTTTCTTTCAGCATTGAACTCTTAGCTGCCTCCTAAAATATCCTTTGGCATTAATGAGAATGAGAATTTTATAAAATTATGCCACGCACTGATTGCATAGAAGCTTTGGATTGCTCCAGTCTGCATAACTTAAAGTGACCAGATTGTCCCACTTTTGGAGGGACATCTGGGGGCACCTGGCAAATTGTACTTATGTTGAAATTAAAAATATATACATTACAATACTATTTTTGCATTCTATGCTTTCTATGAAACTTTTTGCCTTGCAGGGGGATATTGACCACCTAATGAGGACACTGACAACCATAATTTTGGCATAAAATATTTGGCCACAGCCTTTATTCAACATTGAGCGTGGCAAGCATGGGAAGAGAATCATGCCATCTTGTGGTTACCCTACCACAAGGAAGCCCACCACAGCCTGCCCCTCAACGGGTTGCCTTGGCTATCCAGCCCCAAAACCCGGACATAATGGCAGGCTGAAACAGGGGGGGAGGCACCATGGAGTGACCCCTCTGGGCACCAGCCTCTGTTGGGTTCTCCTGCCCCCCGGAAATGCTAGCCTTCAATCAGGTTCTACATCCACACAGCCCTTTAAAGGGCCCCCCAAATCTAGGGGAGGACAGCACGCAAGCTTGGCCTCCCCAAAATTGATCCTTCCCATGCTCCACTTCCGCAGGCTGTGACAATTAATCAATAATATAACCCAACATCTAACAAAAAGTCAAACAATTCATAAACAGGGAGGGAGGGTGGGTTTTGCGTCTTTGGGCGCCCTGAAGGGGGGAAAGAGGCCAAAGAACATCAGGCCATCCGCTTTACCAATGTTGAAATCTGGTCACCTTAGCATAAATGCGGGAGCAGAAAAAGGCTGTGCACATGCTGCAGTACCCACTGGTATTTAGAGCAAAATCTTGTACACAACATGCCACATGGAGTTGGGTCTATGTGCAGATGTACACATATGGCATAACATTGCTTGATGTGGCTTGCTGCTCCCTGTGCTGCTACCCTTCCTACAACCAACATGTCACAACATTGTGCTGAAACCTGTTTCCATATAGGCTTTTTAAAAAACATCACAGGTAATGAAATACCATTCCAGACTTATAGCTGGTGAAAATCAGAGTAGTCCCACTTATTATAGGGACATACATTATTGTAATTTGTAGACAGCTTGCATGAATTAACGTTACATGTTGGAAGACTGTATTTTAGAATCTCCATAGCAACAGATTAATTTTTCCACTCATATAAAAGGTCATTTTAACTATCTGCATTGTCTAACAGTTTTTAGGCATGTTTAATTCTATATCTCATCATACTCCTACTTTGATTTTTTTTTAAACTTTTAAACAAGAGTTTCTTGTTTACATTTGGTCTACAGTCTACATTTGGATAATGTACATACAGTTAATGAGCCTCTTGTGGCGCAGAGTGGTAAGGCAGCCGCCTGAAAGCTTTGCTCATGAGGTTGGGAGTTCGATCCCAGCAGCCGGCTCAAGGTTGACTCAGCCTTCCATCCTTCCGAGGTCGGTAAAATGAGTACCCAGCTTGCTGGGGGGTAAATGGTCATGACTGGGGAAGGCACTGGCAAACCACCCCGTATTGAGTCTGCCATGAAAACGCTAGAGGGCGTCACCCCAAGGGTCAGACATGACTCGGTGCTTGCACAGGGGATACCTTTACCTTTACATACAGTTAAATGCTGAACAGTTTATATCTGACATGTAAAAATGCTACAAAAACATTAATTTTTCTCACAATGCTGATGAACAGTAAAATTACCCTGTTGAGTTGGGAGCAGTTGTGGGGGGGGGGGGAGTAAAACAAGAGGAAATAGCATGGGATAGATTTCAAAGCGGGGGGAAAAACAATATCATCCTTTCACCATTATAGTTTTCACTATCATACACAGCCTGTCAGTGAGAAAGTATAAAAAGGATATACTTGTATATGATTATACATTAAAATGTAGCCCCTATCCTTAAAATGTAGCCCCTATACATTAAAATGCAGTGCCCTTTCTGGGTATGTTATAACCTGGTTATTTTCTTCCCTATAGGTTTTATTAGAGATGACTATATCAAACTTTGAGTAATGTTCAGAAAAGAAAAAGAGTATTGATTTAATGTTTAAGATCTTATTTATTTCAGCTTCCTGTACAGAAGTAATCTTTTTTTGTTGTTGTTGTTTGGCTTCCAGTGTCTTAATAAAAGTTATCATAATGAATACAAAATCTTAATAGGAAAATAGCTTCCTCCAGCTAATTTAATAAACACTTTAAAATGTTCATGTGTCCCTTGATCACCCACAGCTACATTATTAGCATGGTACTTGGGGACTCAACTTTCCACAGCATTGCTAAAATGACAGAACACCACCATCCAGGGAACTGCTACCTTTAATAAGAAGGCCACAAAAACCCAGTAAATTGCTTTACTAGTTAAAGATAATGACTTCTTTTGCTTCTGCGCTCTGTAATGCATCGGTGCTAGAAATGGCTTGTTGAATTCTAAAATATACACATGGCTCTCTACCTCCTTACATACTGGAAGGAAGACAGAAGACAGGTAAAGTAGATTAACCTAGAGTTTATTCGATAACAACTGAACTGCACTACTTATTAAATTTTCCCTGACTACAGTAGTGGGTAACCCCAAAGTTTGTTCTTAAAACACTCCCAAAATATAGCCAATCATATCCTAGTACCTAGTAAGTGTACCATTTGCTCACCTGCAGCAGGTAAACCACTACCCTTGAAAAACTGCTCTTGGAATTTCCTCATGTTAGGCAATTAGGCGAAATCCCAAGGCAATCTCAAGCCTTTCTAAATTTGATGCTCTACGGCCACACCCTGTAAATTCTTCTGGCTTTTGCCAAGGCAGGTCAAGCAAACCTAGGCCCTGTCTCCAAATCTCAGCTGGCAAATAGATGCATGCCTAGCTTTCCCATGCCTATATACAAACCTATAAGGAGAAATGCTGATAATTCTATAAACTAAAGTTCTTCATGTTTTTTTTCTACCAGTATTTTTCAGTTTGGGTCTATTGGATACACACACCCCGCCCCCCAAAAAAGTCTGAATTTTTCCAGAAATTCTGGATTCTGGGGGGGTCCAAAATACCTGAGAAGAAAAAAAAATCAGAAGGAAAAAAGTAGTGTCAAAGATGTGAAAATCAGCTAACAGGTGGAGCAGATTGATCCCTCATCAACTGTTTTTCGAGCTTTCTATTGCATTCCCATTAAACAGCCCAACCAACAGCTGACACGTGGGGAGCAGTATCCCCTTGGGCTCAGCTGGTCTTTTAGCCGGCATTTTCTGCAGCCCTGTTTAGATGAGGCTACACAAGAAGCCAGCTCAAAGCTAACCCATTGGCCTCTCATACACGGTGGCAGCTACTGTGCGCTGTCGCCATCCTGTTGCAGTGAGCCAGGATGCCCCACCATTCACTGTGTTTGCATGGGGGCGGGGCATACTGGGCTGCCGCGGCGTAGCATGCGCTGAAAGCCGGGGCCAGAATGTAAGGCAGCGCGGTGAGGGGGGGAGGTTTGGACGGCCTGGGGAGGGAGTGGGGGGGACCAGGCCCCCTCTGTAAGTCCAGGTAGGGCAGGGGTCGCCCCTGCCAGCTCTGGGGCTCCACAGAGCCACAGAGGTGTGCGGTGTCCCTACAGGGACACCATAGGGTCAGGGCTGGGCAGGCCGACAAGCCTGGCGCTGGTGATTACGAACAGTGCCGGGCCGCCGCAGCCTGGCTTACCCAGGAAGCTGCGGAAGATCCCGTGGTCACTTACTGCAGGCCTTCTGTAGCCTTGGGCCGGGAGGTGCCCATGCTGGCAGTGGCAGCGAGAGTTATCAGTGATTTTAACCGAAGCGCTCCTGCCGCCAGCGTGGGCATTCTGGCCTGTGCATAATGGGCCATTGATAAGCATTCTGCTTACTGCTGGTGCAACTGACCTTAGAGCTGGTTTCCTGTGCAGCCCTATTTAAAACAAGTTTACCCAAAAAGCCACCCCAAAGCTGACTCAACAGGGAGAACTGGCTTCCCATGCAATCCCACTTAAAGTGGCATGAGAAGCCAGCCGAAAGCTGACCCGGTGGATGGTAGCACTCTACTTCCTGCTGGTTTCTTCAGTCCCTGTAGACTTTAAAGGAACTGCAGTAGAAAGCCTGACACACAGCTAAGAGACAAGAACAATGTGCAATATTGTCAGCCCAGGTAGATATTAATTCATGCACGTATTATCTATCCACCGTAGTCAGCCAAAATGTTTAAATGATACTCCTTAACACTATCGGAGCTCCCTTCTCAGCCCTCTGGATCCAGTCAGCCATGACTGGCTGTTTCAGACTAATCAGCAATGTAGCAGGCAAAGGAAGGTTCTTCAGCCCTGCTTGGTTCTGGAAGGGTTAGTTAATCTCACATTGCTCAGTAAGGTCGATTATGCACAGCAGCAGCGGTACCAGGCTGCTGCCGGTGCCTTGCAGTAATATAGTATGCCCTGCTGCTTCCTGAGGATGCATGGAGGAAGAAATCCCCCAGTGCACATGGACAGCCCCAAAGTAGTGTTTAAATTGTTTAAACTCATGTAATCTCTTGATCAAAGGGAGATCATAAGATAACCCACTTGTTGTCTGGACAGCATCTTCCCCATTGGTAAACTGCATAAGTTGAGGTTTTTGCAGTTAGTCTGGGTCTGAGTAGCCAGGAGGCTGAGAAAACATCTATGTTCGCAGCTGGATCCCTTATCGATATTAAGCCTGGTCAAACTGATTTCTTAACTCCTTAACTTTGCAAAGAGATTTCCTCTATGGCAAAGAAAAAGTTGCATTATGGTGAGATACCTTAACTCCGTTTTAAAAACTATACAAATAAAAAGGAATCCTAAGGACTTAAGGATTTATGAACTTGTTGCAAAAATCTTAATAAACAGAAGATACAAGAAAGCTTTCTAAAAGAAGAAGAAGAAGAGTTGGTTCTTATATGTCACTTTTCTCTACCCGAAGGAGGCTCAAAGCGGCTTACATTCGCCTTCCCTTTCCTCTCCCCACAACAGACACCCTGTGAGGTGGGTGAGGGTGAGAGAGCCCTGATATCACTGCTCGGTCAGAACAGTTTTATCAGTGCTGTGGCGAGCCCAAGGTCACCCAGCTGGCTGCATGTGGGGGAGTGCAGAATCAAACCCGGCAAGCCAGATTAGACGTCCGCACACTCCTAACCACTACACCAAAAACAGACAAGACAGTTATTTTTTCTTTATCTTCTGTGCATTTGACAAAACTGCTTTTAGATAAAGTTGCTAGTTGAAGAGACTAGACTGGGTCTACATGAGATTATTTTTTTGTGTATTGCTTAAGAGAACACCCAACTAGAGGACTTTTAATAGCAAAAGATAAGATAAAATTCAAACAGTGACACATCATTGTTATTGTGATTGAACTGGAAATAGTGGAATACAAAGTGCTAAACTACAGAAACTGTTTTGGGATTATTTTGCTGGTTAGAGAGACTTTTGCTTCTAGACTAATTGACTGTGATCAACAATGGCAGCTACTAGAATAGGAAGGAGTGGATCCATATATTTAACAACCGAAAAAGCAGTTACATTTGAGTTCCAACAGAAACTGTTTAAACAGATGGGTAATAAGATGAAGGCTTCTGAAAAACAATGGAGGAAAGATTCAGAGAAATTGAGGTAAGACTTCCTCAACACAAGACCCCTTCCCAACTCATGTAGGAAAAAATAATCTTGCACCTTCTTGTTTTCTGGAAACGCAAGAAGGAAATGGATGCCTTGAGAAAGGCTAAGAGAGATAAAGTACAGGAAAAAGAAATAGAGGGAGCATCTGAAGAATCATGAGAAGAAACCTTGGATATGACTCAAATGACACGTCTCCTAGAAAAGCAAAGTGAGGAATTGAAAGCACTTGTTGTAAGCTTACATAGCCAGCAAATCAAGGCAATTCAAGATTACGAAAAAAAAACTTTCAGATATGATTGATGGACTTAAGGCAGTAGTAGATGATAACAGCAAACAGGTGGGATAACACAAGAACAAAATAGAATATCTTGAATTGAATCTACAAGATTGGAAAACTTCTGCAGAAGCGAAATTTGAAGTTTTGGAGACTGAAACCAGGGCTAGAAACATGAGAATTAAAGGGGTGTCAGAAAGTATTCCAAGACCTGCCTGTAGATATTTTACAAAAGAGAACACAATTCCATTTTCTGCATTAAATTTTAATTAAAAAAAAACATAAGAAACTTCTGGAAGATTCCTTTCCCATTGGAAGGGATTCTGCTGACAGGGAGGAAGATAATAAAAACCTTACAACAAGTCCAAGAACTAGCTGACACTATCCCAGGGATTTCCAGTTCCACTGGAAGTGCCAAGACCACAACGAGATCAACAGGGAGCTTCGGGACAAGATACGAGACCTTAGAACCCATAATTTAATAAGGAGCAACAGGTATCCCATATCGTTATGGATACATTAAAGATTTTTTTCTGCAAACATCAATGGTTTAAATACATCAGCTAAGTGCTCCAAGATTTTTAACCAGCTCAAGAAGCCTGGAGCGGATACAATAAATTTACAGGAAATCCATGTCAAAAAACAGCACCAAAATATATTAAAGGTAAAGAAATTGGGACGTGAATTTGTGGATTTAGCTTCTGTGAAGAAAAGGAAAAAAAAGGAGTAGTGACATATGTGGTAAACCCATGTGGTAAAAATGGAAGTACTTTTACAAGACACCGAAGGCCATTTTATTACATTGAATATTCATTTACCTGATGGACAAAATTTTGTGTTAGCAAATTTTTATGCTCCTAATAACACTAAAGAAAATTTTTACGATGAATTTTTTTTTCTGCACAGGGAGGTAGCAGATACCGGATTGATGCTTATTGGAGATTTTAACACAACTCTAAATCCATCTTTAGATAAATCACACAAAAGACAGGGAGCGTGCTTCCCTAAGACAGTGTTCAAATATTTTCAATTGCATTCCTTATTTGACTTGTGGAGGGAATTTCATCCTAAAGCTCGTTAATATATGTTTTATTCACACCATCATTGTTCCTATTCTGGGATTGACAAGTGTTGGTGCTCTAAGTCTCTTTTGGTGAAGGTTGTAAATACTATAATTTTACCCAACACTTTTGCAGAACATAACCCATTACTAGTAGAACTGTCTCATTGCAGAATGGGTATGAAGAGATGGAGAATGGATGAAGCACAAAAATTTTTAAAAATTTGAGACAGATCTTCAAGAATTGTTGCAAATTAATACAACACCAGAGGTTTCACCGTCTACAGTTTGGGATGCTAGTAAAGCTTTGATGAGAGGAAATTTAATTCGTATGAATACGGAGACTAGGAAAAAGAGAGAACAAGAACTTTTGGAGATCTGATAATCTCTTATTCAATTGGAAGTGCAACACCAGATCTGCTAGTCCAAGAAGGTAGCCAAACAGATTAAAATATTTAAGATTTTTTCCCAAGGAGAATATAAAATGAAATTAAGATATTTGATAACAGAAGGATATATTTGCCAATTGTTATTTTATGCACATCTTTCAGAAAGCATTAAAGCAATTAAAGATTTTATGATTTTGAAAAATCTAAGAAGAATTTGAAACAATTATATACAAATTATCAACATATTTTTGCTAAAATGTATAAACATGGTGAAATTTGAGGCAGTGGAATAACCAGTGAAAGCATCTATGATAAAATAGGTTAAATTTTTTGGATAGAATATATAAATGGAATAATGGGAAAATATATGGTTGAAAGGTCTTACATCTACATTGTTCTAGTCTTAAAGATAACTTTTATAAAATATTGTATCATTGATATACGTCACGAGAATACATTAGCTGAAATGTATAAAATATTTCAAAATCATGTTGGAAATGTAAACAACATGAAGGAACATTTTAACATTTATGGCAGATGTGTAATAATGCAAAAAAAAATTGGGATTCAAATACATTAGCCCAGACAATTCTGAAGAGGCTTTTATTTTGGGATTGATGGACAAAAAATTAATCTCAATACAATTATTAAAAATAAATAAAAACTACCATGCCCATGGAGTGCAAATATTTTTCACTGAAGTTAAGTTGATTGTAAATGCTTGATGGCTCTTATCTAGTTCAGAGTCTGTGTGTCATTTTGTGTTCCTATGCAATACGTTGAATCAACAGACATTTGCAAGTTGGGGGACACAATCCTTAAGTTGCCTTTGTAATGCCAGGAATCTACCAAATACATGTACCAAATATCTTCCAACCATTTACACTGGTAAAGGCAAGGAGATTTCAAAGTTAGCATTTACTATCAACCATTTACTGCAGTCATTTCTCCATAATTTATAATTTTTCAAGAAATGTTGTTTTCCCCAAATTGCCCTTACAAACTCCATGATTCTGGAATTCTGCCTAAACTCAGCCTCAGGATTTTTTATAATGAACAAGGAGGGAATGTAGAGTAAGTCTGGCATCATTCCAATGGGTTTTGTGCTTTAAGAAGGGAAACAAGGAAAAGCAAGTCAAGAAATGCATTCTATGTTTGTATCTTGGCTTGAAAACATTCTGAAAATGAACTTTTCACTTCCCAAACTACATGAGCAAAGTTGCCATACTATGTTAATTGTACGATATCTTTTTCCCCCCGTAGATGACATACCACTATTTCAAAATCTGTATAAATACTTTCCTATTAGCTGTAGTTTTCTGCATACATTCAAATTCCATTTTTCTTTATGTAGAAAAAAAAATTACTGTCATGGAGTTTCACCCTTACATAACCGATTTGTCAGGACAGACCCCATGCCAAGCTGACACATTCAGAAAGCTGTGTCTAAACTTGTCTGTATTGTGCTTTACAGCTTGGCTCCACTGTTCATCTCAGGCAACTTGTTCAGCATGGAATTGTGTGAATGCATTTAATTACAATTTGACATGTGTATTTGTAAGAAACAAAAGGTGGTGAACTGAGGGTGATGATTAGCTGTGCTGCCAGATAATTGCTGAAACCACCACTTATATTACACAGCATTATCTCTTTTGAACAAAGTGATTATTGGTCCTTTTGTCTAGCGATTATATAATGCAAGTATAATCTTGCCAGTTTAAATGTTAAGAGTTTATGTTTAATGTTCTTGTTTTTGCAATAAAGAGCACAACTTCAAGGGTTTTTTTCTTTCTTTAAAAGATTGTTCTAGAAATAGTAAGCTGAGATGTGATTTCCAAGTCATATCTGGAATTAGGACAAGGCTTCAGGGCAGCTGAATACCTTTAATTCATGGTGATTCTTGTATTTTAACATCATATCACATCTAAGAGTTGGGTTCTGCTGTAAGCAACTTGAGGTCACTTTATCTCTTGACTGTCTGGTAAGAGTTAGCTGCCTTTAAGGAGGTGAAGCAGTGTCAATGTTAATTTTCAAAAAGGGAGAGATTCCCACTTCCAACCATCACTGTGTTTTCATCTGCAAATGTTTGTGGAAGCTCTGAATGCAGACTTTGACATTAAAAAGTAAATACTTTGTCAGCCAAGTGAGTAGTGTCATCCCAGGTCAAAGTTCTCAATGCTGGGAATTGGAAAGGGATGCCAGAATAATCATGCATTCTAAGTGAGATTGAAAGAAAATATTCTCTGAAATATAGTAGTTTAACAAGTCAATACAAGGGATGAGATACAGTTTGGTAACTTGCACAAGGAGGCAAGAGCAACATGATTCCCATTAAGGTCTTTCATAAAGATCCTTTTAATTTAATGTGTCAATAACTTTCTAGAACATTCTACAACTCAAGTCCACTCATTGGAAAGGACTCAACAATGTACTTAGCAGAAGTATACACCCATGGTTCTTCCTGTAGTATAATCCAAAGCATGCATATTTCCACATTACTCTTGTGAAAATCAATGGCAATTAATTTATATATAAATGTTGGGGTTATAGATTATTCATTTTTCAGTGCTCATTTAAAACATTTCTTGCAAGGGATTTCATCTGGTTTCAAGATCCTTAAGCTTTAGATGAAATATAGCTAGATGTTCCTTATTAAATTTTGGTGGTTGCAGTTCTTCCCATTACAAATAAAGACACTGTGAATATTAGTATATCTAATTATGGACACTTAAATTCAGAGACTGAGACCATTGTCAGACAAAACAGATCTTCCTACAAACCTGAGAAATATCTGGAAGACTGTCTGCCAGCCTGCCCTGTCTGTATATCTATAACTATATGGACAAAAATATTGAAGCTCTACCTGTACCTTTAAGAAACAATTGTCCTCTATGGTTATATGATAGGCAACCTAACAATATTGTCAGCATTCATATCTTGATTAATTTCAATAAAAAGCAAGGAGAATAGGACAAGGCCCTTTCAAGTGCTGTTTTGACCTTTGAGAGAGGGGTTGTTGGGGCCAGCCCTACAACAACCACCCAATTTGCTTTCCATGACCAATCCAGGCCTAGGTGCTTGCTGCTGAACAGCAGTTTCAGTCAGAGTGGTGTAGTAGTTAGAGTTTCAGATTAGCATTGGGGAGACCCAGGTTCAAATTGTCACTTTACTATGAAACTGCATTGGATGAGTTGGTCAGTTACATACTAATCTACCTCACAGGGAGTTTTGATCATAAAAATGGAGAAGATGAGAATAATTCAGGTTCTCATTGTGAAGACATAACAAATATATGGGAAGCAGATAGAAGGTAGATTGGTTGGTGAATGGGTGAGAAGGAGAAAAGGAAGCAGATAAAGGTGATGATATGGGGCCTGTCACTAGGAGGAGAAAAGATAATATTATCAGGAAGATAATATGCTAAGAAAACAAGTTACCCTCTGCAAGTCTTTGCAGGTCTCCATAATGTAATTTGGTCCACCCTGGCATCCAGCTTTGACCTACTGAGCCACATGTTTTTCAGATAGAGGCTGGTAGAGCATGAAAGGAGGAAAAGTGGATGATGGGGAAGATAAAGGTAAGTTGACTGGTGGATGGGAAAAATGGAAGAAAGGTAGATGCAGCATCAATGGCTACCACAGTACTGGTCTTAGCCTTGTGAATGTAGCAACCCCATAAATTGACCAGACTTTTCCTGGGGAGAGGCTGCCAGAAGAACTAAAAGCATTATAGTTAAAGGTATTTAATTTTATTCTTGATGTAAAAAGGAGATTTGGCAGCAAGATGTATTTTTTACATGTATGAATGTAAAAGAATGTATGTATGTAGATATGGAAATAACTCAGGATACTGTGGGTTATATCCCATGGAACCACTAAATTTTCAAAGATATTTGCATGGAGGTATATGCAGTTTTGCTACTTGTTATGTACAATAAAGGCTGTTATGTCGACTATAGTAGCTTATATCTAACTCCCACCAATCCTACTAGGAGTTCCAAGGCTGGCAAAGTTGTCCTCCCAGCAACTTTGTAAGGTAAGTTAGGCTGAGAATGTGTAAGTAGCCCAAGGTCAGCCAGCAAGCTTCATGCTAAATGAGGATCCAGTGTGGGGAAAGGAGGGAAGGAAGAGGTCTAGCAGCAGTGGCTACTATGCCACTAGGTCTGACCAGCTTACAACTGTCACCATGCCATTGGACCTAGCCCAGCCTAACAGCAGCAGCTGCCCAGCCCAGCCTAGCAGTCAGCCAATATGGTGAACACCACACTGGGTCCAGAAGAGCACAAGATGCCACAATATCACGGGGCCTGAGGCATAGTGCAACTCACCCAGACCTTTTCCTGGGAATAAGTGGCCAGGGTTGGGGAAGGAGGGATCAAGAGAAAATGGAATACTTTCTAAATCCTTTCAGATTTCCCATTTGTTATGAATAATTCTAAATATCACAAATCTTGTTGTTGACAGATGAGGGGGAGAAGTGCTATCTGTTTCTGCTCACTGCAGACCCTGGTATTCATGTGGCTTTTGTGCCTCTGAGAGTCACCCTTCCTCAGTAATACTTTTCGAGAGACAAAAAAGAGATGGTGGTTAAGGCAGGGAAAGATCTGATTTTATCAATGGAATGTCACAAAGCTACACTATTTTGTTTCAGTTTGTAGAAAGCCTGGGAAAAGATACTTATCTTGCTTTGTAAATTATTTTATTAATTTAGATGAACACTGTCTCAGAGAGAATGATATTAATGTGCACAGGCCAACACAATGACCGTTTATGCACTGGAGGTTTCATGCTGGGCTGCAGGCTGGAGTTTTAGTCATGGCAGGTTGCCCCACCTCTTCCTGCACCCACATGGGGGAGCATTTGGCCTGGTGCACCTCATCAGCCCCCGATCTGTGCTCCTGACAGGGGGGTGGGGCAGTGAAGTTCCCAGTGCATAAACGGTCTATGTGATACAAGTTACTGTTTTCTAGTGCCTACTGTGCCAGATTTATGTTATACTGATTGGGCCTGAATGCTAAACCATTGATTAAGTAATTGAGTGGTCAAATATTTGTAGATAAATGCTAATTTGTAATATTAAATCATTCACAGAAGAATCCTAAACAGAGCAAGTAATCCTGATGGCCATCAAGATGGAGGTTGCCAGCCACATGCACAGAAGTAGCACCACTGGTCTGTGCCCTAAACAGAATCTTCACTAATAAAGGATGGAGGAAATGCCCCAGCAGTGGGACTTCATGAGCTGCAACTGCATCTGCTGTCCCAGGTATTATGTAATTATAAACCTGCCAGAGGTCCTGCTGATCTGTCTCCTGCCTGTGCTGTATGTTTGATTGGTACAGCAATGCCAAAAGAGGTTCTTTGCCAGATGCTGCTGCAAGTGCAGGAGTATTCTACCGAACCCCAACAACATGTACTTGAAATGGTTCTGCGTGTACAGTGCTGCCGTCCAAGTCTTTTGAGAGGAGCTCAGCCCAGTGCTTCAGCAACAGGTACCCACTCCCAGGGTGACCTCCATCTTGCAGAAGGTACAGCTGTCCTCTTCTTTCTTACTACAAACTCATTCCAGGGACAAATGGTCAAGGTACTGGTGGTATCTGAGTCTACCACAGCTTCCTGGTTAGCATGCTGCTGCATCTAAAGGACCATGTGTGCTTGCTCATGAAAATATATGCACTCCTCTCTCTCAGGAGTAGCATTTGGCAATGAATGTCAAGTGGCAGCACAACAGGGAAGGCAAGAAAGTCCCTTCCATCAGAAGAAATTACAATTGGATTCAACCATATATCATTTAGTAGCATATACCACAACTGCATTTTTAAAATGTCTGTTATTCCAGTCCTGGCATTCCAATGTAGTATATAGATTCTGTCTAGATTTGCCATAGCTTTTCTCCCCAGGAGCAAGCATCTTTTAATTTCTTTGCTGCAGTCCCCATCTGCAGTGATCTTGGAGCCCAGGAAAATAAAATCTGTCACTACTTCCATTTCTTACCAATCTATTTGCCGAGAATTGAGAGGGCCGGATGCCATGATCTTAGTTTTCTTGATGTTGAGTTTCAAGCCAACTTTTGCACTCTCCTCCTTCACCCGCATCAATAGGCTCTTTAGTTCCTCTTTGCTTTCTGCCATTAGAAAGGCAAATAGGCAAATCTAGACAGCATCCTAAAAAGCAGAGACATTACCCTGCCAACAAAAATGTGTCTAGTCAAGGCTATGGTCTTTCTAGTTGCAATATATGGCTGTGAAAGTTGGACCATAAGGAAGGCTGAGCGTCAAAGAATTGAGGCTTCTGAACTCTGGTGCTGGAGAAGACTCTTACGAGTCCCTTGAACTGCAAGGCAAACAAACCATTCACTCCTAGAGGAGATCAGCCCTGACTGTGCCTTAGAAGGCCAGATCTTGTAGATGAAGTTCAAATACTTTGGCCACCTCATGAGAAGGAAGGACTCCCTGGAGAAGAGCCTAATGCTGGGAGTAATTGAGGGCAAAAGAAGAATGGGACGACAGAGAATGAGGTGGCTGGGTGGAGTCACTGAAGCAGTTGGTGCAAACTTAAATGGACTCCGGGGAATGGTATAGGACAGTAAGGCCTGGAAGATCATTGTCCATGGGGTCACGATGGGTCGGACACGACTTCGCACCTAACAACAACAACATATAGATTCTGCTTGCATAGCTCCACCCTGAGTTACATTTCTTGGTTATGTCAGAATCTGACAAAATCTAAAAGATTGGCTTTTAAATACACAGTAAATATTTTACCCATGTTAGGTGCTTACAAATCTAAAGTGCAAGAAAAAAATCATTTGCTGTTTTTAGATGTCTATATCATAACAATGCTAAAGGAAGACTTTAATTGGATTCCTTTACTACTACAGTAACATTGGGGGGGATCTCAATTTTTAAAAAATTAGCCTTCATTAAAGTACCCAATGTATATACTACTTCCTCTGACAGTTTTGTGCAAGAGTACCATGATTGTTAAAACATCATTTAAAGATCTACCTGCCTTTTGACATTTTTACTTTTAACTATGGTACTAAAAGCATCAAATGAAAAATAATTCTTCATTTGCAGTTATTAGAAATGGTTATAATAATAAAAATGTCATCTTAAGGTAATTCTTCACTTGACCTTTTCTTTTTTCCCTTAAAAATTCAGCCTGAAGATTTTATGTTAATGGCAATTTAAGCGACTTGCTTAAAGTTCCAAATCAATAAGTTAGATCCAAAGGCTACATGGACATCTCTGTACAGTCAGTGGGTCTTCTGTGGAATCTGAGCCTATGATTATACATAGGCCTTGTTAAAATATAAGTTAATTTTATTGAACCCTGGATATACTTTCTTCTGGATCACAGAAAGCCACACATAGGGACCTAAAAAAATTTGACCCCAAAAGTTCAAACCTGATGGACAACAGAGAACCTTAGAAAACTAAGGTTTTCTTTCCCCAGAAGTGTGCATCCATTTGACATAGTACATTCGGCTATATCTGAGCCCAAAAATACCCAAAAATACTTTATCGGTATTTGGGGGCATTTTCTCAGCTGAATACAGATCCGAGTCTATTTTGGGGATATGCAATATAGTGATTCCGATATAATTCTAAAAATATTTCAAATTATCTGGGAATGCCAGATTGCTGTAGTTAAAGGGTATTAAAAGGGCTTTAAGAGCCCTTTAAATGTCTGAAATTAATTCATCTTGGAAAAAGCTTTAAAGGGACTGCTAGCCCTTTAATTAGATTTGGAGTTAGCTTGGAGGTATATAAGGTATATAACATTGGACTGTAGGACTAAATATTTCCTATTTACGTAGTTATATTTCTGAAGGACTAAATAGTCAAAAATGACATCCTTGTATAATATACTTAATTCTAAGACAATCAAATAAACTTACTAACAATAATTATATTAAAATGCTGAATAACGCATTCAAATTAGAAAATCTAGGTCTTTCTCAATTAACATCACTTTAACCATATTATGCTTCTTTGTCTGTTCTCTTCAGTCAATTTAACCGTATCCTGTTAAGACACAATATGTTTAATTTATAATGAACTATTGTGGCTTTGTAATTAAAAATATGTCTAACCAGAACGAAATTATCAGATGCATATGGTGATTAAAGAATTATATTACTATTATGATGCTAGTCCTCCAGTGTCAAAGAATATACGCATATCAGTTGCTGTCTCCAAAAATAAGGGGAATGCAATATTACTAAGAGCCAGTGTGGGGTAGTGATTAAAGTATATGACTAGGATCATAGATACTGAGGTATGAATACTCACTCTGCCACAAAAGCCCGATTATTGTGGGCCAATCAGCCTAACCTCCTCATAAGGTTGTTTGGAGAATATAGAATAGGAGAGATCAATATGCAGGGAGTCCTGATTGAAGAGAAGGGGGGGTAAGTAAATAAATACATAAATAAAGTGGCCTGAAGTAGAAGAAAAATGCTTAATAAATGCTTAATGTACATAAATGGATAGTTGAAACATTTTATGGCATGGAAACAAATAGCATTACCTGGGAAATAACATCCAATTTTACCTCCATTAAAGAGATGGGTGTGACTTCATGGCACTCTCCACCAAAGAGACCAAATGTCGTCGCCCCCCCGGCCATTTGGCAATTCGGTGCTGTCTTCACAATCAAAGTGTAGTTGAGCCAAACTTATATAAAGTTTGTCACTGAGGTTCATTTTGATAATTGTTTATCTTTTCTGTTACCTGCTTCTGTTTCCGTCAAATCACACTTTAAGCAGACATGCAGTCTGAAAGCTCTGCCCACAAGGCTGGGAGTTCAATCCCAGCAGCCAGCTCAAGGTTGACTCAGCCTTCCATCCTTCCGCGGTCAGTAAAATGAGTACCCAGCTTGCTGGGGGGTAAAACAGTAATGACTGGGGAAGGGAATGGCAAAACCACCCTGTATTGAGTATGCCATGAAAACGCTAGAGGACGTCATCCCAAGGGTCAGACATGACTCGGTGCTTGCACAGGGGAATACCTTTACCTTTATTCAAAATTACTTAATAACCTGATAATACTGTAGCGTGAGTCCACTGAATTTTAGCTGTATTTCACTAATCTGAAAATATTTACAAAGGGAGCCACCTAACTGTACTGGGGACAGAACCAGAAGATTGTGATGGTGAGGAGACATTATTGAATTGTTCACAGGCTGTCCTACCTCTATGTATTTTGTCCTTTTATTGGACTGACAAATACATGCAGGGTGTAGCCTGGTGAGGATCTCCATCTCTCAGAGAAAACTGTACCTGATAGAACACAGTATAAATTTTAGATAGGAACCATTGTAAACGTCACAGCCTGTCTGAATTAATTTCCCTCAGCAGACATGGGGTGCGACTTTTTGCATGCTTCATAGTATTTAGATGGCAGAGCTTAGCCTGTATAAAATATTTTTGGTTTATTGGAGTTATTGGAGAGAGAATTGCTCTGATGATGCACAGATGCCTCAAAATATGGCCCCAGCATAGCTTTTGCTCAGGGAATCCCTATCAGTTGAAGGATGTTACAAGCTTTTTCTTTTCTTTGCTTTTATTATGTATTATTATCACCTTGCTTTTAACACCTGTTAATTCCTTAGTAAACATCTGTATAGTAAAAACTGATTTGCATCTTTTTGGTTAGCCTTTGAACCTGAAAGCAGGGTCCAGGTGGACCAGCCTCTGAATTAAGACAGTGACCGCTTCTCTTTCCTTCTCTTCTTTAAATTTCATATACCAGACACATCTATCAAAAATTGAATAGCATTTCAAAGAAGTAATATATTTTAGTAGGATTCTGATTAGACCTCCTTAGGATTGCACTGTAAACTAGAAAGAAAAATATCCTGTCCTATTGTATCTTCCTTTCCTCATTACCACAAATCCTTACAGATTGACATAATTGACTTGCAGCCTCTCTGGCAGGAAAAAAGACACATACACATAGATAGCTTCAACATGGCCACAGCTTTATTATAATCACAGTTGTTGGCCGAACACTAGAAACCCTTTGGCTGCACCCTCATAAGCATGACATATGGAAGTGGCCATGGATCCTAGAATTGCCTGCATGATCAATCTTTGCCAAGCCTCCACAGGTTGACCGGGAATTCTTCTGGCTCTTGCCGTGTTTCTGTTGTTGAAAACAGGCAGTCTGAAAACAAGAAAAAGTGTCTGCTACCTCATTCTACACCCCAGCTATGTGCTGGGCTGTAAACTTAATGCTGTGCTACAGCCAGGTGAGGAACAGCCTACGCATAAACCTTGCTGACCTAGAACTTTGTCTGTTCACAATCTGGACTACGGCCTGATTGCCACACCAAAATAACACCCTTCTGTTGGCAAAAATGTCCTGCCACAGGACTACTGCCATCAGAATGGAAAATAACTCTAGGAATTTTAGATTCCTAAGTACCCCCCACCTGCCGTGGTTCTGGCCAGCGTTGAGCACACTACCTATTCTCGTAAAATACTCTGAACTCCAGACTGCTTGTAGCATCTGAATGGACTTGCTGAGAGTTGCCCACTGCCATAGGAGTCTTCCAGATTGCAACCCCATTAAATTGTGCTAAAAACTGCCTTCATACCCTCAAATCATCCTTCATGCATTTTGTCAACCTGACTTGATGACAAGGGGACCTAACCACTGATGCTGAATGGGCTTACCAGGCACAAAATGCCCTTTCTGGCATCACCACCCTGCATGCAAAACTAAGATGATCTAACAGGACTTGCAACTTCTTGAGGGTGGTCTTGCTCTTCCTCAAAGCCTCATCTAGATGTTGCCCCACTAACTCCAAATTATCTTCTGGCAACTGAGATGTTCCACACTCTGAATCCAGCAGAATTTCCAGGAATGTGAGTTGGGTGTCCGGTCCCTCCATCTTCTTAGGCACCAAGGGGACACTCAATATGTGCGCCAATCTCTGGAACCTTGCCAGCCTATCTGCACACAGCATGGAGCCCATGAGCCACACAAACAGGAAGTTATCCCAAAAATATGTGACTTCCTAGAACCACCCTTCATGTTTTACTGCCCATTCTAGATTCTCACCAGATTTCACCAAATGCTTGGTTTCATATTTCTTCCTATGGAGCCAAGCAAGCAAGCCTGGCACAAACAGCTCTTTTAACCAGTAGCAGCCCTCTTTATGGGCATCCTCTCTCTTGTCCCCAGAAGAGGACTCACCTGAAGAGGGTGTACAGGGCCTAGGGAACCATAACTGTAACCAGACTTCTGAAGACTCTTCCTTTTACCTGCCCTGAGTGACTCACTACTGTCTGAGCTTTCCTCTCCAGTGCTTTCTCCTGCACTGCCCGATGAACTTCACACCAGACATGTGAGCAACTGCCTGTGCATACCCTTGCCAATAGGCAGATCAACCTTCTTCTGGGGATACCCGGTTATCATTCAAGCTGCCCCCACCAGTCCCCAGAAAAGACTCATTTGTGCTGCCACTGCCGCTGCTGCTGTCGCATGCTGGAAAAGGCACACCAATTCTCTCTTTATTTTTTTGTTTGAGGCCTAAATTTGTGCGAGGCTAACAGAGCCATATATTAACATATGGTGTTTTGAACACACCATTTAGGCATCCAGTGGGTTGGAACTTATGAAGCATAAGCACCTTTCTTCACCTTCCCATTCCCTGAACTGCTCCCTAGGTGTAGTTAGGAAGAATACAATAGCTCTAGCTTTCCAAAAGCACATAAAGGGGGGGGGGATTATTCATTTCACTTCTGTACACTGTCCTATGATATTTTCCCCATGAGATTCCCCTGACCCCCAAATTTCGCTTTTCAGGAATTTTAGAGGGCTGCTAGAGAAAATGAAAGCCAGAGAAAGATATGTATTTTCTCTGCATGTTTCATAAGGTTCATATATTTTAACTTAACTTATCCCTTAACAAATCCAGATTTTGCTGCCTTCTTTTTATATTACTTTTCATACTGCCATGTTTATTTAGTTCTTCACTATATCTCTTTCTTATAATACATCACTAATTCAGCTGCACTAATAATAGGCCTGAAATGAGTCCCACAATATTTTTGTATTTAAAGTAGAGGGTTTTTAAAATTCTCTTCCAACCTCCCTGTAAAATTCAAAGTTTTGAATAAAAAGTGCAATTTTATTTCCAGTAACTTCTGGTTATGTTATTCCACAAAGAGCAATTTTATTCCAAAACAGGGCAGTACATCATCACAAAAGTTACTGGTCCCTTCTACATCAGCTCCATTTGATTTATTAAGCTTGAAGAAGCAAACAAACAAGCAGACAACAAATATAGACTATTTCTCATGTTGTATGCGGTGGCAGTTTTACCGGTATGTTTGTATTAACCAGACAACAAATATAGACTATTTAAATGTGTCACAAAACATATGTACTTTTTGAATTTTCCATTAGCTATGGAAATTATGTAATTATCCTAAAAATACAGGATTGATCAAACTTTTATTAACTTATATCCAACTTTTAAGGCAACAGTTATGTTCCAGAGTGGCTCACATCACAAGAGACATACCATCCCCTGCCTCTGCCCTCACATTTTGAAAAGGGAAGGCACAGGAGAGAAGTGGGAAGGGGGAGGAGAGAGAGAGAGAGAGAGAGAGAGAGAGACAGAGAGACAGAGAGAGGAGGTTTGGTCTGCAAATGCCTGCAGGCATCGAGAGTGGTGCCTGTGGAAGGTGGAGTTTTGGGAGGATGTGACAATACTTCTAGGTGGCCCTCTAGTAATTCCCCCAAATCATTATGATGAAGACCATATTGACGTGGGCAAATTTAAGTAAGAAGGTGGTGGTTACCCACTACATGTAGGCAAATGGCAAACTTCTTCTTCTTCTTCTTCTTCTTCTTCTTCTTCTTCTTCTTCTTCTTCTTCTTCTTCTTCTTCTTCTTCTTCTTCTTCACAGGGGAGTGGTTTGCTATGCAGATGTAGTGGGGAAAGGGAGGAAAAGTGACTGTAAGCTGCTTTGAGACTTCTTTGGGTAGTAAAAAGTGGGGAATAAAACCCAACTTACTTCTCATTCTTCTAAAATATTTAATATTTTAAATTTGCCTTCAGCATCTCTGAAAGCCTTCTTGTGAATTCTGGTTGGGCTATAAGGCATGGTGTAGGTTTACAAAATGAATTAAATTAATAAATGTAAGTGTTATTTTGGTTGTGTTTATAGTCTGCCTTTTAATATGATTTAAGATGCCACTTGGATTGGTTTTGGTTCAAATTGTAGCCCATCCTGACTTTTAAAAAGTCAGCCAAATCTACACTAATCAGCTTATATTTTTTGGATTTTATAGTTCATATGGATACAGATTTGATATTGTCTTCCATGTGTACAGCCACTCTTGACAGGCATAGCTACTGTAAATTCTATAATTGGGAGTTTCAATTCATCAGGATTTCTTCTTTGTCTCATTACGTAACTGATCTATTCATATTTGTATAGGGATGTTAATTAAGGCTTTGGTAAATTACAAAGTGTTTCTGGAGAATTATATTTTGCCTCTACAAGAATACCAAAACAATTCAGCATGATTCATGTGCCAACAATCAGCAGCAATGAAAGAAATAATGATTGTGTCACTTATAAAGTGTTACCAAACAATTAGCAAATAGAGTTAATCAGAACTGGAACAAATGACATCATCTGAGCTACTCAATTAAAACAAAATTCCTAGTTAACATGGCTATTAATATTTAATTATAGCACTGGTTCAGAATTTCCCAAATAATTACATAGAATAAAATGTATGTTGCTGTATTGAATATGCTAACCTTTCAAGACAGCAAAGCAAGGTGTTTTTTTAACCTCCAAAATCAGCATGTCTGTTTATTATAACAATGAAAATGAAGCAAGTCTCAGTCCATGAAAGCAATTATTTTAAATCCTGCAAGTTCTGGGATATTTCATACCTGTACAGGTGTTTCATCACATAGTGCGTGATGTCTCCCAGATCTAATGCCACTGACTGAAAAGCTATATAAGAAAGAGTGGAGAAATTAGGCAACACTTTAAATAACCCATTTTTAATGGTTGACTAAAGTATTTATTTTCTTATTTATTTGTTGCCCACCTTTCTCACTGAGACTAAAGGAAAAGACATCTTTTTTAAAACAGTGCAATAAAAAAGAGTGGAAGGTAAAACAACAAATACAGTAATAAGGCTGGATTACAGCATTATTTGCTTGTTCGTTTTGATTTTGATCCTGAACTTCCTCCAGCAATCAGAGCATAAATATAAAATATAAATCAAAACACAAATAATCTATAAAACAATTTAATATATTGTCACTCTGGCATGATGAGCAGAAAAACTGATGGCAGACTGAGTAAGAGTGGAATGCCTTGAGGAATAATTCCTAGAGTGATCTCATAGGATTCAGACAGCATTCCATCAGGTTGGGGCCTTTGTGATTAAACAAGCTGCCCAAGGGCCAGACACCATCAGAGGTCTGTGTGAAGTGGGGTGTTGTAATGGGAGAAGCGGTCCTTAACGTATGGCCATCCCAGACTATATAGGGCTTAAAGTTTAAAACCAGCACCATGCATTTGATCCAGAAACTAACTGGAATCCACTGCAGTTGCTTCAAGACAGGTTGAATATATGCAGACCAAGATGTATCGGTCAGCAGCTTGGGAGCTGCATTCTAAATAACCAAAATTTTCTGGAGCATCTTCAAGGGTAGCCCAGCACATAGCAAACTACAGTAGTCCAATCTGGCTGTGACCGTCACATCAATAATTGTGGTCAGGTTCAACCAGGAAAATAGGGGGAAGTTGATGAGCCTGGTAGAGATAGAAAAATGCTAATTTTGCCACTGAGAAATTTGTTTTACCAAGGTAAGTGAAGTGTCCAGCCAGCCCTGCAAGCTTAAAAGGCACCAGGCTCTCTGCCCGGATCGCCGCCAGAACAGTATTCCCATCCTCCCTCCGCCTGTGGTTTGTAGGCTATGGGGATAAAGTTGATGCTGAATTTGTTTTGTTATAATTGTCACAGCCTCAGATTAGGGAGCACAGGAGGAGCCCGCTTGGCAGCGAGTCAGGATGTGTACTGGACTCCCTGAGGTGCGGGGGGGGCTCATTAAGGGACCGGCTGGTAAGAGCTAGGCTGATCTGGCTGGGTGGCTCGAAGCCAAACAACTGAGGGAGCCAAATGAGATGGGCGTCCGTTGGCTACTGGTAAGGTTGTTCCCCACGGGAGAGCCTCAGAGGCAAGGGACTGGCCTTCCCAGCTGGGTAAGGCAGTCCCAGGTCGCCTCTAGGCTCCGGGTCAAGTGCAGACAGATGGCTGTGGGGTGCGGGCCTCCTAAGTGCCCCAAATTGGGCCAACCCCCTGTTCTGGGTTGGACGCAATAAAGGCTGCGGCCATGTTAATGCCATCTCAGAGTGTCACGTATTGTTTGGCCTCAGTCCCCGCTTGCAAATCAATATTTCATCCAGGAAAACCTTGAGTTGTTCGGCAACTGGTTTATCAATTACCTTTCCAATATATATAAAACACTATAAAACAGCGTAAAAGAAACAGCATAAGACGTGACATATATTCTAAAATAATTATACCATGTTTGTGTGATGTGCTGGCAAGTCACTTCTGACTGATGGTAACCTTTTTAATTAATGAACACTACAAAACTAAATTACAAGACTCAGAGAACAACCTGTACATGTATAGCCGGATGAGCCGCAACAACACTGAACTGTCCAGGAAGAATTGCAGAAAGGTTCCTTCTCAGCATTTGGGAACCAGCCTCTCACGGAACAGAAGCCTGGCTTGGCTGCAGTAGCTATATCTGTTCTGACCATTGTTAGATGGTGTCCATAGCCCTATCTTTCTGTGGCCACAAACACCACTACTGCATACTCAGTCTCCCAGTTTAAAGACTCTCTGGTCTAATACAGGAAAAAGTCAAATCATATGGGGCTATTCTTCCTCCCCCCCCCCCATGCTCAGCTGAACTATTGCACAAAACATCTCGGCCATGATCTTGCTCTGCTGACAAGAGATGAGCTTTGTGTGTGGCTCAAAGTTACTTCATGCTAAAGTGACAGTTTGCTCAGCTAAATCCTGAAAGGGTAAGTGTTTATTTGAAATGTAAATGAAGACTTGCCACCCAGGAATGTGTGTTACATTTGACATTTGTCTCTAATCAGAGGTCCCTATGAATAATGTAGTTTGGTACCAATAGGCTCATTAAGCAAGCCTTCTCTTGTTACACTTCCTGATTGTAATCTCTTCATTATGCTTTCCTTTTCTTGTTGCTTCTGGCCCTGCTAATCATTATCAATATGGCCAGGTCCTCAATCCTAATGTATATTTTACATTGCCTGGGTTTGGTGATTTTTTAAGGGAATTAATAATGCCAATGCCCAGGTGATCTTTAAACATGAGACATCTCCATTGTTCCTGTATTTTTATTAGGAAGGAGTCTGTGTTTTACTGTTAGTTCTGGGAGTTCACTGGGTTGGGTCAAAAGTAAAAATGAGCTTGATGGCTTCATCCCTGCTCTCATTTGTACCCCTCACTAAAAATGGCTACACAATTTTTCATGATTGGCAGTTTGTGCTTGAAAGGGACGGCAGAATGAAACAGCAGCACCCAGGAAGGTCAAAACTGAGGTGTACAGAGAGAAGCTGAGCAGGGGGGAAAGCACCCACAATGTCTGTGTCAGGTCAAGCGCAGTTAGTCCTTGACTTTCATGAGCTCGAAGATGGCTCCCTGTTCTAAAAGAAAGTATCGGAAGTGATTAAATGCCCTGCAAGCCTTATTTGGTCTTGATTAAATATAAATGGAAAGTTATCACTAATTTGAGGCTGCTTTGGGGGATGATTGCACATTATGCTGGTGAGGAAAATCATGTCCCTAAGGTAATGAGCACTAACCAGATTCATTTCACAAAATAACCCATCTCCTTTTCCTTGTCTTGTCATGATTCTGAAAGAATAAAATATAATGCTGATTACCTCTAGAAGAAGCTGCTGCCCCATTACCTGCCCTTTTTGGGAACAAAAATTATTTGGAATGATAATACAGGGACCATCTTCTAGGTCATGCAGCAGATGGACACATCTAGGCCTTCTTTCTTTCTGAAGCAGCCCCTAAACATGATTCTTGCTAAGCCACCAGTTGGCATTCCTTTCAATCCATATGCTCTTATTATGGCACAGCTGTAAAAAATGTCACTGGTAAGGAAACAGTTCTAGATGCCTCAGTCATCATGAACTAAGGCAACTGAATGGACTGCTTCGGTATTAGGTGCAAGGTGAATTTAGGTCTCTGCCATGTGAGATGGTAATGCTTTCTAATACCATTATCAAATAGCATGCCAACTAAAAAAGGATAAATGAAACATGTCACCCACCATCTTAAATATAAGCTCTGTTCTACCATAGGATTGGGATTGTTGTGTCCAACACAAATGGACACAGCAGATCTTCAATGCTAATGTTATGCTAGGTTTGCCTAAGTTAAAACTTGGGGTTATTCCAGGGGCTCAGACTTTTGGGTGTCAAGGCCTCTTTGGACACCAAGCTGAAATCACTGGATTCCAAAATGGCAAAAAGGTCAATACTGTTTGCAAAAATTACGCACCGCATTATTAAAATGTTATTTTCTTTCATAAAATCAGCTATGACAGATTCCATTTTCTGTACTCTGATATGAATGTCCATGTTTATCCGTGCTTGGAAACCCTTATGCTTCATTGTTTGAACTATTAGTTCAGGTAAGTCAGCAACTGGCAAAAAGGACATAAGGTTCTCAACCTATGTCTGCGTACTGCCTTGTGACAGTCCCAATTTTGACTATGGCAGAAGAGCTTGGTTGGCTTTGATTAGCTATTTCCTGGTTTGTGTGGAACAGTCAATCAGAATAATGCTGTTTTTTCCGGTGTGGATCCTGTTGAATTCAGATTGATTTGAACTCGTGTCTTCCTCTATCCCCCAACCTCCCCATTGAAAAAAAAGTGTTCTGCACGTGATTGGGAAAGCTCAGAATGGGGAGGGGTGACAAGCACAGCAGGTGTCTCTTCCTCTCTTTTTTGAGCGAGGAGAGAGGATTGGAAACAGCAGAGGAGGGGGAATAAATCCAAGAGGCAAATCTCTGCTGAGAGAAGTTAGGGCTTCTGGAGCGCAGTCACTTTAAAACAGAGAGGGAAGCCTTGCAGCCTGGGAACCAGGAAGCCTTTGAACTGGTACCCTGGCCAATCAGGAACAGGCTGCTTTGCTCCCAGTTCACACAAAGCAGGAAGCTGCACATTTCCTGGTGTGGGTTTATCAAATATGGAGAGTTATTTCCACTTCTGGATATCATAGGGAAAAGGTATCAATCATGCTTATTGCAGAGGGAAAATATAAAGCACCCCAAATCAAAGCAGAAATCAAATTCAGTGTACATGGGAGGGATTCATTTGAACTGGGGGTGGGTAAAAAGCCCCGGATTAAGTGGGACTTACTGGTTGCCTTTTGTGGGGTTGAGCAGAACTATCTACAGGCTCCTTCAAACTGACCAAGAAAAGGGCCCTTGCTCCCCTGCACCACTGTGTCCTTGTAAGTGAATGTCTGTTATAATCAGGTCTGGTCATTTGATGGGTCAGACCATAATTAGTTTAGGCAAGGATAATGAGAATTGCTGCAGTATATGTAAAGCTAATTGGCAAGCACACTGAGCCAACTAATGATGGGAGGCTGTTCCCAAGCTATCCCATCATTGACTCAAGCAGCATGGCGGGCCGTTGAAGGAATATCCTTGCTGGCTAAGCAACATCAGCAATGGGCATTTTAACACAGCTATATCAAACTTAAATCTTTTACAGTGGCTAAAGGCCAGGATTGTTGTTTTGTGTTTGTGAAGCAGTACAATTAATCCCTGAAAATCTTTGTGAAGATACTACTCAGTTTCTACTAAGTCAGATTTCTGTACCACCCTCCCAACTTGTCTCAGGGCCATGTACCTAATTGATTAAATTTTCAGTAATTTTAAATCAACATAATAATATCACAATAGCAGTATAAAAACAGAATAAAACATAGTGATTAGCAGCATATAGCAATAGCAGCCTCCAGATATTCATTGCCCTGACTAGATCTCTCTGGAGGGATGTCTTGTAGAGGAGGGCTGTAGGTGTTATCATGTCATTGGCCCCAACCCAAACCTTGACAGAAGAGCTCCATCTTGCAGGCCCTCAGACAGGCCCTGACAGGCCCTGGATCTCCTCCTGGAGCTCATTCCTCCCAGTAGAGGCCGGGACTGAAAATGTTCTGTTCCTGGTTGAGACTAAACATACATCCTTGGGGCCAGGGATCCCTGCAATGCTGGCAGGGGGTGAGGAAGCGGCTGCACTGCCTCCGAGGCTGTGGCAGAGGCTTCTATGCCTCCTGGGGCCCCAACCAGCACCTGCAATGCCAGTGGGGGGGCAAGGAGGTGGCTGCATTGCCCCTGAGGCAAACCCGGCTTGCCAGATTAGAAGCTGCCGCTCCTAACCACTACACCAAGCTGTACCTTGAACTTTTACGACATCATATTTCATACAGAATCACAATAAAACAATGGGTTGCATCCATTCAGCTTCTCTGCTGGTGAAAAAAGTGAAGGCCCTTTGGCTATGATCTATGACAGGATCATGGGACCTGCATAGCCAAAAGGCATATGCAAGAGTGACTGGACTAAGGAAGTTAAATTAGGTGACAGGGAGTGGAAAATCTGGCTGGATCTAACACCCAATGAATTTGCAGTGACTCAATATTTTAGCAAAAAGCTGAAGCCACTGCTGAAAAAGTGCATCTAAAGAGAAATTAAATGAGCATTTGCTCATGCTTTGTGTGTATGTAGGGGGAGATGTATCACAACTTTAACACTAATTACTTTACCAACAACTTTATACAAGTGAACAATCATTCTGAGATCTAAGAGCATTCTAGATACTCATATGCATGCATCGAACGTTCAGTGATTCTTGGTACAATATTTATGTTGTCTCCTCAAGGGAAAAAAAGGTTACTGAAATCCAGACATTTTGAGTTAAGGAAATGAAAAACAAGCTGGTGTTATGACAGTTTTGAAATGGGCCTAGTCTTGCCAGCCTATTATGTGCTTTAAGGGACAACGGCTGATTTATGCAATACTTGTCCCAAAACTGCTGTATTGTATTACTTCAATATTTGTGTCCTAAGCATTTAAAGAAGTTTTGATCTTACATCAATAGTCTTCCAAAAATATTAAAATGAAAGAGAATTCTTCACAAAGAATCTACGCAAAACAAAGCCTGACTCTCTGAAGGTTTTCAAGGTTTACAGGAAAAAAGGCAAAATACAGTTTTAGCAAAAACTGTGGATGGTCATTGAAACTGCTGCAAGTTCTGAGAGATCCAAGGGGGAAAGGGAGCCATTTTGAAAGGCAAGGTAACTTCTTTGAGCTTTCAAGGCAAAATAACTTTTGATACCAGATGAAAGCAAAAATTAAACTTAATCAAATCTAACATTTATCTTTTTTTTTCTTTTTCGAATCATTATTTATATTAACTCCTTGTAAAAGTAAACTAAAAGTGTTCCAGAACAGCAGGGCTATGAAAAATCCATTCTTAAATATGCTGACTTGCAGTTGTTTTGTAAGATTCATTTCTCCCATTTTTATTATGAGTTCTGTTGATGTATTACACATGAATATAAATATTCTGCCTTAGAGGCAAGGCAAATCTGTTAGTCTGTGTACATTTCTAACTGCCCCATCTCAAATCATGGATGATGGAGAAGACTGAATTACGTTTAAAAGCAAACAATTAAAATCATATATAACAGGTTAAGCAAAAATCATTTATATAGCATGTGCTTGTGGTGGAAAGTGCCCTCAAGTCATAGTGGACTTATGGTGACCCCAGTGGGATTTTAAAGACAGGATACGTCCATAGGTGGTTTGTCATTGTCTACCTCTGTATCAGGACTGGTATCCTTTGGAGGACTCCTAACCCAATACTTGCCAGTGCCAGCCCTACTTAGCTTCTAAGATTTGATGAGATTGGGCTAGCCTGGGTTATTCAGGTCAGGGCTGAATATGGCTATACAATCCCCTCCACTTCTGAATTCCTCTGACTACAGAAATGGCATAATATAGGAGGAAATATTAAAGTAAGCTTCAGCCACATGCCTCTAATGTCATTTTTCTTGCCTTTAATGCTACTCGCTCCCAAAAATTGCTATGAGGGGAAAAAAAACTTGCGTATCATCATATACTCAAAATATGGTAGGAGCAGACAAGACCCTTTCCTCTCTTCCATCAGCAGAATGGCAGATATGACTGTGGAGAAATATTCTCCACACAAGAATTCACTCCAGTATTGCAATTACCATGACTGTTTGTCCATGTATAAGAGCACAGCTGCAGAATGGTAGCTAGCAGAAAGGAGTGGGGTTGAGAAGGAAGCTATCAAGCTTCCAGCACAGGCCACTCAAGCTGTTTTTCTAATATCAGTGGCCAAAGCTCACACCCTGTTTGCAGGAGCACACTCAAAATGAATAGAGAAACTGGGAGACCAAAGGCCAGAAAGTAAACCATTCCATTGAGGACAGGAAGATCCAAATAACCCCAAAGTAAAACAAACTCCCCAAGGTAGATTATAAATTTTCAGGACATGAGGAAGAAGCTCTCTTGTTGTTATATCCCTGCTCCTTGGATGCACACAATCATGAGAATTGCAACTCTAATATTGACAAACACAGCATATATTGCTATGCTTCCCAGAATTGTCCTGAGCAAAGGCAATACTGCAGAGGCAGTAATATCAGGCTGGTACCTATTATAATGAAGAAAAGTCATAAATTGTCCTTTGATTCTTTGTAATTCTTTGTAGATTCTAGGTGCAGTGTTTCCCACTGTTACTGAGTACCATCATGTTCTTACTCAGGGCTTGGGCCTAGAAACAAATTTGCAGGAACCTCAATCTATAAATTCCTATATTCTCCCAGATATTTCTCACTTCTGTTGCTAGAAATGGTTCATGAAGATTTGGCTCCTTTCTTGTTGATAATATGGAAACAGATTTATCCATTGCTTTAATTAAATAGTGGCAAGCATCCATACTATTATCCATTTAAGCTTGGAAACAACTATTGAAGATTCAGTAACAGCTTCCATTTTTTATCTAAAATTTCTGCTTTTGGATTGATCAGTAGTAATGCTGGCAAATGCTGGCTCCACATTGCACATATTTTCCTTTTCACTGCTAACAGGGCTGATGTATGATGTTGCTCCTTATAGAGTTTATAATATTGGAATGGATTCATCCACTGCATTCACACTCACTGTGTGCAGACTGTTTGGAACCATTCACCTAACATCCAACTTCTTATTTTTATCAGAATTAATCTGAGAGCTGTCTATCTCAAAGGGAATCTAACATGGTTTACACAACCAGTAGAATCACCCATCTATTCAACAACTCAAACAGTAAGAACACATATGGCATATAAAATGAGCTGGAATTTTAAATGAATGTACAAATAACATTTCCAGGTTTTCCCTCAACAACAGCATTCCCTCAAACCCCTGTGTCCCAACCTGTCTCTCAGCTATTAGTCACTGGCTGACTACTCTAGCAGAAACTAAAAACACTTTTCTTTACAGGTTGCAATAGCCTAGCCTCTATATGTTTGGCTAAAACAATCTCCACAAACACCAAATCAGGAAAATCATCGAACCAGCGCCCGGTCTAAGGGATATTCATGCATAATAGAAACATGTGTTTTGTTCTTCAATAAAATCTTTACATTTATTGTATAGAAACTGCGGTGGAAATTCATGTTAACATCCTGCATAAACAAGTTCTTGCCTCTCCACCATCTCCCATACTTCATTGGGTTTCCTGGTACCACAGTTCAGGGTTCTTCACATCTTTTCTTTTACATTTAACCTGGCTGTCTGATAAATCTCTTTTCTTCCAAGAGCTACATCTCACAACACAGGAGTCGTAGGGAGTCTGGCAGTTGGCTCTTAGGTTCACAGAGCACATGTAACGTCAGTACTTTTAAGAATGTATGTGGTGGTTAAGGGCAGTGTCCAGATGAAATACTCATAGAGTAATGATTTTCCTTTCTCCGTAGCACATGATTATCTTTGTCTATGCCTCTCTTTTACATATCATCACAAGGCAGTGTTAGGACAAAAAGCAAAATTGTGACCACCGCCGCTTATATGTTATATGTGACATGTTGTTTCATGTAAATTGGGGTTTTTATGGGGATTTTATTGTGTTTTAACTGTTTATGTTGTAAACCGCCCTGAGACCTATTTGGAGAAGGGTGGTCTAAAAATTAAATAATAATAATAATAATAATAATAATAATAATAATAATAATAATAATAATAATAATAATAATAATAATAATAATAATAATAATAATAATAAAAAGTTCAGCTCCAAGTTGCATTGAGAGCTCATTTTCTGTTCTGAAGCACATGAAAACTTTTATGAGGAGCACGTAAGGACAATAGCTTTCTGGATGTGAAACAGAAAAAGGCCACTAAAAAGATCAGAGTGTCCTTTATGCTTGTATTTCACAAGGATAACTAAAGTTCCATTTTGAAAGAATTATTCTGTATGATTTGTTGATAGCTTTCATGCTACACTTTTAAAATTGTCCTGTGTTATTGTCTACGTGTATTGTCTTTTATATCGTATTTATTCATATAGTGTAGTCAATTATGTAATTAATATATAGAGTGTTAGTCCTTTGTCAATAAATATTAGTTACAGAAGAAGAGGAAGAAGAAGAAGAAGAAGAAGAGTTGGTTCTTATATGCCACTTTTTCCTACCCGAAGGAGGCTCAAAGCAGCTTACAGTCACCTTCCCTTCCCTCTCCCCACAACAGACACCCTTTGGGGTGGGTGAGGCTGAGAGAGCCTTGATATCACTGCCTGGTCAGAACAGTTTTATCAGTGCCGTGGCGAGCCCAAGGTCACCCAGCTGGCTGCATGTGGGGGAGCGCAGAATCGAACCTGGCATGCCAGATTAGAAGTCAGCACTCCTAACCACTACTGGCTCTCAAAAATGGATAAAAGGAAAAATAACAGGAAAAATGGATAAACGGAAACAAAGAATGGTACCAAAACAAAGACTCACAGATCTGATTTGCAGACAGTAAAGTTACACTCTTCTAAGCCTGATGGGTTCCACAAACTTAAAGGGTATATCTTGTTTATAATTGCACTGAAAGGATAAACACAAATTAAATGGGATCCTTAGACTGAAGAAGCAGGGATGAGGAACCCAGAACTATACCTAAAGCTGTGTGATAAATGAGCTTTGCAGGAGGATCCAATGGGTCGAGTTCTAGAATAAATCTGGGAAAGGCAAAAAAAAAAAAACATTTAATGCTTGCTGTGGCCCATTATGCACAACAGCAGTCATGCCAGGCTGCTGCCAGGCATTTCGTCAGGGCATCATGCCCCGGCACTTTCCGCATGTGCACGGGGGAGGAAATCCCCTGCCCTGGCGTTTTGCCTGCATGCGCAAAATGCTTGGGCTGGAAAGCCTGATAAGTTCCCGGAGGCAGCAGTAGTAGGGGGACAGTGGGGGTCATGGAGCCCTCACTGCATGATGGTGGGGAGTGGCATGCCACTCTCCCACCAAGGTGGGGGTGGGGTGATGCCCCATTCAGCTCTATGGCTCCACAGAGGCCTCCCCAGACCGTGGCACCATTTTAAAGTGACAGGGAAGGCCTGGGAGTGGGAGGGAGGGAAGGCTTGACTCCCCCCCCACCTTCCCTGTCACTGTGCAATGGCCCCTTAGACACTTCCTGCCCAGCCACAGAACCTCCGTCTTTGAAGGATTGAGCTTCAGATGACTCTGCTTGAGCCACCTTGTCATTGCTTCCAGGCAGCTGGCTAATGCTTCTGGGGAGAATCAGGGCGCTCATCCATCAGGAGGAAGAGCTGGGTGTCATCCGTATATTGAAAAAACAATGTTTTGTGGGGTCTCATAAACCATAAGCCAAAGAGCAACCTCTGCTTTCAAGGAGCATCATTCATGAATGGACCATCCTCACCTTCCCCTCACAGTGGCAGTGACATCATTTGGAAGTAACTTCTAGTAGATGATGCTTCATATTCCATAAACTAGCATTAACAACTACCATCCAAATACCAGGGACACTGTTCAAATCCTGAATATCCTGTGCAAATAGAAACATGGAAGAGGCACCTGTCTCCTTCAGATTGGCCAGTGGGTGCAACAGAAACAAACCTGTGGAAATCCGGAGGGGGTGAATATTCTATTGCCTGCACTATACTTGTTGCCATTAGGACTGACTGTTCTGGCAGACCAGAAGAGTGAGATGGACATTGCTGCTTTTTTTAATTTATTACTTAATAAGTCATTTGTCTTGTAGCATAGTTCCCTCCTCTTCCTTCTACCCCCATTGTCCATCTTCTCTCTATAAATTGGAAGATTTTTTGTGCATGCACAGTAACTATACTAGAACTGAACTGTTATAACATACTACATCAGTCAGAGATTTTCAAAGAACGTTGTAGGGAATCTATCACAAGTATAATCCTTATTATCTTTGCTAGGGAAGGAGAGTATGTTTCCATTCTAAAAAGAAAATACATGTTGCAAATTTGTTAGGCTTTCCCTAAATATCTGCCTACCCCAGGGTTTAGCTATTCACAGGTTCAAGTGTTTGCTCACTATGCAAAACATTTTGATGCATGTCAATGAAATAGTACATATATATATATATATATATATATATATATAATGCTTCAAGAGAATGCTAGAATTAAATAGAACGGCTGTTTAAAAATGTAATGCAGAAGCATAAAATATGTATGAAATTATGTAAATACACTGGAAAAAGTCTTCCAGCTAAACTTGTCTACTCGCTTTCTGAAGGCATGCCAACCTCAAAATAAAAGCCACATTGAGTCGAATGTTTAGACATCTGGATACCTTTCCTTTAAGTTCCAGGAAAATATTCTGTATCTAGTTTGAACTGCAGCTACCTAAGTCGCTATTTCCACTACAGTCAAAATAGTTATTCTTTGCAATTTCCTGTTTGTCATATTACTTCTCTTCAGCCAGTTGATCAAAGAAACTCTTGATATTTTTGTAACTGTTTTTCCTGCCTAATTTTCTAGTTAGTGTTTTAACAGGCTCCGCATTGCCATGCATCTCTCTGTCCCCCCCTCCCCTTTCCCTTTGACCTGCTCTCACTTTCAATCTTTAGGTTTTTGGACTCCATTCTACTGCCATTGCTGCACAATTTATTGGAAATGAATTGAATGCTGCAAAAAATATTAACAAAGTTCAGCAGTTCACCAAATTTAATGTTGAAAATTATTTCTCCAGTCATGTTCATGTCAGAGGAAATTCCTTGAATACTGAATCTATCGCAGACAATTTCAACCAGTAACAAAGTCAAAAAGTAGGCCTTACAGCACTGTGTGACAATTATATCTTACATGACTACTCATGTGTCTATAAAAGCATTTCTTTGGTTCAGTTGCATCAAACAAAATGATGCTGGTATCTTTTTTTCCCCTTCATCTCACTAACATTTCAGCTTGAGTTCAGACTTAGTCAACGTTTACATTACCGCACATTTGAAAAATATACACGCCAACTTAAAATCACACCTGCATGTTCAAAGCATAATATACATCAGTGGGCACATGTCAAATGCCACCGAGATTCTGATTTATATGCCCACCTGTGTGCAATATTATGTACTGGTCAGTTCAGAGCTAAAATGCTTAACAAGATCCTTAACAAGAAAGGCACATATAGTAAATATTAAATCTGATCCAAGGTTTAAACGATTGGAATCTGGTTCAGCGTCAGACAGGTACGCTCTGTTCCAGCTACAGGCCATATGTGTAAGAAAGCAGGTTTCTGCACATGTAGCTAGATGGAGATTGTGAGAACAAACAGATGCTGCTCCCACAACTTGGTCCACCCCCCCCATACAACATAGAAAAGAAGCTGCTCTAATGCAAATTTATTATTCAACAGAAGGAGCCAGAGACTAGATTTAAGTGCTACTCTTTCCTTGCCTTTGTGGTTTATTTTACAAGGGTACATATATTCCACTCCAAACTGTTGTACATGCACACTATGGAACTGGGAGATTTAAGGAGTACCATGCTTTTAACAGACTGTACATCTTCTACTTTTAGAATTAGGATGTACTTTCTTGGGCAAATCATACAAGGAGGTGTGAGGAACGCTCCAGCACTTTCAAAAAGGGAATGGCCAGTCGGTGTAAATATGTCATGGATCCCAAACCATTACTTACTGAAATAATCTGTATTATTATATAAGCATCTGGAAGAAGCATGGCTCATTTTATCCAAGGAAAAAGAACACCAAAGCTCCGAGTATCCATTAAATTGCTGTCTCAGATGGTCAAAAACTGCCGTAAAAAAGTAACTTTTTTGATTACTGGTAGAAACACATGCTAGAATAAGTTTGACTGAATAGTAATGCCATTAAAGTTCATACTTCCTTGAATTGATAAAACGATTTTGTGGTTTTCACAAAACAAAACTGTGAAATTTTGGGAACAAAATCTCCCTGCCTCCCACTCTCCCTTCTGGGGGATTTCTCAGCTACTTAAAGAAGCTTTGCAATCTGTACAGCTTTGTGTGCCCAGTCCCCAGATTTCTCTGGTTAAATTATAATTTTATTCTCTAGTAACAATGTGAGGAATATCTAGGGCCGAATGAAACAACACAGCAACAGGAAATTTATGAACGACTTCCTTGCTATTTAAAAACCTTAAATTACAGCCATGCCAGGTCCCTGGTTACACCTCTGCCACAGCATGTTGGGAATAGGTGCATAGGTTTGGGAGTCCCTGGTCTGTTATTTGCTCTCCAGGAGAAGACATACAGATACAATATCATATGTTTATAAGTTTTTCTCCATGGGGAAAAATAGTTTAGTAATCGCATGGGCAAGCTGTTAACTCTCTTCTCTAGTACTAAGGTTCAAATCCCAATCATGACTTTGCAACATTCCAATCTAAGCTTTAAAAGATGTGAGGGATCCATCCATGAATCTTCCATTTTTATATTTAATTAGGATAGGATGACTGATTGGCCTAAGGCCATTGGGTGAGCATGACAGCTCAGTGTCGATTCTATACAACAGTTGTGGGGAGTGTGAGGGAGCTATGTAATCCACATCTGGAGTTAAAGGTAAACCACAATTTATAAAGGGAAAAACAGACTACCCTATGCTGTGTGAAACAATCGCTCAAGCAATATGACCACCATGGGACAAAATCCTTGTGTGGAATCAGTCCAGGCTCTCAAGTCCAGAACTCTAACATACTTAATGGCTCTTTCAGTCAATTTTGGATGACAGTTTTACACATATTATTCCTATTCTACACCTGTGATTTGTATCATTTACAACTTTCCCAATCTTTTCCTGATGTGTAAATTGCAACTGTTGCCTAATTAATGATTATTTCAAACACAATATATGTTACAATCCCAACCTTGCTATGAAATGCTTTCTTAAACTCAACATTTCAGAATTGTAGAACAAGTCACTTGCCTTCCAGTAACACACATTTGTTATTTGCTAATTTGCAATAGCCGTGCTGGGCCAGGCTAGCCAAATGTCTTCAGATATTGGAAGCTAAGCAGAGGTCTATGCGGATAGTCTCTTGCTTTCCAAACCTACGGGGGTCACCATAAGTTGACTGTGACTCGATGGCACTTTCCACCACCAGAGTAAACATCATCAGATCACTAAGAGCTGGCATGATAAAATGAGAGAGAGAGAGAGAGAGAGAGAGAGAGAGAGAGAGAGAGAGAGATTAAAAACCATCATAATGAATGAATAATCAGTCAGAAAAAGTCCAGGTCAGAAACAAAATATTTGACAGGCTTGTTGACTGGTCCAATATTATTTATTTATACATTCCTACTTTTGCCCCAACAGGAACAAAGTGCCTTACAACATCATTCTCCTGTGCCTGTTTTATTTTCTTAACAGCTCTTTGAAATAGGTAGACATGGAAGTCCTTATTCAAGACATCTATGACTCAAAAATTGTAGAAATGTAGCAAGCTGATTACAAATGCTTTTCTTTAAAACAAATAATTCCAGTTCTTACATAAATCCTTCCCTTGTCTCAACTGACCAAATTGAGTCACTGATATCACAAAAGAGTGATCAGCCAACAAGTTGCAGGTTAGGACGGAAAGAAGCCTAAACCCTGAACAATAGAATATTTGCATTTTTCCCCCTGTCAGACTTCATTTATGAACTGAACAGAAGCATTATCCAAAGTTTCTGCCCTTACCTTAAAAGGGAACCACAGTTTTATCCCTCATCTTAAAAGAAATCTAGTCAAGCCATCAAGACTTGAGTTAAACCATTGAACATACAACATTCTTTTAGAACATCTTATAGCAATCACACTCATGGCTGAACACCTGAGCCATAGGTCTGTGGTGCTGTGTGTTGTGAAACTGGCCTCTAGTGTAGTTTATATACTCCTATTTTAATTTTATGGCAATCTGGGTAGAAATTATTTCCCTATAGAAAAGCATTACAGAGTCAATCATGTCACTCTAGCTCATACTAGGTGTATTTGGAAATGATGTGGCAAAATTTCTAGAGGGATTGGTATTTGTCTTTCTTTGAAACACAAGCTTTGTAGGAATGGGAATTTCATCGCACCACTATGTGTGTGTGTGTGTGTGTGTGTGTGTGTATTATTTATATGAAGGCATCTGAATAAATATGGGCTGATCTTACTTAAAATAGGGCTTGGATGATTTTTGATCCCATACAGCTTTATGATTCCTTTAAGGGAGTATTTGTGGACTGAACCCAGAAAAAGGAAGGAAAAACAGATGAAACTCAGTTTGGGTCCTGATTCCTTATAAATTTGTCACGTTGCCTCAATACCAGGGACACTTCCCTGCCACAGCACTAAGTTTCTGCCCTGACAGAAAAACGAATGCTAAGCAAAGCTGAAGCAGTAGCTGATCTTTCACATCCCATGGAGGAGAACCTGCCTCGGAGCAGCTCATATTCAAAATGGCCCAAGGCTTACTTATGTCTTACTCCTTCTGTAAGGGATCTGGCAGTTTTGTTAAAATCAGTGTGTTTAATTTATCTCCCTCTTAATTCCCTGCTAAGCTTTGTTGCCTTGCTATGATTTCAACATTTATGAGGTCTACTTGTAGGAAATTTCACCTGCTGTGGTTTTTCTGATTGGATATTAAATAAAGTTTCTCTGTTGTTTATCTTTGGGGAGAGTGAATCATTGGTGTTATGGGAACAGATCCAGAAAACAGTGGCATGTTGATTGGAACTAAACTTGCCTATTCACAATTCCTCACATTCTAGTATAGGGTTCATATAACACAATCCCTTTGGCCTTACTTGAATGCTACATTGCTGGACTGTGAGATGCATGAAACTAGAATTGCCAACTCACTTGGAAAAAAAAACATCCTGTTCTTTTAATAGAGGCTTAATAAATTTAACAGTTGATGTCATTCAACTCCATGTCATAAGAATCTTCAATAGCCCATTTCTATACATAATCACATCAAGCCTCTTTTAAAGGATCAGGACATTGTTCTCCAGTTCTGTTGGCTACAAGAAACAGTTTAAAGAGAATCACACCATTGAACTATCATGGTCAGCTTTGTGTACTCTGACTGTGGTCTTGGGTTTACTACTACTACTACTAGCCTTGTCAGTTCTCCCTGGCCACTGGAAGAGGGTAAAGGGTAATTTTGCCAGATTCAGGTTGGAAAACATCTGGTAGTGTAGGGATGGAGCTTGGGAAAGACAAAGATCTCAGTAGGGTACAATGCCACAGAGTACACAGCTAAAGCCTCTGTTTTCTCCATGAGAACTGATCTCTGAGTCTGGAGATGAGTTGTAATTCCAGGGGATTTCGAGGTCTCACCTGGAGACTGGTATCCTTACCTCCTACCTGATCCTTTTAGATGGATATGCTGGGGATTAAAGTTGGGCCCTTCAGCATGCCAGCAGATACTCTGCTAAGCTACAACCCTTCCATGTAGAAGGACATATTCATAGTAACATAGTTTTAATCTAGACTGAGTTACTATTTCTGCAACACGGATATGTGCCAAAATGATGAGTTTTTTAAAAAAAATGTTATCTCTCCAGAGTCCGCTGGAGAGACTTACAAGTGATAAAACCCTAAAACAGCACACAACCCATTAAAATTATTATAAAGCCAGTAGTTATTAAAATTATTTAAAAGTCTAACCTTTAGAAACCCAGTCCAAGTATAAAAACAGTACAACATGTTTACCAGCTTATAAGGATCTTCATTTTTTTAAAAAATTTCCAGCCAGGATGACTGTTCTGTTGGCTTTGCACACGTAGCTCCCAGATTATGCCCAGTTTGAAACTGTACATATGCAAAATTGTACAGGTAGGTTCTTGTGTTCTGACAGCATCAAATCTAAATGAGGCCTGTGTCTTTAAAAGCTCCCCGATATCCAGGAATGTAACAGCTGCAGCTTCTCCAGGCACAGAAGTTCAGCTATGGGAAAACCTGCAGCTGTTACATTTCTACCAGTCCTAAAGCTTCCAAAGCCACCACGGCCCTTACTGAAAGATGGCAACAACTTTTTCAGTAGCTGATTGTTGATTTTAGACCGCTTTCTTCAGTTAATTTTTAGGACCAATGTGTGCTATCCTTGTCCACGTTTTCCAAAGCAATCAAAGCAACTAACATATGGTTACATAGGCAACCTCTGACACGCTTGCACTGGGAGGGGAAAAAAAACTTGTTTTAACCAATCTCCTTCTTGGGTGGATGTTTTGATCGCACAATATAATACATGGAAAAAAATCAATGAACTCAACACTCCCCACCAAAAAAACAAAGAGTCACCCCTTTCTTCGAACCAGTACTTGGCTGATTCCACATGTGCACTAAAGGCTGGGGTGACATTTATATGGATGTGGGGCTACTTCTTTAGTCCATATGAGGCCACCACCAGGTTGCCACCATCCTGGACCTGGTGTGGATCAGGCCCCACAAGACTCATGCTAAAGGAACACGGATGCTTCTGTGTTCCCTTTTGGTGCAGCAGTGGCCAATGGCACCTGTCCTGTGGCAAGCCTGTCAGGACGGGAGAGAGCGGGGCATTCCAGGCTGGCTTCTCCCCATACTACGGATGCCTGCAGGGAACAAATAATGCCCTGGATGGCTTTGCAGCTCTTTGTGGCACCACAGGGTGGACCAGGACATTGTTTGTTTAGTTTTCAGGATGGTGGGAAATATAATTAATCCCGTAGCTTTGCTGACAGTGGTGGGCAATAAATATGATGATAATACTTGAGTTACAAAAGGATGTAACCAATATTAAGGATACAAAAATAATGATCATATTCATGTCCTTGATTCCAGCCACCATAATTTTCTTTTAGTATTGCAGATTAAAGACAACCAAACATGTTTAATTTCTTCAAGTGACTGTTTATCTCTATCATATTTCTACCTTCTGGATGTTCCATTATTTGTTTACTTCTTTTTTGTTTAACTCTTTCTAGGCCAGATGTCCATGGGCCAGATGTCCATGGGAATTGTAATCCATGGACATCTGGAGGGCCACAGTTTGACTACACCTGGTCTAGGCGCTGGGAGGTCCAGATTTGAATCCCCAGTCTGCCATGGAAACCTGGGACAACTTGGGCATTCTCAGCCTAAGCTATCTTACAGGCTGGCTGAGAGGATAAAATGAAGGCAAAGAGAAAAATGTAAGACATTTAGGTCCTCACTGGGAAGAAAGGATGGTATATATAATAAATAAATTATAGTCTCCTGCTATTCTTGTAGGTGTTCAAACTAACTGTTCCAGTATGGCGTATCGTTACATTGTTGTGACTAGTGGATCAATGCTGTTAAGGTTAATGACTCAAAATGGTTGGCTGAGGTTTTCTCAGTGGGCCAAAACTGTTTAGAAATAGCCCTCTGATGTATCCATTGAAGGAGATGATCCCAGTTGAAGGGGGGAGGAAGGAGCATGTCTGTGTGTGATAATAATTATTTATAAATGGCAATCACTGTACTTTCTGGTCCTGTTAATCACTTAAAAACCTTTGGTATCTAAAATCGTTTGGTTCATTAAAATATATATATATATATATAAGACTGGCATGTAAACATTCATCCTGGGTGCAGAAAGGATACTAACTTTCTAATAAAATACAGTGTTTGGGAGAGAGGAGAGAGAGATCTTTTCAAAGCTTCGGTTATCAAAGATGCTGTAGGCTGATCCTGAAACGAGCAGGGGATTGGACTAGAAAGCCTTTGTGGCTCTATGATTATTTCAAGAGTAACATTTTTCCTCTTAATGTGTCAAAGGGAAATAAATTTAAACAATACAGCACACTGCCTGTGGATTCACAGCTCTGGGAGGAAGATGATGTTTTTAAATTCTTCATATGAAGGAGCACATTTCAACATTAAAAATACAGACATCTGAAACCCAATGCTAAAAAAAGATCCAAATCCGAAAATTATTATCCAAATTCAGATTTTGAAACAACTAACAGGTTTACTTGAAAGGAAGATGACTGTGCATGTAAGATGATCTACTTCTAAAAATGCTATACACGCACACAAATATTCCTGGACATATCAGTAACTTGTATGTGCATGTAAAATGGCCCCCTCTTTTAATTTGTTTGCGTACCTGGGGAGAAAAATGGTTTTGCATTTGAGTGTATAGAATACTCAGGGATAGATGAAGCAGGGCTACTAACACGCTGAAGGTCTCCCAAACAACCAAATATTTACAGGCCCATGCATCAATCACAAAAGATTGAGTATACTGAGAATTTTTATGGAATACAATCACTAGGTGAAACCTGCATTGATTTCTCTCACTTACATGACAGGAAAGCTCCTGATTAGACCATCTCAATATATTTTGCCCTTTGTAAGGGGTGCTGAAAAAGCTTCTTGTGGCACAGAGTGGTAAAGCAGCAGGCATGCGGTCTGAAAGCTCTGCCCATGAGGCTGGGAGTTCAATTCCAGCAGCCGGCTCAAGGTTGACTCAGCCTTCCATCCTTCCAAGGTCGGTAAAATGAGTACCCAGCTTGCTGGGGGGTAAACGGTAATGACTGGGGAAGGCACTGGCAAACCACCCCGTATTGAGTCTGCCATGAAAACGCTAGAGGTAAGTCGTGCGTTGCACGGTTCCCTGCAGCATTCAAAATTCATCAGTATCACTGAGTATGGTTCCTAAGTCATGTCAAGCTAGGGAACCAAAGTTCTTGACAGAATGGTGGTCCTCCTGGCCCAGCACCATCTATTGAGAATGCCTCCAGTTCTCCATGGTCACAGGAAACAGCCTTTCCCAACCCTACAGCCTAACTTGCTAACTTTGGGATTTGGTGGGGAAGGAAGTCCCAAAAGGGATTGGTGGCTTGCATTGATTTACAACCCGAGTAGCGGGTGGAGAAGTGCGGGTTGTCTACAGTTAAGGCTTCTCCGCCGCCTTGTTGGGAGGCAAAAAAGGATTTACCTCTATGACGAGATGTAAATCCATGGTTTCCTATTGTGTGTTTGCAAGCAGGAGGCAGTGTGTATTTTATGCCTCCACGTGGAATCAGTCTTTTTTAATACCATTGCCTGAGCTGGCCACTGCTGTACTTTTGTTTCTTTCTGAAATTTTACTTTGGAAATACAGGGTAAAACTTCACAAATCTCAAATGAATATTGATGATTAATTTATCTTCCAAATGTACACGCTTCCCTGAACTTCCCACTAGCAAGTGAAAGGGAAACAAAACAATGCCATCAAAAAATCATCTTGAAAGATGTGTCTGATTATAAACAGAGAGATGAATAATAACTTTTACAATAAAATCACTCCATTGGTATCAATATAAAGATGCAGACAGAGAGCAGATGTGACATATTCCCCTCTTTTCCCTAGTCCTCTCCTTTTCCTCTTTGATTTGGAACACATTTCATGTTCCCACAAGTTATCTAGCCCAAGTGCACTTCATTCTTTCTGGTAAGAATATATTTCTCTGACCACTGCTTCAACATTGTTTCTTGATTAAGTAAACCAAGAACAATGAGAAATGTCCAGTCCACATCTGCACACAAGGTTGATCCTACAAGGTTCTATTTCTAAAAGTAGAGTCTCTGAATTCCAATATAATTCTAGATTTTAGCTGCTGTTACCATATTAGAGGATAATTTTATTTGGGTAACTTATCATGGTTACTGTTACTTAAGCATGACACTCCCTGATAATGTTGCTTCCTTGTCAACATATAGACTTTTGATCTTATGATACAGCAAGTACAGTATCTGGGTCATTGCACATAGTTATACTACATAACGCCACCAAGGGATTAAGGTGATTTTAGCAGATGCATTACAAAAGCTACAAATAATCAGGCTTAAAAGCGGGCAAGTTCTGGAAGTCAAACGAGATGCAAACAGTGTGCTATGCAAAAGCCCTGATGCCTGGTTCTAAGATGCAAATATATTGCATTGCCACATAGCTTAGCATTTCTTAAATACTTCATACCAAAAGGGGGAGGGGTACCACCTTAAAAATCTTGGCATCTTTATTTCCCGGTAATGATACCGTGATGGCTTTTGAAACACCAGTGAGAAGAGGAAGCCGCAACAGCAGCAGAAGAAAATCAAGCAGAAGAATTTGCCAGCAAGAGGCTTTAACATCCGTTTCAAAAGTCATAGATTACAATTTAAAATAGAAGTCCCCGTTTGAACAAAGAAGGAAAGGTTATGAGAAAATAACAGTTGGGAATTACTGATGTAGAAAGCCACTTCTGATTGCATCTGTCCTGTAGCTCCCCCAAATGTACTGCCTGGAAACTGCTGCACACTCCTGAAAATAATAGCAAGGGGACTCTTTACCTACAGACACATCCTCATTACCACTTGGAGAATGTGGCCTGAACACAGACCTGGCACAGAAACTATGTATTACTCATTTACCATTTTTTTTTATGGACTGCTTGTCAGATGGGCCCCGTGTGCTCTGCTCAGATAATCTTGGAAACATATATAAGTTATACAAATTATCATTCTAGAAAAGGAAATGAAGTCAATTGACCACTGACGGTTCTTTCTCCTTATCCCAGTGCCTTGTATAAGCATCCAAGTGTAATGATTGTGAACTCAAAGAATTTCTGTTTCACTGCACTTTATCTTTGCAGGTAATGAAGTTAGTGGGTTCAGATTTAGTTCCTCTCTCTCTCTCTCTCTCTCTCTCTCTCTCTCTCTCTCTCTCTCCTGCTCTTTTTTTTATTTCCCTTTCACCCAGCAAGGCCCACTTTGGAAAAAGAAAGAGGAGAGAGAGAAAACGGTGCTGTAATTGCTCAGGGTTCGTGGCTGTCAAACCTCTCTTTCCTCAATTGTTTACTCAATGCTACAACAGGGAAGAAACTAAAAGAGCAGAAATATGAATGCAACAAAGCAAGGGCTGATGGAATACAAGCCCGGCAGTAGGGCCAGTGAAACGCTGGCATTGTCTGCTCCAAATCAGACCCATTTTGTATTGTTGCTAATGGCATGGATTGATGCTTTATCCCTAGGCATACTACAAAAAACCCCACAAGAGTTCACCCAAAAAAATGCTATTGGTGACGAAGTCTCTATCACTTAGCATTCATTTAACCTTTCCTGGAATATTTCTCAGAAATGACTTTGCTTTCTAGATCAATTTCTCTTCCCCCCCCCCCCCAGAGAACTGGTATTGAAGATACCTAGTACCCCCCTGCTTTCTGCATCTTCACATATTGTTTCTTCCTCTTCTCTGTGTCACTATTGATTCCCCAACATATTTATCCCGATTTTGTTAATTGTAATTTAAGAATCCCATTCAAAAGCGTATACCTTTGGTCCTATCATAATTCTGAAGGTGAGAAGTTATTTCACTGGGTTGTCACTCCTCCCAGAAATCAAACCTTTGCTGTCATATATAAATAGATTGCTTGATATACATGCAATATCCTGTCGATGTCATGCACTCTTTTCTTTAATCTGACTGACATGGCACATAATAAAATGCTCACTTCAATATATGTCTGTTGCATTTCACCTAATTCTGGGTTTAGTTTAATATTAGTCATGAATATTTCCTACAACTGGATATGAATTTGAATATACAAAATATTCATTTTATAGTCTTGCAAAACTCCTTTTTTTCCTAGTGCTTTTCTGTGTGTGATAAATTAAGTCATCTCAAGAAAATGCAAACTGGAAGCAGCAGGGATTGAAGCTGTTATCACTCTCCACAAGCCAGGTAAAGTTGTGGACTGGTAAAGAAATACGTTTGCTTTGTATATAGCTTTGCACAGATGTTTCAGCCATAAGAAGGGCTCTGTCCTTTTCAGAGGCTGTGGGGAAACCAAACTTCTTTGAATTTGTAACAAAAAACAATTGCCTAACAATTTTATTCTGGATTTTTGAAATGGGTGCTTTTCCATGGAAGGTGAAGCATTTCCAAGAGGTCACACATAGCAACACAATTTGTGGACAGCTAGAGCAAACTTTCCTAGCTGTGAACTGACTTAAAATGCACTATTTGGCTACTAGGCTTTGGTAATAGCAAAAGGATCGTAGCTGAACAATTTTTTGCGTCTTTTGTTGCTCATTCTAGGAATGTTCTTAATTACACAGGTAACATATGTTCAGTGCATCTCCCTGGCTTTGTAGTTTGCTACAAATGATGAATACAATCTCTTTGAGGAATCTGTAACACAGCAGAGAGGGGGAAATATTTATTGCTTTCTGTTTTATATTCAGAAGGTTGATTTCCAGAGCTGGGCACCTATCTGCAGGGAATAAACATGAGGAATGTCTGCTCTAGAAGAGTGTTACACAGACCAATATCCCCTTGAGTGCTCCACTTTATTTCAAGTCATCTTGGCACTCTAAATTACTAGATACTTTCCCAGGATAATGAAAAGGTTCATCTTAATAGTATTATAATCAATGCAGTCAAAATATTTAATGCGTAAGAGTGATATCATACTTAATATAAGAAATTTCTGTTACGAGGGCAAGGATTAATCCCATGGAAAAAAGGCTGAGTACCTGTAATTTGGCTTCAGGGATGAGGTTCCCATTTTCACATGTTCTGGCCTCTGCACAATAATTTTCTGGTGTACTTTATTTTTACTGTATGAACTGCCTCTGTTTCAAAAACTCCGGAATCTTTCTCGCATCATCCTTGTTTCCTATACATTAATTTGTTCTTCCTACTGTTTCAGTCAGAGTTTCTTTCTAGCTTTTAAAAAATGATTCTTTATGCTTTTTATTAGAGACACAATAGACTTTCAAGATTAGAAGAAGAAGAGGAAGAGATGGTTCTTATATGCTCAAAGCGGCTTACAGTCGCCTTCCCATTCCTCTCCCCACAACAGACACCCTGTGAGGTGGGTGAGGCTGAGAGAGCCCTGATATTACTGCTCGGTCAGAACAGCTTTATCAGTGCCATGGTGAGCTCAAGGCCACCCAGCTGGCTGCATGTGGGGGAGCGCAGAATCGAACCCAACTTGCCAGATTAGAAGTCCGCACTCCTAACCACTGCATCAAACTGGCCCATTACGGATAGGCACAAACCAGCTGTTGAACTAAAGTTCATCACAAATTTTGGCTGGTTCATGGTTTGTGAAGCAATGTTAATGAACTGAAGAACTGCCACAAACATGCATGAATTTTGATGCAGTTCATAGTGGTTCATGAAGTCTAGCTTCAGGATTATGGTACGAGGCCATTTAAACCACTGATTTCTGCTCTCTGTAGCTTTTCTTGGGAAGCAGAAATAAGGGATTTAAACTTAAAATGGATCACAAACCAATATGAACCAATTTGGTTTATGAGTCAACCTCCCGGATAATATCGATTTGTGGTTTAGCCAAACCAAACCACAAAAATGCAGTTCAGTATCCTTTTCTACAACAGTTTTCCAACCTCAATCCTCATTCACAAAAATCCCAAGCAGTATGCTGTGGATACACTAATTCTGCACCTGAAAATACCTCTTCATCAGAATTCCCTCTCTATTTAGTCATCAGATAGTATATCCAAAGAAGCTTTATATGAAATTCTTCTGTGATATTCCTGTGTCAATTTGAAGTCTACATGAGAGAAATGTAGACATCTATGAAGGCAGTGTGCGTGGTTCTCCTTTCCCACTCTTATCCTCGTACTACTGTAAGGGAGGTTAGACTGAGAGAATGTGACTGGCCAAAGGCCTCTCAGCAAGCTTCACAGTAAAGTAGGAACTGGAACCAGGATCTATCAGAACCTGTTCTGACACTTGAACCATTACATCACACTGAATTTTCAGTTCGTGTTATTTTCTTCACATGTTAAATGTGGCTGCTGGCTCACAAATGGACCACAGATTGCTGCAGTGGCTGATCGTGGCCAAGGAAGAGACAGCATAGCCAGCTGATCTGAGGACTGGGCTTGCTTTTGTTGTGGCACACGAGCTTACCTGGCTGATTGCGAGAGGAGAGCTAGGCTGGGGCCTTCCCCATATATATAAACACGAGGACTGCCCTCCACTCTCCTCTTCACTTCTGCCTGCTTCCCCACCCTCCAACCCTATTATACCTGTATATTTATTCTACTGATTTTGCTTCATTTATTTTCTGGAGATAAGTTTGTTCAAATTTTTTCATAGCTGACAGTTATGAAGGTGCTTATGGAGCTTGTGTCTGCATGCTGGGCTCTGCTAGGATTGGGGTGCATGTGGAGCTGCAGCCTCTCTGGTCACAGAGAGGGCTGCCTCATTATGCAGGTGATGGTGGATACTCTAATAGAGGTTGACACCCATATCATCCTCCTGTGGGCCCAGCAGGCCTGGTGGTTAGGAGGAGCTTGCCCTGGATGTTGCTTGGTCGATGGCCTGCTGGTTTGAGTGCTTTTTTGCAGCTGGTAAGCCTCTCTGGAGCTAGATCCGTCCCTGGTCTGGTCCCGACACTTATTTGCTTGATAATAAAGCTGTGGCCAGTTTTTATGCCAAAAATGTTGTGTCTCTGTCCTCTGTATGGCTGGAATCATGTCAGCCTGCCAGGCAAGAAGAGGGGGCATGACATAGCAGAAAATCTACTCTTAGAGTAAGTTTACTCATTACATGATTGGACTAAATTCTTTGCATGACTACCTAATGACTGTTGCAAGAAACAGAATTCTCTGAAACTTATGACAAAGTTTCCTATCCTTCCTGTAGTAACAAAACTCTACAGAATGCCTTCAGGATGGTACTTGACAGCTAGCTACCTGGTATACTGGAGCCCAGGTTCCCACGCTTCTATACTAACTCTTTGACCATTATCCCTGATGTAACTAGATTTAGTCTTTCTGTGGGTAAAGCTTGCAACCTCAGTATCCTCGTATATGTTTCCTTTTAAGTAACATGAAAAAGGTTAAATGAACCATTACCTGTCCTGGGTCATATGCCAAGTGCAGGTGAATTGTCTAATGAAATATTATAAAGACTTCTTTGACATAAGGAAAAAATTTAATCATTTGAAAGCGGGGACCCTAACTGCGTAATTAGTTGGCCTTGTTTATTCGCCCTTTGCCATGGGCCTTTTGCAGCAAAATAGGCTAATAGAAACGGGATCCTGCTGCCCCAGTATGGAGCAAAGCATTCACACAGCATGGCAGATGCATTTTTATTCAACAAGGCAACCAACCTTGAGGAGATTAATTAACAAAACAAGCCAGCAAACTCCAAACAGAAATTGCTTCCTAGTTAGACCAGGCCTTTATAATGGGGTCCCATATTGTTCATGCTGAATGATTCTGACAAGCTTGAAGAATTTTATGGGGCTAATGACACCATTACCATTGTTTCAAAATTCTTGCCTTAAGTTCTTGCTATTGTCTTACTGCCAAAGGCTTCTCTCCCTGCTTAATTGTATTGACAGATGTATATGTCGGACAGATTAATTAAACAATTTACAGAGTCTTCTTGCTTAAAACTGAAGTGTAGACACAGAGTGAGGGAGAGTTTGGGGAAGCAGACCTCCCCCCTCCCCCAATGGAGACCCATCACTTGTAGCAGAGCCCATCAAAAATCTGGATCAAGTGCAAAAATCAGCCAATCCAAAGGATTTGAGGGGGGGAGGGGAATCCCCTGAAAGTGAATTGGTGACAGCGCTTGTTAAAAATGAAGCTGGGTCAAGCAGTTCCAAGCACCAAACTATAATAAAGCTACTTGTTGGGCTTTCCCCCTAATAGCCGGGCACACTATCGGTAAGCCTATTGTTCCCCTAAGGCTGCTTGCAGTTACCATGAAGGCACTTCTGTGCTTTTACCAGAGCCCTGAGTTCCTCTGACAGAGCTTACAAATACAATGCTCATGACAATGTGGCCTGATTTAAAGCATGTGTAGCAAGCTGAATGCTATTAATAATACTAATGGAGAGATTACATTTGGCTCCTGAGTCAGGTTCTCCCCCCCCCCACACACACAGACACTTTTGAAACTAAAAGCAGGAGGTTTGTTTTAACACTCTGCTCTTTTTCAGAATTGTTGAAAGAAGCAATTGATTCCCCTCTGTGCTTTTTCTAAAAGCTAAAAAAAAAAATGTCCTCACTTAATTAAAACTCCACGTTGTTTTCTTCCACCCTCCCCTGAAGTCGGCTTCTTACTGGTACCTCAATGGAAATAAATGAATGGCTAGATAAGTGAATAAACAAGCTTACAAAACATTTTTAGTAAGGGTCGTCATCCCATCATGTTATGCAATAAGGCTGTTGGGCACGTCTGAAGTGTCCAGGATGCAGGGGGGAGAAATCTGCTTGTAATTCCTTGTTAATTAGATTAGGACACAGATGATGTGCAAATGTACAGCTACTGCCATGAACAGAAGGCACAGCTCATTAAGGGCTTCTGCATAAGTCCCGCTGGGATGAGGTAGAGTTGTATGATTTAGCAAAAGTTCTCTTCAGAATTTGCTAGCCATGTCTTAATACGTTCAGTTATAGCACTTCTGCCGACTCATTCTCTAAGGAGCTCAGAGGCAGTTTACTTTGGGTTCCCAGGTGGTCTTCCCTCCAGGCAGCTTCCAGGGCCAGCCCTGCATAAGTTCAGCACTCATGTGCCTAGAGGGCTTTCTTTGGGCCATTCTCTTCTGACTAGTTTCAAGCAGAAGGAAAAGGTTGTGCTCTCACTGGGGACGCAAGCAAGCAAAAGGTCCCATTGAAAGCCATGGAATGGTATGGAACTTTAACTAGTTCCCTAGGCAAACAAAGCAGAAAGTCTCCATGTGTGCCAACATAGATGGCATATTTGCAATTCAGTGCTCACAAAGGCATCGGCAAGATGAAGTTCATTTCTGTGTCAATTATTGGAATCACTGTAACACACAGCTTACCATATTCTCAACCAATGCATCTGAAAACAGTGGGGATTAATATATTTATTTTTACATTCTTACCCCCCTAGAGGATGAGGGCAGATGAGTTTAACATCAACAAAAGTTTTAACAACAACAAAAAACTTTGTGTTGGAGGAAAAAAATGCATGCATTACTTTTTATGATCTTTACAAGAATTCTTTATCTTCAGTCAGTGTGTTATTGTTGTACTGACTGGAATTAGATTCATTCATTAATTCACTTACTTATTTACTTATTCATTTATTTGATTTCTTACCAGCCACTCTCAAAAATGACTCATGGTGGGTTACAATAGAATAAAACTCTAATACATAAAAACTTAAAACCCATAAAAACCAAATAACAAGTTACTCTATCAATGAGAAAATTAAAAAATAAAAACCCCTCCTTAACTTCTCATGTCTCCCCCTCCATCAGTGCCTCAGGGCCCCAATTCTCAGGGATACTTGGTTATGGAGGGATCCCTGCAATCTCCCACACCCTGACCTCAACAGAACCATGAAAGCTCCTGCAGGGGCTCTTAGCTCTTCTGGGAGCTCATTCCACCAGTTCAGGGCCAAGACCAAAATGGCCTCTCAAGGACCAGAAATCACCAACAAGTTAGTACCTGTACAACGCAAGGCCCTGTGGGGAGCATAAGGAGACAGGCCCTCAGATATATGGGACTCAGACTGCTAAGGGCCTCCTTTCTTCATAATACTTACAAACTTACTTGAAACAATTAATACCAGAAGGCCTGTATTGCTTGCCTGAAAGTTTGTTGTTGCTCAGTGGTCAGTTTTGTATTCAATAAAAGAAGCTGTTCATCACAATTTTTAGATGTTTCAGATTAACAGGAACTATCCTGTTAATATTCTAGGTTGGAGACAGATAATGACCATTTATGCACTGGAGGTTTCATGCTGGGCTGCAGGCTGACGTTTTAGTAGTGGCAGGTTGCCCCACCTCTTCCTGCACCCACAATGGGAAGCATTTGGCCTGGTGCATCTCATCCGCTCCCAATTTGTGCTCTTGCATGGGAGCTAGGGCAGTGAAGTTCCCAGTGTGTAAACGGTCAATTTGGCATGCATAAGAAAAACTACAACTGCTGTGTCTATCCTTAAAAGATGCTGGTGTGCTGGCAAACAGAAACAGAGAAAGAGAGGGTTGTACTTGGCAAACTACTAGTACTGCCAGGGATTGCCTCACTGCCCTGGACAGAAAACTGACCTTAGATACCAAGAAAAATGACACAATATGATCTATTGCACACATCCTGAGAAGTTTACAACATCCTCCTTCATTTAATGCTCACAACAACAACTCTGTTGGGTAGGTAAGGCTAATGTGATATTGGTCAAGGTCAAGCTTCCATGGCAGGATAGGAATTTGAACCTGGGTCACCAGCACCGTAACTCCTACATCATACTTTCAGCAAGAGGACTCTGTAAATTATTCAAAGTATCTCCACAATATCACCTATCTAATTAATGATGTTAGTACTGCAATACCCAAAACTGAGTGTGGATGGGGATATAGGAACAAGGCTGCAAGCTGCATAACGTCAAAGATGCATTTTCCTTTCCTGTATTCAGGTAAAACTCAGGACTGGCCAGAATCATAAGAACAAAAGGACTCTTAGCTTTCTGCTATTTGTCAGAAGCTTGCAGCTCATGGCTTGCAGCTCACATTATACTGGTCCAATGAATAAGGATGTGGCTTTGAGCTTGTTTTTTTTTTTTTGAGGGCTTATCTAAACTGTACATTTCATTAAACTGTTTGATGATGTCAATTGTATAAAAGTATGTTTGTGCCACTTGGGTTCCTGTTAGGGAGATTTTACATCTCAATGTGTCCCCTTGCCCCCTCACCCAACTGATCCAATTTGGACCAACAGGCAAAAGTTGGTGGATGAGGTGAAGGAGGTGGGGACCCTAGGGGGAAGTGACCATGTCTTCATAGAATTCCTTTTGAGAGGGGGAGGCAAGGAAGGTTGTAGCCAGACACGGATGTTGGATTTTCGTAGGGCAAACTTTAATAAACTCAGAGACATGATGAGTGTCATACCATGGACGAGAATGCTGGAAGGGAAGGGAGCATTTGAAGGGTGGGCGCTACTCAAACAAGAGCTATTGCAGGCTCAATCAATGACTATCCCAGAAAGAAGAAAACACTGCAGGAGCTCTAAGAAGCCTATCTGGATGAACAGAGAACTTCAAGAGGAACTAAGAAAGAAAAGGAAAATGTTCAGGAAATGGAGGGAAGGACAGAGCTCTAAAGAAGAGTACCTACAGGTTATTAGGCACTGTAGATCAATCATCAGAAAGGCCAAAGCTGAGAGTGAGCTAAGATTGGCCAGGGAAACCCATTGTAACAAGAAAAGATTTTTCAGTTATGTGAGGAGTAAATGTAAAGTAAAGGAGGCAATAGGGCCACTGTTGGGTGCAGATGGGCAAACTCTAATGGAAGATGCAGAGAAAGCAGAAAGGCTTAGCGCCTATTTTAAATCTGTTTTTTCCCACAGGTCAAAGGGTTTAGGCACATCTAGAGATGGCAGTAGCCAAAGGATAGTGTCTGGGTGGCAGGTTGACCTGGATAGGGAGGTTGTCGAGAGGCATTTAGCTGCACTGGATGAGTTCAAATCCCCTGGGCCGGATGAAATGCACCCAAGAGTGCTCAAAGAATTTTCCAGAGAACTTGCACAACCCTTGTACATCATCTTCAGGACCTCTTTAAGGACTGGAGATGTCCCGGATGACTGGAAGAGAGCAAATGGTATTCCGATCTTCAAAAAAGGGAGGAAGGAAGACCCAGGAAACTACAGTCTGACTTCTGTTGTGGGGAAGATAATGGAGCAGATATTAAAGGGAGCGATCTGCAAACATCTGGAGGACAATTTGGTGATCCAAGGAAGTCAGCATGGATTTGTCTCCAACAGGTCCTGTCAGACCAACCTGGTATCCTTTTTTGACCAAGTAACAGGTTTGCTGGATCGTGGAAATTCGGTTGATGTCATTTACTTGGATTTTAGTAACGCTTTTGATAAGGTTCCCCATGATGTTCTGATGGATAAGTTGAAGGACTGCAATCTGGATTTTCAGATAGTTAGGTGGATAGGGAATTGGTTAGAGAACCGCACTCAAAGAGTTGTTGTCAATGGTGTTTCATCAGATTGGAGGGAGGTGAGTAGCGGGGTACCTCAGGGCTCGGTGCTCGACCCGGTACTTTTTAACATATTTATTAATGATCTAGATGAGGGGGTGGAGGGACTACTCATCAAGTTTGCAGATGACACCAAATTGGGAGGACTGGCAAATACTCCGGAAGATAGAGACAGAGTTCAGTGAGATCTGAACACAATGGAAAAATGGGCAAATGAGAACAAGATGCAATTTAATAAAGATAAGTGTAAAGTTCTGCATCTGGGTCAGAAAAATGAAAAGCATGCCTACTGGATGGAGACCTTGGGGTACTTGTGGATTGTAAACTAAACATGAGCAGGCAGTGTGATGCAGCGGTAAAAAAGACGAATGCCATTTTGGGCTGTATCAACAGGGGCATCACATCAAAATCACAAGATGTCATAGTCCCATTGTATACGGCACTGGTCAGACCACACCTGGAGTACTGTGTGCAGTTCTGGAGGCCTCACTTCAAGAAGGACGTAGATAAAATTGAAAGGGTATAGAGGAGAGCGACGAAGATGATCTGGGGTCGAGGGACCAAGCCCTATGAAGATAGGTTGAGGAACTTGGGAATGTTCAGCCTGGAGAAAAGGAGGTTGAGAGGGGACATGATAGCCCTCTTTAAGTATTTGAAAGGTTGTCACTTGGAGGAGGGCAGGATGCTGTTTCTGTTGGCTGCAGAGGAGAGGACATGCAGTAATGGGTTTAAACTACAAGTACAACGATATAGGCTAGATATCAGAAAAAAAATGTTCACAGTCAGAGTAGTTCATCAGTGGAATAGGCTGCCTAAGGAGGTGGTGAGCTCCCCCTCACTGGCAGTCTTCAAACAAAGGTTGGATACACACTTTTCTTGGATTCTTTAAGATGGTTAGGGCTGATCCTGCATTGAGCAGGGGGTTGGACTAGATGGCCTGAATGGACCCTTCCAACTCTATGATTCTATGATCCCAGTGTTTCAGGCTGCGATGTCATTAGTATGCCAATGACACCCAGCTATATCTGCTGATAGACAGACATCTTTGGCCAGATGATTGAGGCTGTGGCAAATTGACTCAAGCAGAGTCAGCTGAAGTGGAACCCAGCTGATTGACATCCTCTAGCTGGGTTGGCATGTCCTGGATGGGTTGCTACAGCTCTTGACTCTTGACAGCTGACAACTTTGGCAACTGCCAGGTGTCTGGGTATGATTCTGGATGTGTTCTTGTCTATGGAGGCCCAGGTCACAAATGTTGCACATCAGGCCTTTTATCATCTTTGTCAGGCACAACAGTTAGCACCCTATCTGTTGATGTCCAACCTAGGCACTGTGATCCATGCAATAGTTGCCTACAGATTGGATTACTGCAATTCACTTTACTCAAGGCTACCTTTCAAGTAGGTCTGGAAACTCCAGCTGGTCCAGAATGTAGCTGTACGAGTCCTTACAGGAAATCATTAGAGACCTGTTCTCTCCCAGCTGCACTGGTTCCAGTCTGTAGACTGATTCAGATTCAAGGTTCTGGTTATGACCTTTAAAGGCAATGGTCTGGAACCATTGTACCTGCAATAATATAACACCTCTCCCTATATGTTCTCCAAAGAGCTTTAAGATCTAGCAAGCAGAACTTGTTTAGGATCCCCTTTTCAGCCCTGTCCCCATACTGGTGGAATGTTCTTCCAAATGGGATCTGAGCCCTGCAGGACCTTGAAGGGTCCACAGAGCATGTAAAACAGAGCTGTTCCACCAGTGGTATGGTTGAGGCCCAAAGTAACATCTAATTTATGCTGGCCTCCCCCCTACCCCCAAAGTCTTATTTATATGCCATCTAGGACTGAGAACCTGCCACTTCCTCTCATTAATATGAGACAAACTACTGAAGGGGACTAAAATTTTGTTTTGATTTAAATTTAATAAGTTCATCTTTCTATTGCTATATTTTATCTAGATGTGACTTTATGTTGTAATCTACTGTGAGTCACATGAGATAGGGTAGAAAATTATTTTATGCATTGTTGTGAGCTGCCCTGAGTCCTTGGGGCAGGATAGCATACAAATTGGATTATAAATTTTAAAATGTTGAAGTAATAATAATAGTAATACATTTCCAGCATAAATAAATAAATTATTTTTATTGTTTGAATGCAAAATCTCTTGTGCATCCATCTTTTAATTTGGGAGGGGGTCCCACACTTATTTAGGAGTAAGTGGGACTTGGGAAACATACATTTGTACAGAAATTCAGCTGCTCCAATCCAATGAATGGGTGGAATCTGGCTTCCGCCTGCATATCCCTAGCTGGGCAAGGAGTCATGTGGGGAAAAGAAGAAGAAGAAGAAGAAGAAGAAGAAGAAGAAGAAGAAGAAGAAGAAGAAGAAGAAGAAGAAGAAGAAGAAGAAGAAGAAGAAGAAGAGTTGGTTCTTATATTCTACTTTTCTCTACATGAAGGAGTCTCAAATCAGCTTACAGTCACCTTTCCTTTCCTCTCCCCACAACAGACACCCTGTGAGGTGGTTGAGGTTGAGAGAGCCCTGATATTCCTGCTCGGCCAGAACAGCTTTATCAGTGCTGTGGTGAGCCCAAGGTCACCCAGCTGGCTGCATGTGGGGGAGTACAGAATTGAACCCGGCTCCCAGATTAGAAGTCCGTACTCCCAACCACTGCTCCAAACTGTGCTGTGCATGTAATTCTTCAGACTGACCTAACATCCCAAGCTGAGTAGGCATAACCCTTAAAAATAAATCATATTATTCAGCTATTCACAATGGAATAGAGGATTGGATCCAGTTATTTTCTGTTCCCTTTCTTTGGCAATCACATAATCAGCCTAATTTCACTTTTGATAAAAGACTATGTAGATATAGCCCTGATCCTTTTGCACATCCCCTCTTGAACTGGAGCCAATGTCTGTATTTTTCAGTACCGTTTAGAATATTTTCCGCCAAGGTAAAGTTGAAAAAAAATGAAGCTGCCAAGACTATTTCTCCCTCTTCCCTGTTCTCTATATTGTTCCTTTTTGCTGTTCTCTTTACTCCTATTCTCTGTCACAGAGTTTAAAATAGAAAATGTGTTTCCCCTTCAGAACTGAGCCCCACTGGCTTATGCATTATGCCATGCAACATACAACTGAACACAACTTATCACAGTGTGACAGCTAATATTTAAAAAAGAACACACACGTATTTTGAGGTTTGATAATGGCTATCAATCTCAGTAATGGGTATCCAATCCAAATTTCTGACAGATATCTAGTAGATGGAGCATCCACTAGGAGCGGCTTAAGCTGAAGAAAATGAATGAGGCAGATATTTCAAATCTCTAATTAAAAATAAGACATAAACACTATCTACAGAAGGATTTTTAAAATTGCTGCTTGTTTACATATTCAAGAATATTCTGGAAGCCTGAAATAGCCTAGTGTTAATTGTGTTGACATGTCTAGTTTTTTTTCTTTATTAATAATATGAATAAGAACAATAATAAGAAAATGCAGTATATTTATATGAATCTCTGTACAATTCAATATCTTTGTTTCACAAAAGCTGCCAAGAAGGAATACAGTAGAACATGCAAATCTGTGGCTTTGATGCTTAGAAAAGGCATTTCTTTTAAGACAGTTAAGTTGGAGTGACCTCCAAAAGCCAAATTACAGCACAAAGCACATTGGGTAATGCTATGTAAATTGCCATGTGTGCAATTGGGATGTTATTACAGCTAGACCAAAAGGTGCTAGTTAATGACCTCTACATTTGATCTTGACTTTTCCTAGGGACTGATAAAGTCCCTGGCTGAGACAATAGCTGTGCAGTGCTGATGAGGAAGAAGGGAGAAACACCTGTCTTCAGCGACTCAGTGGACCAGATCTGGAGGCTGCTAGCTGACATATTTAAACTCTGCTGCACAGACAGCTTCTGCGTCGTATAGCTCTAATCAAAATATTTCACCCTTTCCAATTTGGTATTTTTTAAAATGTGCTTTCAAACAGTATTATTTGATGAGGATGTTACTTGGGCAATTGCACTAACACAAAAACTGTATCCAACCCTTGTTATTCACGCCATTGTTGCCCTTTGTAGGCTCACCTACTGCAAAAATTTCAACCTGCAAAGTATTATTTTTATTTATTATTTAAACCTTTATTCTGCCCTAGTTCAACAGCCTCAGGGCAAATTGCAACATCGTTAAATTAACATAAAAATTCTGAAATACAGAAATAAATCTAATTCAGATGAAAATTTCCAACATAAATGAAGCTCTAGTACTGCTCATAACAATGTCTGTCATGGGATTGGGGGGAGGGTATGCATCTCTCGCGTATTAACTCTTCAACATGTAAGGCAGAAGCTTTGCTAAATAGGATGCCTTTTAATCTGCACAGTCAAGCAGAATCACTGATGGGCAAAGCTCCACCGAGCCCAGCCCACTTTCTATAAAAGTGTGGCAGGCTACATGATGCCTGCAGGGACCATGTTAGGGTCCCTTGTCCTAGGCCAACACTCCAACAATACAAGGCTCTGGTTGTACAAACTTTCCATCAATGTCTGTCTTGACTGCTGTTATTTCATGTGATAGGCTACTACCCTGCAAGGGTGGGGGAAAGCACACACACGTAGAAGATGGCTCATCTTTAATTTCCAAGGTTCCAATTTGCGGTCAAAGCACCTGTACATACTTAGAGCTTCCATTGCTCAGAAGAACCCCTACAGTTTTTTAAATAAAAGATGGTTATTCTTGAAGTCGATATACTCTGGTGCCATCCAGTCCATGTCTTTCTTGGTGTCATTAAATCCATGACTTTCTAAGAATCAGCATCAGACCCTTTCTATGGCATTCCTCTACTTTTCTGATACATTTGGTACATGTTAAGTATGTCCAGAATTGGAGCCAAGGAGTTTTTTCACTCGATCTCCCCTACGTCTCTTCTGCAACCCGCCTTTTGTCCTTGCAAGTAAATAGACTTAACAGGTTGGGGTGGCAAGAACCCTCAGTCCCCATCCCCAAATGTTCCTGCACTCAGTGGAAAAGCTGGCTGGATCCAACCCTTAGTTTGTAGTACATAAATACAGAAAGCAGAAGGACAAGAAAGATCTGAAAGGACACAGAAAACATTTCCTAATGAGTAAGATTAGATTAGGTTGCCATTCCACGTGGGAAGCTGTCATACTTTCTCAAAAGCAGATTTTCTAGCATAGTAAGAGTTCCGCTTGGAACTACTTGCTTGTTCACAATTAAGTTTACTAGAGTAGCGATCCCCAACCTGTGTGCTGCGGACCACATGTGGTCCGTCGACTAACTGGAGGTGGGCCGGGAGGGATGCCTCCCCCCCCCGGCCCTTTACTTCATCCACGATCTGGCAGGATCATTGCAGAGAAACAAGCTCAGGGTTCCCATTGATTTGTCATTGTCATGTGTTAAAATTTCCATGAAAATAAAATGTTCCTTATGTTCATTGTTGTGGCGTGTCTGTATCTTATTTTGAAGGGATGTTTAAACATTACCATAGCGACCAGAGTCAGAGAGCATTAGGGCAGTGGGCCTCAGTAAAATTGTCAAGCGTTGAATGGTCCCTGGTGATAAAAAGGTTGGGGACCACTGTACTAGAGGATAGACAGCCAATACAGGTTGTTGCTTAAAATAACAAGCTAGCAGCTCTGGCGAGGTAGATGTGATTGCAGGTAAGCACTCTAGCTTGCCATCTCAGGTAGCAACCATGGAGGTGATAATGTCCTTTGCATTGTCTCCCATAATACGAAAACTTGGAATCACCAAGTGATAGGTAACCCGAACCGAACAAACAAAAGGTTTTCATTCTGTTAGTGATTAAATTGTGAAATTCACTGCCAGTAGAGGCTGTGATGGTCACAAGCACAGAGGCTAGACAGGTTAGACAGATCCATGGACAATCAATGGCTACAGACTATGTCTATTAAAGAGAACATCCATATTCAGGGGTAGTATGTCTGTGAAATCTAATGCTAGGAGACAACCTTACCAGAAGGCCGCAGTCTCTATGCCCTGTTCATTGCTCCAGCATTATGCTGGACTAGATAGCTCAATGGTCTATTCCAATAGAGATCTTCTTATGTTCTTACAATCATATTAAGGATTCATCTCACAAATTCCAATTTCAAGTGGCTTTGTACATGCTCCTTCCCTTTGGCCAGGAATGTGTGAAAAGTAGCATAGACAATTCCAGGAAGGGATGCCTACATGCCTTTGGTGGTGTAGTGGTTAGGAGTGCGGACTTCTAATCTGGCATGCCGGGTTCGATTCTGCGCTCCCCCCACATGCAGCCAGCTGGGTGACCTTGGGCTCACCACGGCACTGATAAAACTGTTCTGACCGGGCAGTGATATCAGGGCTCTCTCAGCCTCACCCACCCCACAGGGTGTCTGTTGTGGGGAGAGGAATGGGAAGGCGACTGTAAGCCGCTTTGAGCCTCCTTCGTGTAGGGAAAAGCGGCATATAAGAACCAACTCTTCTTCTTCTTCTTTACTTTTTCCATATTTGTGATGAGCTGACAAAAATGAGTGGGCAAGGAGCATAACCAGCACTCTCATGCCCACTCCTTCATAGAATCATAGAATCATAGAGTTGGAAGGTATCTACAGGGTCATCTAGTCCAACCTCCTACACAATGCAGGAAATGTGTTGATTTTAACACGTGTTTGTTATGTGTAGATGAGTCCTTTAACATGCCAAAACACGCTTGCCTATGCTGTCTTGTTACTATTATACAATCTGAATAAAGTACTACCAACATATGAGATTTAGCAGAGCATAGTAGAATGGCTGCATGACTCAGTCCAAAAGACTTTGGAATATATATTTTGAAAATGGAGTAAAGCATAGGGAAGGATGGAGGGGAGCAAGGATAATGATAAAAGTGAGTTAGGAGTAGGGAGCTAGGTGAAGGCTGGACAGAAATGTTGAGGAGGAATGATTAGAAGGCCAAGCAGATATCTCATGGGAATGAATGATCATTATCCACTGAAGAGGTCTCTGGAAAAGAAAGAAAGAAAGAAAGAAAGAAAGAAAGAAAGAAAGAAAGAAAGAAAGAAAGAAAGAAAGAAAGAAAGGAAGAAAGAAAGAAAGAAAGAAGGAAAATAGATTTTCTGTGTGTGTGTGTGTGTGTGTGTTAAAACACAGATATCCAATCCTCACATTTTACTTTTTCTAATTTCTTTGGTCTTAATTTTTAGATAACTCAAAACCAGATTCCACAATTATAGTTGCCAAGTGTCAAGAAACACTCATAAATCTTTTTCCAGGGGCTTCTTGTCTCTTGATGACCAAAGGAGTAACACCTCTACTTGCCCACGGGTCATGGAAGAGGGGTCTCTGCAACTCCATGCCAAGAGACAGAATCCATTCCCCTGAGCATTCTGGAACACACCAAGAATTTGTGGGGAAGGTTAATTTTTCATTGGGCTTTGGATCTCTCTTATTGCTTCTAGGTCTCTCCAACATTTGAAGTGATGTGCAAAACAGACCCTCCTCCAAATCCACTGAATGTGCCAGAGCACTGGAAGGTGGGACAGTATTTTTGCCAAGTACAAGTAATGTGGTGTCTTGGCTAACAAAGCAGAACAGATTTCTTTGAAAACACTCTCTGCTACATAATTATGTTTACTACCTATAGTAAAGAGATGGTGAGCAATTTGGAAAATTGGCTACTATGGGTCCGATTGTTTTTATTTGGGGTAATCTGTCATCTCAGCAGACACAGGCTGTCTGAGAGCTGTCCTCTCTTACTTCTCATAGACTTGATTCATGGGCAAATCCAGTTCTCTCTAACAGCAACGGCATAGTTTCCACCACTGACAATGAATACAGGATCATGTTTATAGAGCCATTTTTCTTCTATTAGCATTTCGGCTGATTTTTTAAAAGGAATATATACTACAGTGTCACTGAACTGTCCATTCAAGACCAACAAATAAAAGTCAGGCTAAAGCAGCTGATATCTTTTCCTTTCATTGCAAACCTACCATGACACTCTCTTCCTCATACTCCAGTCACAACAGAATTCAAACCATGTACATGCCACGTTGTGCAGTCATATCAGAGACAAGGGAGTTAAGGGAGGGGGTGGCTTTTCTGGCAACATAATATCTTTCCATTCCCTACTTTGATATGTACACGTTATGCATGCAAGTGGGGATTTATTGTATATCCCATTATTGCTTTGAACCAAGACAGAATGAATTAAAGAGTGAATAGGAAACATATATTTCTCTTGAGAATACGGGGACTTGATCCCTCTATTTCCAATAAAAAAAGCTTCTGTAATGTAGTGGCAATAGCCTCTTTCAGTTCATCTTCTATGCTAAAAAACATGGTGCAGACCTGCCATGACTAAAGCAGTTAGTCTTAACTGTAGAAGCAAATAAGTCCCATTGAACTACATGGGACTTACTTCTGAGTCTCTATGCTTAGGGTTGCAATGTGAATTCTCCACTCTTCTGACACTTACACCACACACTCTTTCATTAGACATCAGCTGAAATTAGGGGCCTTACCTGCCATTTGAAACATATTTAGATTAGCAAAAACTTGTGTGCAATTGAGAAGGCAGACAAATCCTCCATATGCTTCAAAAGAAACTGCAACAAAGGAATTGCCATGCAAAGTAAGTGAGCGATTCTACTCGTGTGTGTGTTTTCCCCTCCTTCTCTTTCCATTGCAGTCATTTTATCAGGGACAAGGAATATTTTACAATAGTGCACCCATGAAGGTTGTATGCATTCCCCGGCATTAAATTGTGGTAGAAAATGAAAAACCTAATAGCATTTTGATATATTCCAGTTAGGTTTTCCATTAGGAGAAAAAGGTGATATGTTCACACCATTTGTCAGGAAAAGAAGAAATGAAGAGAATGTTGACAATTTCATTACTCTCTGGTTATGGGGTGATCCGCACTTACCTATTACAAGATAAAAAAAGCCTATTCAGGATATTATTAGTTGAAAACATTACTGTTTATAGTTACTTTAAGTTGTGCTACAACTGTGGAGTTGATATAACAGTATAGGGTGCATATTTCCAAGGAGAGATTTCATAGATCTTAGAGCCTTAGCTAAAAAAAAAAATGTATTGGTTTGAATGACACAGCACCCACAGTCCTCTAATAAAGGCAGTCCAAAACCAAGGTGTTCCCAATAGTATCAAAAACTGGCTTGAAAAACACCATCATTTTCTTAATCTTAGTACTAGTGACTCAGGAAATCTGTGCTCTTGTACAGAGTTAAATGGTTTTAAATTAATGGACTTCAATGGAACATAAACTGCTCAACTGGGTGCAGGACTACAAGTCTTTCCCTCAGTTTTTCATTTTATTTTATTGACTATAGGAGTCCTGGCTTTTCTGTAGAGAATATTTCCCCAGAGAAAATAGTGACTGGCCATTTCATATCAAAGTCAGTGAACTAAAAGAGCACTACCAAAGTTTAAAAGAGGATGAGGGGTTAAATTGTAGCTTTTATCTGGTTATTTGCAGAGTCTCCTGAACAAGCAAGGTGAGCTGCATGTGGAGTAGACCCCCATCTACAGATAAGTGTGGGGGAAAATGTTTCCACTTGCAGTTTCTGTATATATCCTGATATGTAGCAAAATGAGTACAGCCCACTGCTGTGCCCAAGGATCTGTGGATCAGGCCTGTACTATTAAACTTTAATTAAGTTTTGTTCTTATTTCCACAGTCTCATGTAATGAATATAAAATTACAACTTTAGAAGACTTGGGGAGAGGGGAGCTAAGCTCTGCTTTGATTAAAACTGTGCTCACTGGGATTTATAAAAGAGAGGATTACATTAGGGACTTCTTACTGTATAATAAATACTAAAGAACTGTCCTTGCCATGTGCAAAAAGAAAGAGGAAATGCAGCAATAGCCATCAAAGAAAAGATAATTTGTTTCAGATTGAATTTTTAATTAAAGACAAGGCCCAATTAAAAAAAAACAACCACTATATTGGGTATGTAACAGAAAGTAACCTAATCTGGTAATCTCTAGTTATTGTTACTCAGCCCTTGAATTTATACTCCATCTGTTATGTCAGGGAGTCAAATGATCGAATACTGATTTTTTATTTTCATTTTATTTTTATTGATTGGAGATTGCTGTTATCCTTTCTTCTTTCACAATAACTAAGGTGCAACCTGATACCTACTGTTTCCAACATCATCTTATCAATTTAAATGTGCCTAGAATTCTTCATAGGATATAGAGAAGTTGTCAAATTGAGGCCTAGAATTTTTTTTTTCCTTTCAAACATTCTGTATTTTTAACATTCAGCATGATTAAAAATTCAGGAAAACATGAAAGCATTTGTGCCGTTTTGTGTTTTTGTGGCCTCTTCTGTTTTTGTTCACAGCTATCTGCAACTGTACATTTATGGAGCTACAAGCAATTGTCATTCTGTTTAATCAGTAGTATATCAGGTAGATAGATGAGAGAGAGAGAGAGAGAGAGAGAGAGAGAGATGATAGTACAAATTATCTGTGGGACCATTTCCACACTGGAGGCTTCACGCTGGGCTACAGGCTGGAGTCTGAGCAGGAGCAGGTTGCCCTGCCTACTCCCGCACGGAGGAGCATTTGGCCTGATTTGCCTCATCGACCTGAGATTTGTGCTCCAACATTGGAGGCAGGGCAACAAAGTTCACAGTGCAGAAATGGTCCAGACTACAGAGATCATTATCCCTGGGAGAATGACTGCTTCGGAGAATGAACTCTATGATATTGTACCCCATGGATGTCCCTCCCCTTCCCAAACCCTGCTCTTCTCAGACTCCACCCTCAGATTTCCAGGAATTTCCCAACCTGGTAACCCAAATACATAATATCATTTTATACTCTTTTATGTAATGCCAGTATCTTGTAAAACTGTATCCAGCATTATTTTAGCTGAACTTGAGACCAATTCAGCACTGGAAAATTGGTGTGTTAAGGTAGGTTGTGGCATATGTAGAATATGGGGAACACATAGTCCATCTACTAAATCAACCTAAATTACAGTATTACCACTGTCTAATTTGGAGATCTTTTCAGAGAGGTGTGGAAAAAGTGGACTGATACGCAAGCTGGGAACATGATAAAAATGGTGAGTGGTCTTGGGCACGGTCCCATGGTATAACATTGCTGAAGCTAAGTATTGATCATTGCCTGGAAGAGAGAGAAGCCCACTAAGAGCTACATGAAAAAGCCATTCTAGGGGCCATTCCACACCTGATAAATATCGTGAAATGCTTACCTTATGTAGATGCCACATTTTTCGCATTTTGAACAACGTTGTCAACATCCAGTACCCAAGCAGCTAACCGGTAGCTACATCCTCCATTTTAAAATAAAGCGGATTCCCCCAACTAAAAAGCGTGAGCTACAGGAGAGCAACCAGCAAGCCACATGCTAAGAAAATGTGTGGAGCCTAAGTGGTGCTATATCCATCTCCCTCTCCCTTCTCCCAGGGATTTTTTTTAAGCAAACTGCCTGGAGCAACGAATAGGCATTCAATTTCTTTGGGCCATTAAAACACAAAGTATGCCTCTCTAAAGCCCCCCCTCCCCCAAAAAAAATCAGGTACAAGATTAATTTTTAAAAGATTCAAGGTTCATGATTCCAAAAGGGGTGGCATTTAAAAAAGCACTATGCATCTTTGATTAGATGCATAGGTGTTTCAATGAAGAAGTTTTACTTTAAAAAAATCAGCTGGCATTGTGGCCCATTTGAAACATGGAGAAAAGTGATTGGATGCCTGGCTTGATTAATAGGTGGAGGAGAGTTGTGTGTAAAGCGCATTGCTCTCTTCCACCATTTCAAGCAGGCATGCGGAGTGCTAAGAAACATGAGAAGGCGGCAGAGGAAAGTGAGAGTCAGAAGGTGAGGAATTGCCAGAGGCGCGTTATTTTTTAGCATCATGCCATTTCGCTGGCATAATGCTATTCTTCTCAATGTGCGGATGTGCTCTAAGAAAGTTATAAGAAGAATAAAGAGCACAAATCCCACATTCTCTGCAAAATGGACCTGAACCACATCAATGTGTAGAAGTTCCACCTTATTTAATCTAGTGGAGACCTTTATTTTTGATTTGTTTAAAACATTTGTATTCATTTTCTTTCTTTCCCATTGATTTAATGGTAAACATATTTCTGGATGTATCTTTTTTGGTTTTCCAATCTATTTGATGAAATTCTAAGAAATCATATTCCTTACTCATGGGATTCCCCCTAGATTAATTACGTGCAGATACAAGAAAACAGTCTTGTTTTTGTTGGCAGAGTTTGAAAATGCAGAGAACAGACTACTAGGCTGCTTAAAGAACAAAATAGTTTTTATTCAGAAGAGAAACAACTATGTATACAAACAGGAGAGGAGAGGCCTAATTTAGCTATTGTCTGCAGGCATTCTGTTGTTCAACTGTTCTGCAGGCAGGCAGGGGAAGTACACTCAAACAAGTAAGAAGTCTTTTGTTGAACCAATCAGAACACTGGAGGAGATAATTTGAAAATCATCAGGAAGTTCCTATCCTAAATATATATCCCATCCAATGTTTCCTGTGGGACACTCTTTCTGCACTCCAAATCTTGCAGATTCCAGTGGTTTTATAGGTAATCAACATTTTTGTTTATATAATGGCCAAGGAAGAGCCTCTTGTGGCACAGAGTGGTAAGGCAGCTGTCTGAAAGCTTTGCCCATGAGGCTGGGAGTTCAATCCCAGCAGCCGGCTCAAGGTTGACTCAGCCTTCCATCCTTCCGAGGTCGGTAAAATGAGTACCCAGCTTGCTGGGGGGTAAACGGTAATGACTGGGGAAGGCACTGGCAAACCACCCCGTATTGAGTGAAAACACTAGAGGGCGTCACCCCAAGGGTCAGACATGACTCGGTGCTTGCACAGGGGATACCTTTACCTTTACCTTTAATGGCCAAGGAGAATTCATGTCTGAATGGAGTTTCCTCCTTTCCTGGACTCTTGCAAGCAGTGGAAAGATAGAGATAGGTTCTTTTGTAAACTAGATGGGAGTGCATGGGCAAGAGGAGCTAAATCCTGACACTTCCCATGCCTTATCATTATGCTCTAGTGATGGGAGCAGGCTGATGACAAAACTTAGGCACCAAGAGATAAAAATACTGAAAGTAGAGGATTAAGACATAGGATTTTAATCTCCTCATTTGTATATTCTGCTTTAAAAACAAAGAAAATAAAAACAGACCCATACCTTGTTTTACCCATAAAAGCCAGATTGTTGTTTCTGGAGATTGTCTGATCCTGAACATAAAAAGCAAACAAATTTCTACCTTTTCCCAAAATCACCTTTCTTTTCCTGCCCCCATAATATATTCTTGGGGGGGGGGGGGTGGAGACTTAGCCTCTGCTCTTATCCCTCCCTATCAAAGTGAGGAAATAGTCTCTTCCTTTGCTTCTTTAACTTCCACACAGTCTGCAGAGAGCTGTCCTCTCAGACCTGCCTGACTACCAGTGGAAACAAGAAAACTAGTCATACTTGCCTGCCTAGTAGGCAGCGAGAGCCAGTTTGGTGCAGGGGTTAGGACTGTGGCATGCCAGGTTCGATTCTGCACTCCCCCACATGCAGCCAGCTGGGTGACCTTGGGTTCGCCACGGCACTGATAAAACTGTTCTGACTGAGCAGTGATATCAGGGCTCTCTCAGCCTTACTCACTTCACAGGGTATCTGTTGTGGGGAGAGGAATGGAAAGGTGACTGTAAGCTGCTTTGAGCCTCCTTCGGGTAGAGAAAAGCGGTATATAAGAACCAACTCTTCTTCATCTTCTAGTAGGCACAGCTTCTTATAACAGAATAATTCATGCAAATAGTTACAGAGTTTATATTAAAATAAGGATGTCTTCCCAAGCCCCTGAAACAGAACTGTGATTGGGAAAAGCATTAAGCAGAACCACTCTGGTTGGCCTATACGTTTATGCTTCATTATTGTATGACTACATATCCCCTCCAAAATATTGTGTTTGATTTTTGCCCATAGTATACTGATTGCATAAAGGTTCCAAAGACATATTTATACTTTAGCCAGAAGTCCAATTGGTCAATTGGAGGTTACAAGACAGGTAGAATGCATATACCAGTAGTGATTACAGATAGTATGCATATCAAGTGAAATTTGAATGCATTCTGGGAAAACTGTAGACTGAATTCTTTAGAACTCTAAGTTTCCAAATCTATCTTAATTGATGTATGGGATCATTTCAATAACATGGTACATGCACACAAATGCTTCCCACAGTCAGAATTTACTGAGTGGATTACTCTGAACTGCTTTCATTATTCTATTGCTAAATATCTACACAAGCATCTTTTTTGCATCTTGATCTTATTTTGTTAGTGGCAATTGACATTTTTTTTAAAAGTTGGAGATCAACTGTTCTATAACACAATATCTATGGGATGGATTTGCACCATCAGTCTAATAAACTTTGACATGTTAAGGTACTATACCAGAGCTCTGCATTATGAAAAGCTTCCATGTAGTTACTGTGTTATAGATGGTGCTAGTTGCAATAGGGATTGCATGGCAAAACACAAGGGATTAATATAACGATAGAAGCTAGATGAACTTAATCAGCCTAGATGGGCAGATTTATAAACTTGAGTCTAGCTTTGTCAAAGCTGTAGCTGCAGTAAGAAATCAAATATCCATTCCATTCCATCTGGACCTCACATATCTTTTAAAACAGAAAGGACTACAGCAAATGTTCAAAACTGCTTGTTTGGTTACTTGTTTCTGTCTTCCTTTGAGTAAATAACTAAAATCATCTTAAAAGTGACCATAAGAAAGGGAAAGCTTTTTGCTCTCTATTGGTTCTCTTTTACCGTATTGTGTTTACAACACAATGAAAAGTGCTCTAGCATGGCTTTTCCCAGCACTGCTAAAATAATGATAGAAGTACTAAATCAACAAGGGAGGAGCCATTCTGTGGTTCCTCCCACATGGCCTGAATTATCTCCTTTTAACAAACAGTGGGGGAAGAAAGAACTGCTGCCCTACATGTCAGCTTCTATGAAACAAATATAGATTGAGATTCTTTCCTTTTAAAAATTGTGAACACGGCCAATGTAATACATGTGTCAGAATAACAACCTTTAAAAAAATGGAGAGTGTCCATAGAAATGAAGCTGGTTTATTGAAACTTTCTACTAAAGTACGTTTTGCTATTCTTATGATCAATAGACACAGTCTGAGGCCCTAAGCCACTGAGATGTTGTAGCATCTGGTCATGGATTTTACATTTTTTAAAACACAGTCTACGGCAGGGGTAGTCAAATTGCGGCCCTCCAGATGTCCACGGAATACATCAAAACACATAAAAAAACATCAAAATTCTGGTTCCAGTTGTATAACTCTAAGGATCCTGATTTAATTATGGAACATGTGAAAGTTGAATAGAGGTAATTTGGGTAAATTTTCTGATATGAACTATCAATGCTATCATTTATTACATTTTGGGCTGCCAACTGTTAGGAGACAGTGGGGGGCACAGATATGTAAGTGATATCAAGAGTCTCATATCACTACTTGCAGAAACCCAGAAGATATCATCATGTCAGTGTTTATAGAATCTTGGGTGAATGCTAAGGGCTGCCTGGACTCACCTGGGCGGCTTTTGCTATTGCAGGGGATTCACAGCATGAGGTGGGCTCTTGCTCACATGCCAGAGCTCCAGCCTCAGTTTTTCCCCTGCCTCAACTGACAGGGCATGTGCTGGAGCTCGTGTGGTGGAATCAGGCACTTCCCTTTATAAGGGAGCGCCTGGTAATGATCTACCTCTTCCCCCTTTTGCTGCCTGGCCAATAAAATTCCCACAGAATTTGTCCCTGCCACCCAGATGAGTGGTGGTGGGAAGAGTTGGCAGCGGTGGGAAGTCCCCTGCCAAAGTGGGAGAACTGGCCTACCTATTTGCAAGTGATCCAAGTAGTAAGAACAGACCAAGCAATAGTGAGAGGGCCAATGTCTTCTTCGTACAAGTTAACAATGTGGTAAAGTTCTGTGATGCTGTGCCTTGCTTGGAGCTGACTAAGTGTAAGGAGCTATGTCTGTTTAAGTGGGCACCCTGCACAAAATGTTTAAAAGGAATTAACTTTCAGTGTATGGGACTACACTTTCTTTGGCAGTATTGATGTTGTGAGTTGAGCCACGGTCAGGAAGCATCCAGCCTAAGATTAAATATAATTTGTTTAAAAAGTGCTTTTTCCCAGCACTTGAAAACAAAAATGGCTGAAATGGAAACACTCAGAAAGGTCACCCCCACCTTTTAGCTTGACAATGACAGATCTGACCTTAGCTTAACACAAATTTGGGAAATCTCTGGTTCAAATCACTTCTGCTAGGTAAACCTTGGATGTACCATTTATTCTGTCAGCTTCTGCCCCTCGCTGATTAGTACGGGGAAAATAATAATAGCCTTCCTTTTAGGGTTGAATAAGGATTACATGTGGAATGTATGTGGAAAACAGGTACGTATGTAGAACATTTTGAACCCTGGAAACATCTTATATAAATCCTTAATACAAATACTGACACTTCTTTCTTAACTATGTCTGACATTTGATACAGTCATCTCATATCAAAACAAACCGATTCTTTCATTTGCCACCGTAAAGGCTCACAGTATCCCATAATGTGAAATCTCCACTTGGCGAGGTTAAATGTCCTCAGTCTTTTTTTAAAAAAAAGAAACCCAACCAAATGACAGGGCCATCATACAAGGAGGATCTATCAAAGAGATTAGACATGACACAGTTAAAGTCATGGCTGCACATCGATATATACTGTGTCTGAGGATCATTATCTGCGTGACACGCCTGGGAGATGCATATGCGCCAATATCACCGTGCTCATGAGATGTAAATGAAGATGAAATCACCTGACCCGCTCAACTGCAACACACTGTAGCAAGGTAGATTTCAGTTAATTTGAATGGAAACACTTGGTGAATCATTTGTCTTGCTGCAGACACTTTGTTTTTCCAACAGCTCAAGGGGCTGCTGTAAAATTTGGAGAAAGGCTTTTTGTACATACTGCTTTTTAAAAACGCATAGGTCTCAAGTGAAGCATTTTGTAAGTGTTGCCTAAACCGGGGGTGGGGCAGGGGGAGCCTTCAGCAGTCATGAGTTCTACGTTGGATATTTGCACAAATTAAATAATTCACAATATTTAATTACAGTAATTAAAGTTCTCTGTGTATGCGTGTGCACTGTTTTATAAGTAAACATTTCATTATGCAATTCCAGCTTCTCCTGCCACTCCGAGTCCCTATGATAGCCTGTGAATGGAAAGACAGTTTAAAAGTTTTGCTTGAGGGATTTAACTCCCTGATTTCTCTTCTCATCTTTCTTCCTGAACTACTGGTGTACAGCAACCTAGTTTTAGAAGCACATTACTCAGACAACTCCTATCATCCTCATAAAGTATAGTATAATATCATGTTTCACAGGTTTTTTCCCTTCTTAGAATGTTGTATTTTATTTCAGCTTTAAAAAAAAATCAACCCAGGAACTAGAAGCTGAATACATTATTCTAGTGTTTATATAATATCAGATGAACACAAACCTCAGAGTGGGTTTATGCACAACATTCCCCCCCTAAACATGTGGGCAACATATGAGTCTCCTGCTTCAAAATCTGCTCCATAAACTCTGAGCCCCACCCCACTCTGTCTGTCTGTTTAACTGGTTGGGGGTAGTTTATGTGATAATTTGTTTATGATTTGATCTAATTGCTGCTTTAACCCTGTTGTCATCTGTCCTGAGCTATATATGAAGTTGAGGTATATTTATTATTATATATATTGGCCTGTTATGCATGGGAAATTTCTGTCACTTTCACCATCTATGTCTATCAGGTTTTCTTTGGTGTTTTGCATTGATTTTGCTTCTTTCAGCACTCAGGTGTCTAGTTGCTGTTTCCCCAGGTTTTCTGAGAGTGCTTTTTGTGATGATTTCCCCCTTGTTTCACCACAAAGCCAATGATAATTCAGAAGTGTACAGATTTCCCCATGCCCTTTTGCCACCCCTCAAAGGTCATTTCCTTGCCCAAATTGAGGTAATTCTTCCCTCTCTGCACTTTCCGCTCCATTTTTAATTTTATGGGACAAGCGGCATGTGTCCTGTAATATTAGACTATCACTAGTCTCAGATTGCTGAATGAAAAACTTTAAACAACAGAGGAACGTTTAAAAGGAGCTGCAAAAGGTTAAGTTCCCTGCTGGTATTAACTTGAAAAAAGGAGAGGATTCAGATGGTGGAGTCCCCAGTGGAAAAGCTAAAATGACAAAATGGGATAGGATAGATTATTTGTGTTTTGATCACTTGCTTGTTTTATTGTAAATTGGGGTTTTATGGGGTTTTATTGTATTTTAATGTTTTGTTCTGTGGACTGTCGTGGGTTCCTAGGAATATAAATCAAAGTAACGAACAAACAAACAAACAAACAAATAAATAAATAAAAGGGGGGATTTCCATGTTGCCTGCAAAGACATGGGGGTGATTGTCAGCACAGAATGAAATTGACATGAGATGTAAAGGCAGAGAGAGTGACTGAGATGGGAAGCATAAAGCTTTGAAAACATTTTTCTGTTTCATGCATTAGTGAACGAAGTTGTGGGGGAGGGGAATTTTGAAGGCTCTGGAAGCCTAACATTAAAATGATGGCTGAGCCACATGGACCTTCTGCAAACCACAGAACTTAAAAATTACTTGGGACAGAGTACAATATGCACTGGACAGGCTCTAAAAAACTGTCAAGATCACAACTAGTATGCAGGATCAAATTAGAGAATCATGAAAAGAAAGTCATACAAATTTGCAAGAAAGGGCATGAAATTTGTATTACTATGCAGCTGCACAGGGAACTGTTGGAAATATTCCCCCGCCTTTTCAGTTTAGTGGGACAAGACTAAAAAAGCTCCCCAGCTGATTCATTTGAACTCTAGTGCTGGAGAGGGCTTCTGCGGGTTTCATGGACAGCAAAAGTCATGAATAAACAAATACTACAGCGCATAAAGCCTGATCTATCATTGGTAGGCAAAATCACGAAGCTCTAGATTACTTACTTTGGCCATATCATGCAATCCAACTAATTGGAGAAAGCAATTATGCTAGGATTGGTCAGTGGGAAAAGAAAACAAGATTGATAAAGGGCACGGTGGTTAGACACGATCAAAATGGACATCGGTCAGAGCATTACACAACTAAAAGAAATGGTGCAAGATTGGAAATTGTGGCGGCAGTTGTGCTATAGGATTGCCAAGTGTCGGACTCAACTGAATGGCTAACATTGCTAGCAACAGAACATGGTGGAATTGCAGTAAACTTTGCAGTGTTGTATGCATGCACACACATACACACATAGACACACATAGCTTGCCAATGAATACAGGTTGAAATTCAGTGCCAGTGGGTTCTACCATGCATTCTGTTCATTAAACAAGTTTCCCCATATTATGAGATTGGGTGACTCTTTCCTATTTTTCACAGCGGTTGATAGCCCAGCAGCAAATCCCCTAGTGTTCTAAAATATGAAAACTGGACTTTTGTGGCTGCTTGTCAGTTTCCAAAAAAGTCTGGTTTGTTTTGGAATCTAGTTTTTCCTTCTTTGCCTACATTTCTTTCTGCTATCTTTCATTCAGTGAACTAATGCTAACATGCATATGTAAAACCTGAACCACAAGGATTTAAATGAAAGGTGCTTGCTAGAGACTGCTGTGTAGCTGTGAGAGGGCAATTGGATATTAACAATAACAAAACATGCCACGAGTAACATTCCTCCCTAATTTAGAAAAACTGGTTGTTGTTGTTTTTTTATTGTAACTGCAGAAGAAATACATCAGAGGAAAAAGAATGGTATGTAAGGCTGGCATGGAATCCTAAGTCAACATTAAAGGCTTACTGCTCTGAAAATCTGCAGTAAGTTGCACATGCATAATGGGATATTGAATGCCTAATGGTCTAGTCTAGGAGAAGTATCAACTGTCCAGGGGTTCAGATAGAAGCCTTGCTACATGAAATCCCTTTAAGTACAGAAGTTCAGGTTGGACTTGAAGCCAGTGAGGAATGGAGGGGACTTACCAGGAGAAAAAGATAGAACCAAACAACATTGCCTGTGATGCACAGGAAGTTACATCATCAGGCCACCAACTTCTGGGTGATACTCTGGTATGTGGGCCAAATTCTATGGCAAAACTAGATTCTACCATAAGGTTTTTGCTGAAATACCAGAGTGTTACTAGGAAGTTGCTGGTGTGATGAAATCACTTCCTGTGTTATGCGAGCAATGTGGCTTAGACCTTCCTTTTTATAGAAAGAGTTTGTTTTTATGCCCCAGCTTTCACTGGCCAAAGGAGTCTCAAAGCAGCTTACAATCATCTTCCCTTCCTTTTCCCCACAACAGGCACCCTGTGAAGAAGAAGAGTTGGTTCTTATATGCTGCTTTTCCCTACCCGAAGGAGGATCAAATCGGCTTATAGTTGCCTTCCCATTCCTCTCCCCACAACAGATACCCTGTGGGGTAGGTGAGGCTGAGAGAGTGCTGATATCACTGCTCAGTCAGAACAGTTTTATCAGTGCTGTGGCGAGCCCAAGGTCACCCAGCTGGTTGCATGTGGGGGCGCGCAGAATCGAACCTGGCATGCCAGATTAGAAGTCCGCACTCCTAACCACTACACCAAACTAGTGAGGTAGATGAGGATGAGAGAGCTCTGAGAGAGACTGCTCTGTGAGAACCGCTTCTATCAGGGCTGCAGTGAACCCAAGGTTATGCAGCTGGCTGCATGTGGAGGAGTGAGGAATCAAACTCGTCAGCAGATTAGAAGCCACTGCTCTTAACCACCACACCAGGCTGGTTTCTGGTAAGTTCTCCCTGCCAGCCAGTTGATCAACAGCTGGGAGGCAGGGCTTGGTGGCATACGATCCCTGTTCCCACCAGGGGACTGGCTGGCAACCCTATCTCTTATATATGAAGCATGTGCTCTACCATTGAGGCATAAATCCTTCTGCCATTAAAGGCAGAGCTGTAGCATGGGTGAGAGAAGGATTTCCACACACAAATCCAGTATTAGATTCTGCACATTTTCTGCCATGCCTATAAAGAGGGCTCTCAAAAAGTTAACCGTGTTTGTATAGCAATTATTGAGTAGGATGTGTATTAGTTCTATTCTGGCTGCATGTTCAATGTATACACAAAGATGTACATAACTTAAAACAGTGATTATCTGTGATTATGCTTAGTGGAGTTAGGCATAGATATGCCACAGTTTTGTTTTGCTTCAAAAAAAAGGAGACATTTTTCTCAGTGACGCACAACAATACCTTGAGCACTTTTGAACTGTCATACTCAGGTAACGCTCACAGCTATGTAGCATATTGTATATACCACACAAGTAGTTTCTTTGCTACAAAACCATACAGTGAGACTTTTCCCCCCTGCCAGATGGCATTATCTGTTGTTTGCATGTGAGGTGAAATAAACACATGTTCATGTGTCTCATAGGATTATTCCCGCAAAGGATCCATACAGTTCAGTACAGCATGTAGAAAACAGCTCTTGAGTCCTTCCTAGTATGTCTATGTAAAGTGTGGCAGAGACAATGATGCTAACAGCAGGAAGAGATTTTCATTTCTGACCAGCTGAGTCCATCTGGGATGAGTAAAGGAAAGAGCATGTCGATTCACAATTTCTTGGGACAGCTCTCCATCACCTCTTTTGTAAGAACACAAAGAAAAAGAAAGGATCTTATTTAAATGTCGATTTGACTGGGTCCACTATTCTCTCTGATTAAAGAGAATAGATTACTATTTTATGCTGTGATGATGCGGGGAGTGTGGTGATAGCCTTGAAAAATAATTGAACAGTCTTTTGTAAGTCTTTGACAAGGCAGGATAAACAATTGCGGGCGAGATGACCAGCAATTTGATACAGTATAATCTGGCTTCATAGGGCTATTTGTAAATGTGCTTTATAGCCACACCATGTATAGCTCAAGAGAAATGCCATCTTCCCGGCTATCTCTTCCAAAATGGCTGCCCCTAAGAACAGAACCTAGATTTCCAAATCTGTTTTGGACATGTAGCAGAAGAGTCACTTGTATTTGCATCATTAGATAAGGAGCCCTGATGAAGCAATATATCTTGCTCCCTAGACCAGGGGTAGTCAAACTGCGGCCCTCCAGATGTCCATGGACTACAATTCCCAGAAGCCCCTGCCAGCAAATGCTGGCAGGGGCTTCTGGGAATTGTAGTCCATGGACATCTGGAGGGCCGCAGTTTGACTACCCTTGCCCTAGACGTTCAGTTAAAAAAAAAAAGCCCTTCCACTAAGCACCCTACAGTAACCTATCATTTAATCATCAAGGGAATGTTCTAGTATTAAAGGGGGAGAGGGGGGAAATAGAAAACTAACCCTGACTGCGAGCTTAAATCAACCATATTCTGCAAACTGTGGTAAGCCTGTATCACATGGCCCCTGGAGGGGATTTTAATAATGTTAGCATTCGACTCCTGTTTCAGGCGCTTTGCATTTTTATGTATGTTAAAGCATTCAGTAAGCAATTCGGCTTGCGTGGCTGACAGGAGAACTTCCCTCAGAGCACAGTCTTATAAGCAAACAAATCTTCATCATACCTGGAAATAGCTCTTTCAGAATGAGGCTGAACGATACTGAATCAAGGGATTGGGGTGGCAGGGCATGGCAGGGGAGAGATATGAATGAGGACATTTCACCTGAAAGCTGAGGAAGGGATGAGAAGGACACCTGGAACTAATTTCTCTTTGCTTCTTTCTTTATTGAAGTCAGCTACAGATTTTTCTCCTCCCTTTTCACAGTCTCAGTAACCTGGATTTTTAAGACTCAAGGAATCTACTACATCCACTGACAAACGCAAGGAACCTACTATATACACCATGCACACACACACATACACGAGATCAAGCCCCCACATCTGCTACGTGGTGGATAAGCAAGAGAGACAAGTCCATCCTAAATTAAACCTAGTGATAATCAAATTTTGCCTTGGCTGTCTGTGGGGCTAATCATTGCAACATTTCTTTAAAGCTATGCTAGTTGGCTGGAGGGGGGGGGGGAGAGAAGCATCTGCGTTTCATGGGGATAACATGAAGACAAGCATTTTAAAAATGCAGACAGTATGCAACTGAGGAGGAGAACCTTTGTATGAAAAGATGGTGCAGTGAGAAATCAGAGGCAAAAACACAATTCCAACTGCTGGTGGGAGGGAGCCTGTGTGTCACATGATCCCTCTTCTGCCTGCATTGTTGTGAAAGGATGAAAATTCCGTAATCAGATATGAAATTATTGCCTAGCTCCAAAAAGGACTCCTATTTGTTTATTTATTTATTTCTCAAGCTGTCACGATGTAACGGAATTTGGAGGTGCTATGAAATAAGGCTTCATAATAGCATAATTTGATTTCAAATGGATTGTTTAGCAACAATACTGATTCTACCTGGCCTTTTTGATGGTGTGCGTGTGGGGGGGGGGGGAAGGTTAGTTTTTCTGTGCTGCTTTATAACTGTACAGCTCAGGCATTTTTTTAAAAAATCCCATGAAAGGTGAACACTTTGAAGCATCAATCATCTGGAACCCTTAATGCGTTCTTCAACCTAACTGTCAGCACTATAAAACTGTAACTGGCTGCACTCTAGCTTTTCTGTGTACGTGTGTGTTGACTCTCTTCACAAATATTGAAATTGTGCAGTATGAACTAAACAAATAACTGAAAAGATTCCTTGAGCTTGTGCATTTCTGAGTCTCCTTATGTACTGTTCTCATGTGCTTCCTATATTCTTTCTTTTCTTTTCAAGGGAACAAACAAGTGAACCTTGTTTTTTCCAGCTGAAACTGTCATGAAGATTTTGTAGTAATAAATTCAGGCCATCCCCATGCTTTAATCAACATTCCTTTTTAAAAAATCCTTTGGACAAAAAAAAGAAAAGGCTTACAACCCCCCCAGACTTAAAACACCATTTCAAATGTTCATGTGGCAGCCATTAAACACAGGGCGCTCGCTGAATTACAGCATTTGGTGTTGCAAATGCAACCAAATCAAATTTTATGGTGACAATAGCTAACATTTTATCTTTTGTAAAGCTGTTTTATAGGCAGACTTTCCCATGAAAAGTTGTGCTTCTGAACAGAGAAAGAGAGAAGGGGGGAGGGGGGAGATGCAGATGGTTTCCTCACACAGTTTAACATCACTCCACCACATTCTACAAAATACAGCTAACAGATTTTATTTTGCAAGCAGATGACTGACTTCTCTTATTTTTTTTCTTCACAAACTTTTTTTTTTCCCCTTCAAAGGGAGGCAGGATATGGAAGCAAGCAAATGTGTTAAAGCAAAATCCTGCTTAACTTCATTTGCCAGTTGCAAATCAAAATGGTTTCCTTTATGGCCATTTTGTGTCAAAGTTAAAATAAAAAAGCACTGGAAAAATACGTCAGCTTTTATTTTGTATATGTATTGAGAATCCCTTTCTCTTTTTGACCAATAATAAAGAAAGTTCCTCTGGGAAGATAATGTGTATGATTGCAGCTCAGCCTTGTTAAAATCCCGGCCTTTTTATGCAGTCATGTTCTTGCTCATGAATTATGCATGACCGAGGATCTCATTACATTTCATTTTCTTTACAGCCGCTCTTCCCCTCTCCTCGACATGCTCAGATTCCCATCAGCTTGGCCCCCACTCCCCCTGAAGCCTGGCTCCATCTTGATGCCTTCATAGCATTTCCGACAAAATGGGCGTGTTTAACTTGTCACCTCAAGCTGGGTATAAATTATTCACCAGAGCTTTGCACAGATTTGTGAGATAACCAGCCTCCAGTCAAGGAAGCTTCATAGGTTTGGATATACCTGACAAGGACCACTGATGACTATTTCCTCTCGAGTAGCCCTTCTCTCCCTCCCCCCATTTTCTTGGATAATAAAATCCATTTTTACATTCAGATTTGTTGCACATTTATTCTCTGAAATGTACGCATCCTTACAGCACCAGATGTTTATACCACATTAAAGGAGCTAATTGTTTTATTGACTAACATGATGTCTAACAGTAACTGCCTAGGCCCTGTGGGTGACAAAAGCCACAGAACAGGGCCACTGACAGATGGATCTCTACTTGTTCAGGGAGCTCCCAGGTCTGCTTAACTGATGACTTTGTAAACTAACTGAAAGGCAAAAGAAAAATCACCCCTAAATAGTTTCTCGGATGAGGGTTGAAAAGGCTCCAAAAAGCATTGTAGGGAGAGATGCTACAACATCAGTGGCATCATTCTCCTCTGCTTTCTCCTGCCTCTCAGTAGCCCAAGAGAGGATAATGGTTGGGATGGGAGGTCGCCCATCACAGGCAGGCAAGTGGCAGCCCTACCACATGTATACTTTCCCCTGTGTTTTGGAATGTTGCTTATCATGGGGAGACAGCATACTCATGAGTACTGTCTCCATATGCAGGGGCCCTGTTCTTGAGCTGGTGATCACAGTGGGGCAAAGCCAGAATGCTTGTACCAACTCTCCCTGTCTACATATTCAGACAACATGCCAAGTGTCATATGTACAGGGCTTCTGCCAGATAAGATCCGTCAGGCAACTGGAGATTGGCTTTTCCCATTATGCCTTTCCCCTTTTGGATTGAAGTTCACCCTGGTGTAGTCTGCACGGGGCTTTTTATTTAGTCCCAATTCAAATGAATCCCTCCTGTCTACATTGAATTTGATTTCCATTTTGATATTGGGTGCTTTACATTTTTCCTCTGCAACATGCATGAGTGATCCAGAGTGACCATACCTTTCCCCTGCAATATCCAGAAGTGGATATAACCCTCGATATTTGAAAAACCATCATCCATAAGTGTGCAGATTTTTGCTTTTTTCAAATTAACTTCTTTCTCCGTGCCTCATAGCAAAGCAGTCTTCCCTTATTGGCCAAGGCAACAGTTCAATGACTTCCTGGTTCCCGGTTGCAAGGCTTGTCTTAAAGTGACTCCGTTCCAGAAGCCCTAACCTCTCAGCAGAGATTTGCCTCTTGTTATTTCCCTCTCCTCTGCTGTCTCCAATTCTCCCCCACCCCACCGCCACCCATTCAAGAAAAGAAAGAGACTCCTGCTGCGTTTGGCACCCCTACCCGTTCTGAGCTTCCCCAATCAAGTGCAGAACACTTTCTGTTTCAATTAGGGGGCAGGGAAAAAAAAGAAGACCTGAGTTCAAATTGATCTGAATTCAGCAGGATCCACAACAGAAAAAAACAAAGTAAGTGCAGAATCAGCCCTGGTGTCTACTGCACTATCCTTTAGAAGCCAAGGTCAACGTTTTTTATTTTTAAGCATAGCTTTTAATTGAGGGACTTCCATCTTTTAAAGTGGTATTTATAACCTTTTTCTAACCTATCTTATAAATATTATTTTGGGCTGCTGAATGTTGCTCTGTGTTATTTGAGGCCCCTGGCTTGTTTTTATGGTTTGTTTCATTATGAATAATTCTTATGTGGGTTTTTTAATTATTATTATTTTCTTGCCTTGTTTTTACTTTTTGAATAACCTCAAACAAGTTTCTGGCAAATACCTTTTTATGCATGTATAAATAATGAACAGTGTGTGGAACTGTCTTTTAAAGAACAAATCACCATTCTAGCTGAGAGATTGTGGTACATTTTCTGCAATGTGCATGTGGACATATAAATGGACTTAGTGCTCATCACTATATATTACAGTTCTCAGAAACTGGTGATATAATCATGCACAAGCAGAAACACAGGAAAGGATACAATAAGTCAGATTTTGCACAAGCAGCTACCATAATCTTTTTCTTGTGCTTGTGCAAGTGCTGTAGTACAAATGGATATTTTGTGTTGGAGGCCTCAAGTTGCCAGGCTATCTCAGCTGTTGTCATCTGCCCTGAGTGACCAGGAATGGCAGGATAAAAATTTATTTTTATTTAAGCTTTCTAATTATCCAAAGGGGAAAATGCTGTGGAAATAGGAGTTGAGGCACAAAAGTGTGGGGAAAGACAGAGAAGACAGAGAACCAATAAGTGAAGGGTGAAATTCTTCACTGAGGCAAAAAGCTTGAAGGATAAGCTGCTCCTTACACTCTGATTGGTCAGCAACTGCTTTGAAAGAAGTGAAATTAGATCTGTATTGCTGAGGGAATATTTTAGTTTGGCTTTTGACAGAGCCTGTATTGAGCTGTGCCTTAGTTGTGTAACATGTACTCTGAGGAGAATTTAGTCAGATAAATCTGTTGACTCGAAAGCTGAAAGCACAGTTGGGAGGCCTGGGAAAGACATTTCACAAAATGATTCGGGTAGTGGTTGGGAGACTCCAAATTCAGGCCAAAGGAAAGAGGGGGGGGGGTCTTCTAGGGAGAGAAGGATCTCTGCCCAGTTAAAATGGGGAAATTAGTTGTTAGGGTTTCCTTGGACTGATGTGGAGAGAAACTTTCTTCAGACGCCTCAAGATTTAGATGGTGACTAGTATTTCTAAGGAAGGGAGTTTAGGATACTAAAGGGTACCAGCCTCCAAAAACAAACAAACAAACAAACAAACAAACAACAACAGGGGAGTTCAAAAGAACTCAAAGTCAAAAGCCAGAAGTGTTTTGGGAAACAGAGGGACAAAAGCCTTTCAATGAAAATAAAACTCAGATATATCTAAAGCCTGTATATAAGGTCTGCAAACTGGATAACACATTTTTATGTCAAAACTTTATCTTCTTGTTCCAGCTACAGTTTCCCTCTATGTTAAATAAAATATTTGGTTTTATTGGATTTTAACATTGTCTCTGTGCCATTTTGAAAAGCTCTCACACTTTCCCATTAAATTGTAGGGTTGTGTTAAAGGCAAATCTTTTGTCAGTGACTGGGTAGAACAGCCAGCTCTATTATTTTATTAGCAATAAAGCCCATTGTGCAAAAAAGTACAACAGGCTCTAGAAAACTGTTTTGGGGTAGGAACTGAGCCAGCAAGAAGCTTAATGAGGAAGCCGCTGTCCAGTCTTTCTCTTTTACACGTGCTTTGAATTACCTTTTAACATTTGGTGAAGGTAAGCAGGAACCTTTCTTCTCATTAAAATTATTATCTTTCCCTCCTTCCCTTCCTTCAAGGAGCACATATTGGACTATGCGGTCCCTTCCCCTCCTATCCTCACAACAACCCTGTGAGGTAGGCTATGCTGAAGGACTGGACTGAGGTCATCTATGAAGCTTTTAAAGTATTTTTATTATTATTAAAAATAATATCAAGGGGGCTGACACGTAGCATGGGAAGAGTGCCTCCAATTGCATGGAAATGCTTCAGAAATCCAGTTTACAGGATGTTTTCCATACAGCCCTAAGCCTGAACATATATAAAGCACTTCCTGCCTGCTGTTTATGGGGCATCTGGGTGACGACGTTGTGTGCACCATTCCTGCTCCATGCTCTGGCCTTCTCAGCTGCCTTTTGCCTGGACTCTTTCACCACCATAAAGCTGCGGGACTGATCAATACACTTGGAAACCCCCATTGCACATGCCTTTTCCCATGCATAAACACAGTGGTGACCAAAGGGGACTCTTCCCTTTCTTCACCAGTGGAAATGCTGGTTGGATCAAACACATTTTATTGTATCATCTACAGATATGACATTTTATTCTATATTAGCTCAAAGCCCGTTCCTAAAACGGGCCTTGAAAGGGCTCCCTCACTTGGCCCTTGGCCAGGAAGCTTAAGGTGTCTTTGGGTGGCAGCTCACAGCCTAATCAAGTGGGGTGGGCAGGGCCTGGGCAGCTTGTTAGCAGGGCCGGGACAGAGCTCCTTAGCAGGCAGTCAACAGGCCGGGAGGCCCTCATCATTAGGCCCAGCCTAGAAGGCCAGGAGGCCTTCATTAGCAAGCTGTCAACCACAACCCTTTGCCCAGGGCCCTCTCCCCTTATCTGCTGTTGGCTCCAGGCACAGAAGCATCTGAGAGCAAAGAGGCTAGAGTCCAGGGACAGAGGACGGGAGCTGCAGGGGCAGGGCCAATCAGTGCAAAGCTGGCTGCACCCTGATTGGCCCTATTCCAACTTGGACAGCCAGACACGTCCCACCCCCTAGGCTGTTTCACAAATATATAGAGGAACAACAATGGATAAGGATATATTTCCTCATGTGTTCTGGCAAATATCACTAAAAGCCCAGCTGGAAATCAAACTGTAGCTGGGTCAGAAGACTGTCTTGTGCTTTACTACCCTGGCCATGCAATGTAAAGTTTCTACACAGTGTACTATAGAGCAGTGGTTCCCAACCCCCGTTCCGGTGACCGGTATCGGTCTGTTGATCAGTCGGTACCAGGCTGCGGCTCCCCCTCATCCTCCTCCCCGGCTGCTGCCTCGAGGGCTGCCCTGCCACTCTGCCGCCAGCTCACCTTTGGTGCTCTCCAGCAGCTGCCATGGCTGGGTCTCCCCCTCAGCATGGCACTGCACAACTGCTGCTGGTAGCACCCCCCAGTGGGCGGCGGGTAGTCAGGGGTGCTGCTGGGAAAGCAAGTGGGGCAGGGGCGACGTCCCTCGGCAAAAGACTCCCCACCCCTGAGCCTCCGTAAAATTGTCAAGTGTTGACCGTCCCCGGTGATAAAAAGGTTGGGGACTACTGCTATAAAGGATTTGTGGATTTTGTGTGAGGAGTGAGTGTCCTCAGGACTCTATGAGTTCCAAGTGGGCATGTCCTTGCTATCAAAGAACTGGAACCAATCCTCTGCTCTTTCACTCATGTAAAGTAGGAGATTTCTATTTTACTCAGTTTCTGTGAGTGTGTCTCATTCCACAGCACTTCCAAGGCTTCCCAAGCTCTCAGAAGATGTTTTTCAAAACATACAAGAAGTTGCCAAGAAAGAGGGAGAGAAAGGGCTGTTCTATGAATTGAGATTTGCCTGCAGGTCTCTGGATCCTAGGAAATTATACAGGGAGTCCATTGAGGATATAAATAATGCAATAACCCTAGGAGAAACTAATCCTAGATTTTTATGATGGTTCTGAAATGATAGAATATAATCCAAAATCTAAACAGAATGGAATTTGTTCAAGACCCATATAAAGAAAATTTAATTTGGCACAGCTCAAAACCATCACAATGGCTTTCCAAATATACCTCTCCTCTCTTCTCCATACCTGATTATATTTTCCACAACCAATCCATTCAAACACTGTTCAAGTAGTTGGGCTATAGTATCTGGATAGATAGGAGGTCAGAGGTGAAATCTGGAATCTACAGGGACAGCGCTGGTGCAATTACAATTCATATCTCATCTTGTATACAAATGTGTTCTTGCTTTCTTTATGTGTGGGCTGGGAGTCTCTTTCTAATTTTGCTCACAGCATTAATATCATTAGCAGCAGCTTGTTTGTGTATCACAGATAAGTAATAATTTAAATCCTCTGTGTAGTTAAGAAACAATATTTACTTAATTACTCTTTTTCATTTGGTTTCCTTCTTCATTACTGTATGCAAAGGATAGGCAGCAGGCTTGAATACTGCTGAGCAATTGTATTAACTTGCAGGGCATCATGTGGAAACCCAACTCCAAAGGAGGATATATGATAGACAGATAGACAGGATCTGAACCATATTTGCTACTGCTGTCTGTACTTGGAAGCTGCATCTCAAGATTGTGGGAAATATAGAATTAGTGTTCCATCTAGTGAGAAAAAAGGAAGAAAATGAGCAGCGAGCAATGAACAGAAACAGGTGAAGCCCATAGATGTTCCATACAGGGTTCAACCATAAGCCTGGCAGAAGAACTCTGTCCTCCAGGCATCGTGCAACTGTGGCAACACTGTCAGGGAAACTAGAATGCCAACCTTCAGGTGGAGACTGGAGTTCACCTAGAATTGCAACTGCTCCTCAGCTGACACAAATCAGTTTCCCTGGAGAAGATGGCTGCTTTGGAGGGTGGATTCTATAGCATTATCCCTAAGGAGGTCACTTCCCTCCCAAAGCTCTAGCCTTCAAAATTTCCTAATTTGGAGTTCAGAAATCCAACCTAAATCTGCAGTAATCAACCTCCCAATTTGGAGCTGGTAACCCTATGGGGGGATTTATCTCTGGAACTGGGAGAGTCATTGTGATCTCAGGAGATCTCCAGACTCTCTGGAAGTTGGTAACCCTACAAGACCAGAAGGAAGCAGGAAAAAGGGAGGGGTTTGGAGGGCTTTCTGGAAAGAGAAAGAGGAAATAGTGGGAGGGGAAAATAAGATGGCTCCCACAAGTCCTTGTGGGTTCCCACTTGAATTGTATACTTTTATATGTTGGTATACAGTTTTGAAGAGTTATGCTATCATGTTTAACTCAGTATCCAAAGATGTTTGTAACCCTATTCTGTTTCTATTTTTAAAAATGTGGTTTCTTTCATTTTTTCTAATTCCCAATATTTATTTTTTCCCTACCTTGACATGGCAAAACCTAAAATGTACTCTGAAGTACTTCAGGGTAAAACACATCTCTCTGTCTCATTGGGTATATTCACAGTTTTGCTTGCAGAAGATACAATCTATATATATCTAAATTCCATAAATGTGCCAAATCGTAAAACGTTATATGCAGAAATAGTTCTATAATATGCTGCTAAAACAGTAAGATTAGATTGGGTTTAGTAAGAAAGTATCCACAGGGCCTGTAAAACGGAGTTTTTCTGCCAGGTCTTTGGTTGAGGCAGGGTCATTTAAGAGTGTTGCCCCCCACCCCCAGTTTTTCACTACATCATCTATTGAACCCTTTATGGAGGGGATGGATGACTCACCTTATTTTCCTTCTATCTGTAGGTGGATGGTTTTTAAGTTTGGGGATTATGTGCTTACTAGGGGCAAAGCCCGTTGTCTCCAAGAATACAATGGGCGCTAGAGCTTGGCAGTGGGAAGAGGAAGGGGAGGAGTTGTCCAGTCTGTAAGGGTATGGGGTTGAATGTGTGTGTTGTGTGGGAGGTTTTGGTGGCATGGTGGCAAATAAGGCCATGGGTGTGGAGAGATGGGTGTCAAGAACCTGTGGTGTGGAATGTTCATTGAGTGTGGGAGAGGACTGACCTTTGGGAATTTTGGCATAGTGGTTACAGATGAGCTTTCCAGAGCCATGTCCTCAGATATGTGAAGGGAAAATCAGACTGGAGACTCTTCTTAGGGGAAGATTATATGGCAACCAATTCCCCCCAGTTCTGGCAACCCTAAGAGGAAGACTCTCTGTGCACAGCAGTCTTGACCTTAGTAAGGTTTTTTATACTGTTTTTTTTATTTGCCAGGCCAAGGTTATTTGCCAGTTACTATTTCAGTTACTATGTCTCCAGACATTTACTTGTTCAAACTGTAAATATTTATTTAGATCTTCCTGCACTTTCCAGACTCACAGGACTGATGCTTGTCTGCCTGTCTGCGCCCCAGAATACAAACAGTTACTGGTAAGGGCTGGCCATAACCCATAGGCCAGGAGGAACACTCCTGCACCACTCCCTACCAACTGCAGGCAAAAATGGCTCATTTGAAGGCTGCACTCTGAGGCATTGTATGATTTTGAAGTCCCACCTCCAAACCTCCAGGAATATTTCCAACCCAGGGGTAGCCAACCTACAGGTGTGGCCTGGAGAGCTCCTGGAATTACAGCTCACTTGCAGAGTATAAAGATCAGCTCCCCAGGCAGAAAGGGCTACTTTGGACAGGGTTTTGGTAGAGAAGAAACTTTAAGGCTTCCCACACAGGTTATTGTTGAATTGAAAGACTTGAGGCCTACTGCACAGGGTTGTTGTACAGATGAAACAGGAAACAAAAGAGCCAGTTTCCTCTGCAGAATAACACTGTGTAGTGGCCTCAAAGCTGCAGAGAGTTGCAAAGAAGAAAGACACATGGCTTGGCTGTGTCTAACCCCTGGCCAGAGCAGTATTTTAAGTGAGAAGGGGCTTTTCTGTGGCCTCCCTGTCAGGCAAATGTTTGGCAGAAGGGGAAAGCCCCCCCCCCCCCCTTAAAAGGAAGGCCCTCAGGCTCCCCTGCGTTGTTCTTGGAAAGGCCTCCTTTCCTCAGTCAGGGCCTGTCAGAGGTTCCTTCGCAGCATGCCTGAAAGAGGGGGGGGAGCACTCTGCAGCCTCCTGCCAGCTCTGTCAGGGTTCTGAGGCAATTTGCAGTTGGACATGACAGTTAGAACAGCCTTGGGGCGAAAAGGTCTGGCGCAACCTGTCCAAGCCTCTGTTCTCATCCCCCTTGGTAGCCCTACTGACCTCCTCTCCCTTTGGTGGTCAGGAGCAGACTGGCAGCCAGACTGGGCTGGGTGAATGGAATTTTGGTCTGTCCTGGTGAGGGGCCAATAGAAAGGCGCTTTGTGCGCCTCCCCATTGGCTGCTTGGCCCTGGATGGACACTCGGATGGCCCAATCTGGAACCGCGAAGCGGCTCCTGATTGGGCCCTCTAAGTTTTTATCCTGGACAGGGCCCGCCCTAACTCCTCCCCAGGTGGCCTTACCCTTTTATTTGATAGGAGCGGTTAAAGATATGCAATCTTCCTCGAGGCCCCCAAGGAGGCAGGTGGACTATAAATGTGATTAACAAGAACAACAATTACAACAACAACAATATTGCATACATCTCAAGCCTCCTTCACATTTCTGTTTTAAAAAATCCAGAAAATGCCCACCATGGCTTTGAAATGTACGGAAATTACAGTTCTGTGTCGACTAGAATGTATGTGCATGTGAATAAGCCAGAGGTCTTCCACCATTTGATGGATGACAGAGTTGCTGGTTTTATTTATTTCTACATAAATTTTCTCTTCTCTAGGAGGCTGTTGCCCCTGCTGGGCATTGGCATGCCTGATGACAACTCTTTTGCCATAGTTGCTGGGTGGCAAAGCACACCAGAAGTGGCTGCCTGCTGTTTAAAGCGGCAACCGGCACAATGTTTCCACTGTGTTCACTTTCCTCCTTTGTCATCGTGTGGCCACTCCTCATTGAGAGAAGTAACATTTCCCCCCTTTGTTTTCATAGTTCCTTTATCAATGTTCAACAAAAGTTGTTCATCCTCATTGTCACAACGATACTTGGTGGCTTCATAAAACTTTTTCTTTCCTCAGAACCTGTTTTCTTTTCAGGTGTCTCTGCATGACCCTGAATGAGTGACTGGATCGATTTGTCTTCCTATTTCTGGCTTTTCTTTCTTATAATGCCAACACACATCCAGGAATCTCCCCACAGCCTTTTTTTTTTCTTCGACTGTTCGTTTCTGGATCATCATTTGCACTTTTTTTTTCTGGTAAAGATCTTGAATCATCTGAAGTGCTGTTTTCCCCCCACCACAGTCAAATTATTTTCAGTCTGCAGCACTTAAAATCTTGATTTTGCTTTAGCACTGCTGAGTTTTGTTCTTATACTTTTGCATCTGCAAACTCTGATGATCTGGACTACTCTTTTATCTAATGTCTTAGTCTCATTTGTCATCCTTTAGTCTAGATTATTAATTTAAATTTTTTCTACTAAAAATTAACTTTGTTTTTTTAAATGACTTGAAAACAAGAGCGGATTTCAGTTTTCAGGCAACTTCACCCCACTACTCTCTTGGCACTTATGCAGAGAAAGGGTACATCTCTAAAACAAATTGTCTATCTTCTTAAACCTATATGCTGATTCCCTATAAGTGTTTCTGTAAAGTTCAATCTCATAGACATTGCATTTCAAGATAATTATTGTCCCCATCCTGACTGTATTCTTATGGCTCATTCTCCTTATACCATCCTCATTCCTTCTGTTCTTTGGAACCTCATTTGATTTCAGTCTTTGCTAGATTTCAAATTGAAGAACACCATCTATCAATGAAATATATGACTGTAACGATTATGAATTATTACTGAACAGAGCAAAGATAGTTGAACAAGCAGAAATCAAAATGCCAAACAACATCAAAATACTGGACTTCAAAGAAAATTATAAGTATCTTGGAATTTTGGAAGTTGACAGCATCAAAAAAATCCTTGATAATAAAAATACAACCAAGGAGAATTGTGAAAGAGTTTTAAAAGATATTGTGAATAAATTAAATGGAAACAACACAGTAAAGGCAATTAACACATAGGCAGTCCCAATTCTAAGCTATACACTGGCCTTATTGACTGGAAACAAGCAGAATTAGAATTGATAGATTGTAAAACTCTCAAAAACATTACTCACTACAGCCTGGAAGTGATGTTGATCTTCTTGACAGACAGAGATCAGGTGGAAGAGGTCTTCTGAAAATTAAACAGTTGAAGAAGAAAAATGAGCATTAAATGACTACACCAAGACCGTTTATGCACTGGGAACTTCACTGCCCTAGCTCTTGTGCAGGAGCACAAATCGGGGGTGGATGAGACACACCAAGCCAAATGCTCCCCCATGAGGATGCAGGAAGAGGTGGGGCAACCTGCTATGATGAAAACTCCAGCCTGTAGCCCACCATGAAACCTCCAGTGCATAAACGGTCCAAGAAAAGCAAAGAGAAGCTTCCAGATGAAGTGTACAAGGCAAACTTCTGTAAAGTAACAGAAACCAAAGGAGATTACAAAAAGTTTGAAATCAAAACTCACTTTGATAACTGAAAGGAAGAGCAGTTGCATTGGTAATATTTGAAAGATCCAGTTTGGTGTAGTGGTTAGGAGTGCGGACTTCTAATCTGGCATGCTGGGTTCGATTCTGCACTCCTCCACATGCAGCCAGCTGGGTGACCTTGGGTTTCCCACGGCACTGATCAAACTGTTCTGACCAAGCAGTGATATCAAGGCTCTCTCAGCCTCACCCACCTCACAGGGTGTCTGTTGTGGGGAGAGGAAAGGGAAGGTGACTGTAAGCCGCTTTGAGCCTCCTTCAGGTAGAGAAAAGCAGCCTATAAGAACCAACTCTTCTTCTTCTTCTTCTTCTTCTTCTTCTTCTACTTCTTCTTCTTCTACTTCTTCTTCTTCTGAGCAGGTGTGGCCAAACTGTGGCTCTCCAGATGTCTATAGACTATAACTCCCATGAACTCCTGACAGCATGCTGGCAGGGACTCATGGGAATTGTAGTCAATGGACATCTGGAGAACCACAGTTTGATCACCTCTGATCTTGAGGATAAAGTTGCTAACAGAAACACCTGTAAGTTGTTCCAAATGGACACCGGAAGAAAGAAATAGAAGGTTTCATTTCAGCTACACAAGAGTTTTAATAGTATGAAAGGTAAGATTTTAAAAAATCAGTGATAACAGCAAATGTCAACTTTACAAGACAGAGTTAAATAGCTCAAATTGAGTATTAAAGAATGTCATGATACAGTTGCACTGGAACTATATGTTGCACTGGAACTATTGCAAGAAGTGGGGCTTGCCTTCAGCCAGAAATTCATGATAGCACCAAACAGACAAGCTTGTGTTATAAAGATATAAACACCTGGAGCATGACATCCAGATACCACAACTGTAGGGAAAAAATGAAAAATAGAATTTGGATAACTGACAATACAGTCTCAGGAGACTGCAAAATAGAAAAGAAGGAACAGGAAAAGATAATGAAATATCAAGACCTATGAATAGAGTTTGAATGCCTCTGGGAAGAGAAGGTGACCATCATGCCATTTGTTATTGGAGCCCTTTGAGAACAACCTAGAAATTTCAGGAAACACCTGGACATTCCAGGCATTGAGCAAATAACACTAGGTCAGCTCCAGAAGACAATATTACTTGGAACAGCAAGACACCTGAGAAGATATTTATTTATATTTATATTTATATTTATATACCGCCACTCACAACTGGTTGTCTCATGGCAGGTCACAAACAAACATTAAAATTGGATTATAAAATCCCCATAAAAAGCCCCGTACAACAATATATACAAAAATAATAGATAGTGGCTTAATTAAAATCTCAACCCAGCTCCACTGTTCCATCCAATGGACCCAGCTAAAGACCCCAAGCGAGTTGACCCGGGGGTCTTGAGCATTGAATGTTAGAAATAGAAATGGAGGTGGAGGGAGAATCCACAAAGCAAAACTCTGGTCACCACCCTGGCCTTAACCAAATGCCAGATGGAAGAGCTTCATTTTACAGGCCCTGCAGAACTCCAAGAGTAATTCCCAAGAACACATCTAGGTCTTAATTCCAGAATGCCATCTACCGGACATATAATGGTATATATATTAGCATTATAAATAGCAGTTTATTAAACTGTAGGCATCCTACAGTTTGGTGTAGTGGTTAGGAGTGCAGACTTCTAATCTGGCATGCCGGGTTCGATTCTGCGCTCCCCCACATGCAACCAGCTGGGTGACCTTGGGCTCACCATGGCACTGATAAAACTGTTCTGACTGAGCAGTGATATCAGGGCTCTCTCAGACTCACCCACCCCACAGGGTGTCTGTTGTGGGGAGAGGAATGAGAAGGCAACTGTAAGCCACTTTGAGCCTCCTTCGGGTAGGGAAAAGCGGCATATAAGAACCAACTCTTCTTCTTCTTCTATCTCTTACTGATCTCAGTAGTGTTTCATGTGAGAGGTGGTGATTTGAAAATTATAGGTTTTTTGCTATTGAGTTATGACAATATGGGTGTCATATGGGCCTATTATGCACGGCCGCTGAAACGGCGGCATGGAGAATGCAGAGGAGGAAGAAGCGAAGCAAACCGCTTATGCACGGGACGGAATGCAACGGCGGCAAAACCCAGAGTATCCGATTATGCACGCAGCTACTCTGGAGCCGCTTCTGGTTCCACCCTGGTCCTGGGAAGCTCCACTTTCTTCCGCATCTCACTAACACGGCTTTTTTGGCGGCATACGTTGACTCTGCGCCCGGTTGCTGCCTGCAGCGTGCATAATTGGTGGTTTTAGCTACCACCACTCCACCCCGAATGCAGACCTTCCATAATGGGCCATGGTGATGCCAGAGGCAAGAGTAAACTGTCTACTTTAGGTACATGTCTGTTGAACATTTACACTCATTTTACTTAATATTGGTTTTGTTACAGTTTTATTTCTTTTAAAAGAACAATCCTATGCAGGTCTACTTAGAATTAAGCACCATATTGTTCAGTGGGCTTTCTCCCAGGATCATGTGCTCCTAGGACTATAGCTTAATTCACTTGAGATTGCATATGGGGAGAAATGTTATATCTAGTCTTTGACGTATGGAAATAAGTAGAAATCCAGCCAAGACGTTTTTGTGCCACCTCTCCAAAACCTTTCTCAAAAAAGCAAACAACAAAAATCAACATAAACTTAAAACCACATTTAATTCAAACAGCCATAAAGGATTCAGAAAGTTCAGTAGTAAGTTCCTTGACACTGAAACAGCAGCCAGAATGAGGTAGCATTATTAAAAATACCACACAGGGTCGAAAATATTTATAGGTAAAATCTAGAGTGGGGAGAAAAAAGATGTTTCCCCTTTGTACCTAAAAGTTAAAAACGTATGAAGTAAGTGTTAAACTTCAAAAGGGAAGGCATTTTACAGTTGGCTTCCATCTCTGAGGAAGTCCCAGGCCTAGGATCACTGATGGGACAGTCCATAAATGCCTAGTTTCTTTAAACGAAACAAAATATTCTGGGCCAGATGAATTGCATCCAAGGGTACTAAAAGAACTTGCAGATGTAATCTCTGAATCTCTGACCATTATTTTTGACATTTCTTGGAGAACAGGTGAGGTGCTAGATGATCGGAGGCAGGCAAATGTTGTCCCCATCTTCAAGAAAGGGAAAAAGGAGGATCCGGGTAACTACCAACCTATCAGCTTGACATCCGTAGCTAGCAAAATTTTGGAACAAGTCATCAAACAGTCGGTCCTTGAGCAGCTGGAACAGAGAGCTGTAATTTCTAAGACTCAATACGGGTTTTGCAAAAACAAGTCATGTCAGACTAACTAAGTCAAGAAAGTGACTATCTTGCTGGATTAGGGGAATGTTGTGGAAATAGTTAATCTAGATTTCAGTAAAACGTTTGATAAGGTTCCACATGATAATCTTGTTGACAAGTTGGTAAAATGTGGTATGGATCTTAATTCTGTCAGGTGGATCGATAACTGGTTGACAGATTGTACCCACAGAGTACTTGTAAATGGTTCAGCATCCTCTTGGAGAATAGTGACAAGTGATCTGTCCTGGGCCCTGTGTTATTCAACATATTTATAAATGATTTAGATGAGGGATTAGAGGGGGTACTTATTAAATTTGCAAATGATACTAAACTGGGAGGGGTAGCAAACACAACAGAAGACAGAATCTGAATACAGGATGATCTTCATAGGCTTGAGAAATGGGCTAAATGGAATAAAATGAAATTCAATAGGGACAAATGTAAAGGTCTGCAAAAAACATTTACACCAATATAAGATGGGGGAGACTTGACTTGGCATTAGTATGTGCAAAAAGAATTTTGGAGTCTTGGTAGACCATACATTGAACATGACTCAGCATTGTGGCTTGGTGGCTAAAAAGGCAAATGCTGTTTTGGGCTGTATCAAATGGAGTATTGTATCCAGATTAGGGGAGGTGATGGTATCATTTTACTCTCTTTGGTTTGGCCTCAACTGGAGTACTGTGTTTTGGGCACCCCAGTTGAAGAGGAAGGTAGACAAACTGGAGAGTGTCCAGAGGAGGGCAACAAAGATGGTGAAGGTTTTGAAGACCAAGATGTATGAGGAAAGGTTGGGAGAGCTTGTTCTGTTTAGCTTAGCTCAGTCGAGAGGGGATCTGATAACCATCTTCAAGTATTTAAAAGGCTGCCATATAGAGGATGGAGCAGAGTTGTTCATCATCATTATCATCAATAATCAATCATCAATCATTATTTGATTTATTTCCTACCACTTCCAAAGCTGGCCCATGATGGGTTACAATGTTCAACAGAGCCCATTAAACCCCCCATTAAAAGACATAAAATCACAGAACATGGTGGAACCCCCTACCACCCATCTCCACTACTGGAAGGAAAAGGAAGGTCAAAATGATTCAGTTTACTACTCACACCGGGGGGGGGGGATCGATCTTCCTCACTGACCCTAAAGTCAACCATAGACCTGGTGGAAGTGCTCCATTTTGCAGAAACTGTGGAATCCCAAAAGTTCCTGCAAGGCATGCAGCTGACTTGAGCTTATTCCACCAGGTTGGGGCCAGGATCAAAAAGGCCCAGGCCTTGGCCGAGGCTAGGTATGCTTCCCTGGGGCCGGGAACAGATCAGAATTAATGTGATGAAATTAATGCAAAAGAAATTCCATCTAAACAATCGTAAGAAGTTCCTGACAGTGGGACAGGCTGCCTCGGGAGGAGGTGGGTTCTCCATTTGTGGAGATTTTAAAACAGAGGCTGGATAGCTATCTGAAAGAGGCTGATTCTGTGAAGTTTCAAGGGATTGGCAAGTTACAATGGATGAATAATAGGGTTGTGAGTGTCCTGCTTAGTTTACGGGGTTGGACTCGATGACCCAGGAGTTCCCTTCCAACTCTATTATTCGATGATTCTACAATGTGAAAGCCACTACTGAGAGGACAGGCCCCTTCCCTCCATTGCCACCTCCATGGTCAGAGATGCGTGTTATCTTCAGTCCATTCTCCAAATACCGCTATAGCCTCATTCCTATTTGCCTTCTGGATATTATCACTCTCTCCAGGCTGTTCCAGAAGGTAACTAGTATTCTCCAAGCTCCTGCCTGAACTTCTCCAATCCTTGCTAATGAGTTTGTCACCATTTATTGCAAAACAGAGTTCTAAGGTAAAATGTGATTAAAGTCTATGAACCATCACCCACAGAAGTGTTTATGAAATATAATGACACTTTGTTACATACCTGCTGTTTGGTCATCCTTTAGTCTTGTCCCTTAAAATAACCGATTATCCCATTTCATATTGTGAAGTAAGATTCGCCCCCCACCCAAATTCAGGTAATTTCCTGAAGACAGCTGATCCCCCCCGTAATAAACCAGAGGCACAATCAACTTTGGTGTGATAGATTGCATTAGGTAAAATGCGCTAATTGAATGTTCCATGACATTAGAAAATTTGAGATATAATTGGGTCACTGAACCACAAGAAGCAGGATAAGAGGAAGAAAACATGTTGCAAAGCTTGCATAAGACAAATGAACATAAAAAGAATCATTCTCTAAGGGTTTCTGTTAATTGAATACATTTAATATTTTCAGAGGCAGTTAAAGCTGACACCTGCTGTTTTATAGACTGACATGTTCTGGAGCTATCTAGCTCTTTCCGGTAAGCTGAAGAAGCAAAATATCTAATTAAAATGAAGCCAGAAAGGCATTTAGTCAAATTGGTTAAAGTGTTGTTTTTCACATGTAAAAAAATGGCAATTTCAGAGTGCTTACATAGTTTGTCAAAACTAACCAGTATGGGGCAGAAAGCCCAGAAATGAATGAAATCAATGCAAAATTGTCCGTTTGGAAATGTGATTTCCATGATCAGGAAAAAACAAACCAACTTGAAGATACAGTGTTGTACTAAGAAAATTATGGCCATGAGGCAAGCAGAAAATCTAAGAAGTTCAAGAAGTACATATTAGTTTCCAGAGTTTTGGAAATACTTTTTAAAAATATCTTCCAGAATCTCAGGACTTGCACAAAATTTAACACCCCACAGTAAAATTGTACCACCATCTCTGTAAAACATTCCGCACAACTGCCAATGTAGCTAAATGTAAGCGCTATTGTAAAGCACTACAATTAATAGCAGCAAGTCTTGACAATGCACACAGCCATTTCTAGCGGGAAAAAGGCTCTCCCACTAGCGCTGTTTTCGTTACCCACAAGTTTCCAGTCTCGCCGGAATCGCAACAAAGGAGGCGATATTCTTTCGTGCTTCTTCCCACCCCTGGCCATCAATCAAACAGAACAGCCAATGAACTGTTGTGTTCGTGCTCCCATAAAAACCCCTTTTCCTTTAAAACTGTTTTTTTTAATCCAAAAACACCAGTAGCAATGAATATTTGTTCATTCGATGTTTCAGAAAGGCCTTTTTCACTGGCATAGGAGCTGGCGTTTAATCGTTTACACGCTCTTCAAGTAAAAATAACCCCCCCCCCATGGGTGCAATTTCTGGCCAAAAATAACAGGCAGTGTTGAACAGGAGGCTGTATTGTGCTCGGAAAGTTTAAAGACAATTGCAGAAGGGAGCTTTGTTTTACTGTTAAGCACTTCTGATTTGCTTGTGGAGGGACTTCAACAAAGTAGCCTCGCGTGTTCATTGCTTTCGCCGGTTTAAGGGGGGAAAAATGGCGATCGCATTTCCAGAAGCTCGGGGGTGAGAGCTAGGGAGGGACATTCTTTCTACCACTATATTGAGAACACACATGTTTTTCTGGATGAGTTGCAGGTTGATCTCAGGAGTGAAGTGGTTTTTTTTTATAGGGTATCTACTTTTTACAATTCTCTGAAAAGCACTACATATAAGTGCTTTTTGCGGGAGTGTTGCAGGAGTGTTGCAGATATTGTACAACGTCATGCATAATGTTAAAAAAATAGTGTTATACAATAGTTAGACTTCAGCAACATTAGTGCTGTGTGGAATAGCCTAGGATTAGAATTTTTTTTCTCCATTATAGATATATAGGCTTGATTCTTCCTTGTCAGTCATAAAGCAAATACACTGTATACATGTTGAGAAATGTTGCATACATATGGGCATCTGGTCTATTGAGTTATTTAGCTGTGTCTAATTTGACTGGCAGTTGTTTTCACAGCCCTAGGAAGAAAGTGTTCTTCAACAGTGCTGGCCCCTTAAGACCCCTGAATTGGAGGTGCCATGAAGTGAACATGAGACCATCTATCACTGAGCCATAGCTCTGCCCCAGTTCTTCCTTTTTGTCTATTAATCTCTTCGATTTTTATACCGCCTCTCTCAGACCAGGTGTCGCAGAGCAGGGTACAAGATTGAATCCATAAACATCAGTATTGTTACATTAAAACAATAAAAATAGTCATTAGAAACTTTTAAAAAACAGTTTAAGAGTATCACTAATTATCAGTAACTGTTTGCAGTCAATTCTGGTTCTCTAAGGAAGAGAGGTGACGGTAATGAAAGCAAGTGAAGGAGGTCCAACTAGTCTTAGATGTATTTTTCACTGACTTCACCCATAAGTTTGACTGAAGAGCTCCATTTTGCAGGTTCTGTGGAACTTGTGGAGCTTTGGCAGGGCCCTGATCTCCTCTGGGAGCTCATTGCACCAAGCAGGAGCTTGGCTGTGTTCAAGGACGAGCATATTTCCTTGGGGCCAGGAGCCTGTAGCCTGTTGGTATTGGCTTATCTTAATGCTTAATGCTATGTCCAGGGGACATAGTCAGATTGGCAGTACCTCAGATACAAAAGTCCTGGATTGTGTATGGCCTTAAAGGTTAATATCAAAACCTTGAGTCAGGTCCAGAATTCAACTAGAAATCAGTGCAGCTGTCTAAAAACTAGTGTAATATGGGCTCTCCAAGGTGTTTTTGTGAGAATCCAGACAGCTGAATTCTGGACCGGCTGTAGTTTCTGTAACAGGGTCAGGGGAAGTTAAAGTAATCAAGTCTGGAGGTGGCTGTCACATGGATCATTTTGGCTAGGTGGTCTGGGTCTGGATAGGGCTCTAGTAGCTTAGTTTGGTGGAGGTGGGAAAATGCCAGCTGTGCTACCTTTATGGCTTGAGCCTCCATCAAAAATTTTAACACTATCCTGGGCATCAAAAATCACTCCCAGATTCCTGGCCAACTGTGCAGGTGTGAGTAGCACTCTGTTCAGTCTGGGAAGGCACACTTCCTGGTCTGCCCCTTTCTTCCACAGCCACAGAACCTCAGTCTTTGAAGGGTCCAGCTTCAGTTGGGTTGCTTTAAGCTGCTCAGCCACTGCCTCCAAACACTGGACCAATTAACTTGGAGGACTATTTGGTGATGAGTTATAATTTCTTTGCTCAAAACATAATTTGGGTAACAAGCTGTGATTAATATTCTTCAAAAATATTTAGTTTTTAATGGAGTATTCTGAAGGACATCAAAATAAGGATTCCAATAATGACCGTCGAGGAGTAAAGAAGTAAGTCATGTGGCTCTCTCACTGTCCCCATTCCAATATAACAAAGACCCTAAGGCACATGCAAAAGAAGTTCTTTGTTTGTATATGGTGTGCATGGCTTGCCGATCTTGCTTGCCATGCCCTAATCGTGTTTGGGGTAGGGGGAAACCAAATAGTTTGGTGCTCTAGCTTTTTCCTCCAGCTTGTCCATTTTGCCAGCCGGCATCTACAACTTTCCCAAAGCCGACTGTTTATTGAGTGTCTAAATTGGAGTACAAATAGTTTGCACATGTGTCTTCTTTTGCTTTTGGTTGGGAACTGTTGCTTCTGTAATGGGAAGGGCATTGTATTGCCCAGACACTCTGTGTATCTTGCCACAGTTTCTGAGTATGTGCCAATTGTTAGCAAGTTATAGTGTGATGTGTACAAATGGGAAAAGAAAAACAAATACACTAAAAATACTGGTCAGTTTAAAATTGGTAACAAACCTAGTAGTTGATGGGCGATAAAAGTGGAAGGGGGCTCAGTTTTTGACGCATTATCTGGAAGTATCACAACATCCCTAAATAGTTCACATATTCTAAGGGTTGTGCTCAGGGTCAAATAAAACATAAAACAGATGCATTCAGGAGAAGGTTAAGAGGACTACAGGAAGAGGAAGTGGAAACAGACCATGCCTGACAGCTGAAGAGGAGGGTTATATGGAATGTCTCAGTTCCTGGGACACCAGAACTGATTTTCTGAAAATCAACTGCCACACTAGATAAAAAGTTAAAGGAATGTGGATCATAAAGAAAAAAATGTTACTGAAAAGGCATCAAGAATCTCCATTGGAATACAACCAACGTTTGGATTGATTAAAATATGCAGACTTGGATCAACATGCACATAAAATTTCCCTTCTTGTCTGTCTGTACTTTTGGTAAGCAAATATTTTTATTGCTCAAGTGTACCATATAAATCAAGGTCTTATTTCACTGCCGATCTTTTCCATAATATCCAAAGAACTACTGTAGCTAGTTCCGCATCACAAATTGTGCAAATACCTATACAAAAGAAGTGGAGCATGGGAGGTTTATCACAAATGGGCATAAGCATGCCTATAATTTGTGCTTGATTGTGTATACATATTTTTAAACAGTGAAAAATGAATGGAATTCATCATGCTGCTGGCACTTGCATGGACATTTCACTTGATGAGCCCAAGCCACACAGTAAATTGTTTGCAAATACTGTGGATTCTATGTGGGTTCATTAACCATGCAGAAACATGTCTGGCAGCATTCATAACCATGCTGGCCATCAATTAAACTTCCTTAAATGTTTGCAAAATGAATAAAGGATCTGATTTCTGTTGACTCTGGGATTCCGTCAGAAAGCAACATATAATTTGAAGGAAAATCTAGGGTGATAATCCTGGCAATATACGTGCTGATTGTAGAATACCCTTTGTAACAATTAACATCAAGTGCATAATTCTTCACTGTTATTGTGGCACGTAACTGCACCTGTGCTTGCCTCCCTCTCCCACTTTCAGGGTGCCATGCTTCCCTAGCAGCCACATGCACTCTGTGCTCTACCCTCTCTTCATATATTCCTGTCCATCCTATCCACTGCGTCAATGGTAGCCTTGGATTATTCTAGGCAAGACTGATAAATTGAGTTCTCTGGCATCTTAGCAACAGACACATTTCTGATTGCAAGGGTTCTATAATAAGGTTCACTTTTTCACATGCAATTCAGGCAAATTACTGCAAGGAAGCTAGAACTGTGGTAGAGTATATTCTTTGATTGCAGATGGTACTCAAGATCAGTTGGTGGCAATACCAGGAAAGTACATCATTGGTAGTAGAGATTCAGAGAAGTACATCTGAAACTGAAATCTTGAAATTCACTGAATTTTTTTTTAGTCCAATGGCACTTTTAAGACAAACAAAGTTTTATTCAGGGTGTGAACCTTTGTGTGCAGGCACACTTTCTCAGTAAAAGAAATAGGAATAATCAAAGTACATACATAGAGAGAGAGAGCAAATTGTGAACAGAAGTAATTTTAAAAGACTTGTTGCTAGTAGCCCCATCCCAGCATGGAAGGATCTCTAGTAGTGACATGCTGGGCTGAGTTCAGTCTCCTGTTCTTAGACCAGAGAATTAAATTCTAAATTATATTACTTTCTTCATTACATCGCATTACATGCCCATTGTCCCAAATGCAATAAAATGAAGATAGGATTGTAAGGAATGTAGATATAAGAAGTGAATAAATTAGCATATGTAGTGCGATAAGAAACTAATATCCTTGTTGAGTCCTGGGGATTCCATTATTTTGAGTGTTGTAATAATCTCAGCAATTTCCCTTTCCAATCTGTTCTTGAAGTTTGTTTACAATAAAACAGCTACTTTCATGTCCCTCACTGAATGTCCTGGTAAGTTTAAGTTTTCTGCAGATTTCTCAGTCCTGAGATTTTGGATGCCAGATTTGTATCCATTTATGCTTTGACAGTTTGACCCGTTTGCCCTATGTAGAGAACAGAAGGGCTTTATTGGCATTTAATGGAACATACATTACAAGATGAACATGCGAATAAGCCTTTGATGGTGTAGTTGTGTTGTTAAGTCTAGTGATTGTGTTGTCTGAGTGTATGTGGCAGCAAAGTTGGAATCTAGGTTTGTTCCAAGCTTTGATACCAGTGTCCATGTTCAAATTAGATGTTGCATTGTTGTGGATGAGTTGTTTGAGATTGGGGGGTTGTCTGTGCTCAGGAAAAGGTTTGCCTTCCAGTAATTGTGAAAGAGAGCAGTCATTTTCCAGTTGAGTTAGTATGCCACTGGTGATATGCTAAACTGCTTTGCCAGTGAAAACAGAGAATATGGGGCTTCTTGGAAATAAGCTCTGATTAGGCATAAGGCAGTTCCCAGTTATAATCCTTATGCAGATATGTAAGTAAACCCCATGAAATTCAGTGGGACTTGCTTCTGAGGAAATATACATACAATCAAGTTAAGCATCACTAAAATTCTGGGTTTGGACATCTTAAAAATCTAGGTCAGTAGCAAACCAGGTTACAGTTTTTTAAAATAAACAACTTATTATTCTTACTGGCCAGACAACACAAAATCAGAGGCAAAATGATAGTGCTGTGCTCTCTCTCTCTCTCTCTCTCTCTCCCCTACTCTCAGTCTATTTTTCTTTCCTGCTGAGATGATATCAGAAGAGAAAGAGAAGCTTACTTTAAAAGCACAGAAAAGCCTCCACTGAAAATGAAAGTAAAAATTGCCTGCAAAGCTAATCAGCCAAACTCTTAAAGGAAAATTCCTTTGTCTAAAAGACCACTAGATAGATTTAAAAGTCATTAATTTAATATTTATTAAAATAATACCTTTACCTGATAGCCTTCCAAAAATGGGAGAATCTAGCCTCACCAAGAAACCTGGCCAGTATTTTCCAGAAAGGCACATAGGATTTTTAAACTCCTCACTCTGTGAATTGGATCCCAAGGCCTGGGAAAATTCAGCCTCACAGAACATCTGAACATCTAGTCAAAACATGCATAAAAAATAGAGCTTTAAGGCCTTGCCTGTGTCCCAAACAACTGCTGGTTCTGCCAGCCTTTCACAAGGGTAAAGACATAAGTAAAACCCTATTGGAACAGATCCATGGTCTATCTAGTCCAACATCTTGTCTACCCTCTAGGAGCCAGAAATAGGCACCAAAAATACGGGGGCCAGGTGGAACCTAAAGTTATCTTGGAATTTCAATTGATCTCCAAATGACAGAGATCAGATCGCCCAGAAAAAATATCTCATCTGAAGGGTGCAGTTTATAGGTCTATTTCCTGCTAAGGTCTGTCTCTTCTTGGGAATGTTCAGCCTGGAGAAAAGGAGGTTAAGAGGGGACATGATAGCCCTCTTTAAGTATTTGAAAGGTTGTCATTTGGGGGATGGTAGGATGCTGTTCCCATTGGCTGCAGAGGAGAGGACACACAGTAATGGGTTTAAACTACAAGTACAAGCTAGATATAAGCTAGATATCAGGGGAAAAAATTTCACAGTCAGAGTAGTTCAGCAGTGGAATAGGCTGCCTAAGGAGGTGGTGAGCTCCCCCTCACGGGCAGTCTTCAAGCAAAGGTTGGATACACACTTTTCTTGGATGCTTTAGGATGCTTTGGGCTGATCCTGCATTAAGCAGGGGGTTGGACTAGATGGCCCCTTCCAACTCTATGATTCTATGATTCTATGATTCGATGATTCATACCATGTCCTCCACCCTAACCTCTGGGAATTTCCAAACTGAGAGCTGGCAAGCCAGTTCTGCTAACATACAGCAATGAATATGCCTTCTGTCTCTGAACTGGAAACCCCCACTCTGCCAACATGGTGAAAAGCTAATGAAGGATTTTTCCTCCCTTCAAGAGTCTAAAGATATAGAAACCATTCGGTTCTAATTTAAGGTCCAGTTCTCAAAACATTCAGGAGTCTGAGTAGCTCAAAGTAATACCAACACAGAATGAAAGATAGGTCTTGTTTACTCAGAACCATTTGATAGCCAGTAGTAGGCACTTCTATGGAGGTAATGAGAATAGGTGTAATTCTGCTCTTCTCTTGAGTTTCTTGTCTTTTGTTCTGGAATTATACAGAAACTATGTATTGGTTTCATGCAGAGGTAGCGAGAAGATAGTTCTAATAAAGACTGAAGAAAGAAAGACAAGAACAAAAATGGGCAACAAAATCCCATGGCAGTGATTTCCACAGATTATTTTTAGATGGCATGAAGAAGTATTTTCTGTTGTCTTATTGGATTTATTGGATTTTCTCTTCCAAAATCTCGGGACCACTAACATAACAAAGCAATTAACATAACATAACATATGCAATTTAAAAAGTAGAACCATAAAAAGCAAAGATTAATTCCATTAAAAAATACAATGCTCTGAATATCCTGTTAAACACAAATTCTAAGTTTCACTTAGGACCCCGATATCCAGACTCCAGCAATAGTTGTAGCGATGGTAAATAAAAGTAAAGTTTCTTGGGTGGAGAGGATATCTTACTCATCTGAGAAAGAGAAATTCTTCTGTTGTAAGTGCATGTCTGGTAAGCTTTTAGTTCTCCCTGTTACTCATAACTAAACTCCCCATTTCTTATTAACACTAACCTCTAAACTGTTGAAATCTGCAATTTCTGTAGTCTGCATCATTCAGCTTATGAAGAACATCCTACAGAAGGCATTGGAGGAGATGTGCAATTAGCATACTTAGATCAGGAACTTCCCCTTATTTTTCAAATAATCTCCTCCTGTGTCCCTTTCCTTTGAGAACACCTCCTCCATGTCTGCCTTCGAATAAAGAACAATTAATCAGTTAGACTGCTGGTATTCTCTCACTCCCCTCTCTTTTGACAAAGTTGTTTCTATTCTCAGTAAAACTATTTTATTCTTTAGCAGCAGCTGCTGCACTCCTTTTGAAGATTTAAACTCTGCTAATACAAACTATTTGTAGTTTGATCAAGTTTGTTTTTGGATTGTGTTTTTGAAGGTTGCCTACATGGGGAAAGAAAACTCCTTGCATTGGGATAGGATTATGGGGAGAGAAACTGCAAGGAAAAACTAGGCTATTTACCATTAGAATCCATACCACAATAATGAACTGTAAAAAAAAAAAAACAGCCTTCAGCAATTGTACTGGCTTTACACATTGCAATGTTATGGTAATTGTGAAAAATCAAGGTGTCCATCACAACAGAAACAGTCTACATAGATCACCCATTAAAGCCGGAGAATAATAATATAACATCTAAGTCTCAAAAAATAAAGTATCCAAAGTATCATTTAATATTCCATATAAGCAGAATTATGCACTTTCTCTTCATTTGAATGACATCATAGGAATCTTTACATTCCCTGTTCTCGACATCCATCACTTTTTAAAATGGGCTCTAAATTAATCACTTAAACCCATTAAATTTTCCAATGAGAAAAAGATCAGAAGGTTTCCTCATCTTATATGTTACTGTCATAACCCCCTCCCCTTTTTTTTGACCTTATATGTACAAGAGACAGTTTTGGCTTATGTTAAGAAATTCTGTGCTAGACATCACGATACACTTAGTCTTAAGTACCAAGGATCAGTGACACTTATCTGAATGTATCTGCCGAACAAACAAACAAACATATAAAGTAGTGCCAGCAGTTTAGATCATTCCCCAGAAAGCTCTGTAAATTCCAGTGGGATAGCAGTGTAAACAAAGCACTAGAGAAAACACCAGTAAATAGCATAAATGCATTAACAGATAGATTAGTTGGCAATGTAAAGAAAAATAAGAATCCAGTCTACTCGGAATCCTGTTCAGATGTATTCAACTCTAAATAAAGGATGTTGGTGCATCACTGGTTCCCTTATTATAATGCCAGCATAGTCACAGTATCCTAGAGCCAGCATGGTACAGTGGCTAGAGGGTTGGATGATTATCTAGGAAATCAAGGTCTGAATTCTCTGCTCTGCCATGGAGCTTGCTGGATGAAGCTGTTACGCTCTATCAGTCTACCTTACCTTTATTTGTGAAAATGAATGGGAGGAAGGGGAAATGATGTTGAAATGGCTTTGGCTTTGGATCCCAACATGAAGAATATATGGGTAAAAATATTGAAATAAACTATCCCATGTTGTCTCAGTAGAGAGAAAAAATATTTACAAAACAGACCCAGCTCCAAGGAGCTGAGAGCATAGCAATTGCAGAGAAGTCTACAGCAGCCCCTCCCACACCCAGCCATCAAAGCAGCCTGCCGAAAATGTCTCCATGTCAGCCAAATATGGAAACTGAAACCCAATGCAAACAAAAGCCAACAAAACCACCCAGATGAAGAACATAACAATTGAAGGGACAAAGGAGCAGGACAGTGCAATCATCAGTATGAGCCTGAAAGGATCACGCACCAGGAAAATCTAAAGATAGTCCTCCTGCTGCAACCATATTCCCTTTGCTAACCAATCCACACATTATTAATCTTACTAAGAAAATATAGAAGCCACCTCTTCAGACAGTTGCTTGAGGCAGCTCGCAAAGTTAAAACAGTACAATGTTTAACAACAAATCTAAGGATATTTTTTGCACAACATGGGAGTGCAGAGAGAGACAGAGAGAACACAGCATTCAGAATAAAATGCTGAAAGCAGATCAAATGAATTGGGATGTTAGGTTTCTTGTTCTAGAAAATCTTCTGTGCTTTTGAATATGGAGGCTCTGTTTAGCTGTCTTCATGACTAAAAAAAGAGGAAAATGTTCACAAATCTATAGTCTCTCTTCGAACTTTGTGCTCTATAAACACACATAATTTATATGATGATAGCAAAGTAAAATACCTCCTTTCCCATCTGCTATATAAATAGAATCCCAAACCAAGGAAAATGAGCTGGAGATTAGCACTTTATGACTTTTTCTCCACCCTGCGAAATGGCTCCCATGCCTTCCCACAAAAGAGCCAGGACTTTGTTCAGAACCGCAAAATAATTGTCAATCTTTGCAATGATGGTCCTTGAGGGGAACCTTGGAGGAAACTTCACTGAACAAACACTCTGTGGTTCCTATGACTTATTACCCAAATATATCCCCCTCATAATTAACAATGTGATCTTTCAAATGTGCAGAAGTCCTCTTATTAAAACAAAACTCAGAATCCTAGATGACTGTTTTGATTGTTAACAATATCTGAACAAAATGTCTCCCAAGAAAGTAGATAAAGAATTTGTCAAACTATTGCCAATACAAATGTTTCCAGTATATAGACATGAGTTAAGGGATCTCATCTGTGTATTGATAGTTAGGGAAGCTGTAGAACTAGGAATGCCAGCTTCCAGGTAAGGATCCCCTGGAATTGCAGCTCAGTTTCAGACTACAAAGATCAGTTTCCCTGGATAAAATGGGTATTTTGGAGGGTGGACTCTATGGCATTGTATCCCACTGTGGTCCATGTCTTCCCTAGTCTCCATCTCCAAATCTCCAGGAGTTTCCCAACCTGGATCTCACCAACATTACTTCCCATCCCTTGCCAGTGTCTAGGGGGATCTGAAATCTCTATGAGGAACTCCTGCATAAATTAGGGTTGCCAGCTCCAGAAATTCCTGGAAATTTGGGGGCAGTGCCTAGGGAGGGCAAAGTTTATGGAGAGCAGGCCATTCAACAGGGATGTGATGCCACAGAGTCCTCCCTCTGCTATTGCAATTTTCTCTAAGAGAATTGATCTCTGGAGTCTGGAGATCAGGTTTAATTCTGGGACAATTGCAGGCCCCATTTTATAGATATCAAATTAGGGAGTTATTTTCTCATGTCTGAGTTTCTAACAAAAATAAAAAGGTTTATCACCATCTGAACTGATATTTACCTTCCAGAAGATATGAAAGTCATGAGGCATTGCAAAATATTCATGAGGTTATGAGAGAAGAGCATTGATGCAAATGAAACCTCATAGGGGAGCAAAACCAATGTGTAGGGAGATCCGGAGCAAAGCAGTAGGAAGAGGGGAAAGAGTCAACCATCTGCAGTCCCCATCTTCTAACTTTTTAATCTGTTATCTGTGAAAGAGGGTCTTCTTTAAACTGTCTTTCATGCACTTTGCAGACCATGCTCTGTCACTCATATGCTTGGATTGCAATTCTTTGGACAAAAGTGGGTAGCACAAAGCACACTTTCCCCCAAAAAATTTTCAAACTTTGATTGGAAGCTCACTCATCTTTCCAAATTTCCATCCTTCTATCATCTTCACTAATGCTGAAAAATCAATTTTGAAAAAAACATGTTGGGAAACTGAATACACTACTGCAGCCCTAACCTGGATAGTCCAGGCTAGCTTGATTTCATCAGAACTTGATTACTAATCAGGGTTGGCTCTGGTTAGTACTTGGAGGAGAGAACACTAAGAAAGGCCCGGATTGCTATGCAGTGGCAGGCAATGGTAAGCATCTCTGAAAATCTCTTGCATTGACAATCCCATGGGGATGCCATAAGTCTGATGCAACTTGATGACTCTTTTCATCACCATGATATTGTAACCTCACCCATTTTATCTTGAATGTCCCATTGTTCATTCATGGAAGCATAAATACAATAGCAAATACTTTGGGTATAAAAGTTCTCATATTTTCTAGCTGTATAAAATACAGGCAGAATATCCAGGAATGAATTTAAAATGAAATAAAAGAATTCCAGCAATAGAACACTCTCAGCAAGGACTATCCATAGGCATGACAATCAAACCTGGGATTTTTAAAAAGATATTACCTAGAACTTAAAGCAAAGCACTAAATGAATTCCTGTAGGGAGATTATAGGGTTGCCAGCGCCCCCCCCCCCTTCCAGGAATTCTCTTGAAATTTTTACTGATCTCTAGGCTACAAAAGTCAGTTTCCATGATGGCAGGTTTGGAAGGTAGAATCAGTTGCATCTTAGCTGAGCTCCCTCCCGTTCTCAAACTCTACCTATATCAGGCTCTGCCCCCACGAATTACCCAGTCAAGAATTGGCAACCCTCAATGTAATCACTGATTCTGGTCACTACTCATCTTTATGGTCACCCAGAATCTATAACAAAATTAACTAGCTAGGGATACAGTTTCTGAGGGAAATTCTGGAGGCTAAAGACCTTCCAGCTACCATCATATAATGCTGTAAAGATAAGAATCAGAACTTCGAATTGTCCCTAGGATCAAATTCAGCTGGCAGTACAAAAAGTTAAGCAAGACTCCATTTATCCACATACCAAGAGGTTCAGAACCCAGGGCATCATCTGTGAGAATTTTGAGTCTGGACAGAGAGTGCTGAGAAACCTTGTGCATCACCTTAAGTTCCATGGAAGAAAGACAGGAGATTAAATAAAGGAGAATAAATAATGTTAAAAGTATGCATAAGATTCCATTTTGAAGCTTGATCTCATTTTAAACTAAATGTGTTGATCCTATTTTGTGTTTGTTCTGGTCGAGGACCAGATCTTCCTCCCCTCCCCAACACTCTACAACACTGTAGATCTTCCTCCCATCCCAACACTCAGTTTCACAGTTGGTTTATCAGCTATTTCCAGCTTTATCAACTATTTCCAGCTTTTTTAGTTAGCTCCTATGGCTATTTCTAGGTTCCCAGCCCCTGAGAGATGTGCAAGTAAAGAAGACTCTATAGGGTTTTACGGCCTGAATTGAGGTGGAAGTCGTAATTCATTAAGTATTGATCAAAATAAATTTCGGTAAGTGCTTCAACATTTTGTGACAATCTGACACATAATTGCCTTGCATTTTGAATCTTAAATGGCTAAAATATACAAGCAAAGATGGTAAAAATATCACCAGCTTTAAGCCACTGCTTAAAACAAAAAAAAGCCCATCACAGCCATTAAATTTTAAAACTTGACATTGTTCAATTGCTTTAATGCCTTAAATAGCAAGCAGTTACTGGTGTAATGATGTATTTGGTGAGTGTTTCTTACTTTTTGACATAAATTACTTTGTTTTATTTGATTTTTTAATGTATCTGGTAATAGGAGACGCATTATGCATGGTGAAAATGCCATTACAGGGGGTGAGTTGAAAGTACCTGCACATGAATCTGAGAAGATGTGCTTAATGTAAAAGAGTTTAATCAGATTTTTATCAACACTCCTCATGTCATTAGTGGCAGGCAGAAAGTTAATGTGACCTCATTAAACTGTTACTCAGAGGAAGGAAATGACCACTGAATATCAACATCTTTTTTTTTCTTTTTCTTTTTTTTTTTTTGCTTCCTTGGACACTTTGGTATGAGGCATCAAGAAGAAAGTTACTGTAGATTTCTTGTAAGTTTTGCATGCACTCATTTTTAATGAGAGGGGGTTTGGGTTAATTGTTGTGTTTCTAATCCAAAATTTACACTACATAAGGTCAAACAGCTCGGGTACATTATTAATAGAGATGAGCAGGTTTTTTTCCATGTTTCATTCCTTTGTTGTCCTAGAATAACTCTCTGGGCTACATTCCTCATTAATTCTGGTTTAACAAAGAAACCATCCAAAATTAATTCCAGGTCTGGATTCACAGTTTTCCAGTTTTCATTCCTTTCATTTTCATCTTTCCTCCCCATTTGTGAGTGGATTGATAAAACACAATGTGCACAATGTCAGGACTTAAAACAACATTCACCTGCCCTCCTGTTAGGCCAGTGTCTGACAACTGGCCAGTGGGCTGTATGTTGGTCCAGAGGGTGCTACATGCAGTGCTATGTCACTTCCAGTTAAAAAAGTGATAAAGAATAGCTGTAAGAACACATAGTGAACAAATACAACAGCTGCAGCAAAACCTTCCAAATAGGGTTGGGCGCTTTGGCATCCAAAGTGGCCATTCGTGCCTGAAGCAGCCAGCGCTGCAGCATGGAGGGGAGGAGAGGCATGGGATCCAGTGCTAGTTATGTGCTGAGTAGCACTTTAGCCATGAGACACATTCCTCCTCCAAGGCCTTGCCAGAAATATATTATGTGGATCAGAGTCTGTTCATATAAACACATTTAGGTGATGGTAGATGGATGACAAGCTGGAAATCTATTTGTGTAAATAAGCTGCTCACAATCATCTCAGAAACAACATATTGCGGGGAGGAAGACAGCAAAAATATGTCTTGGCTATCTGCCCCCTTGATGTTATACTCCACCTTCAAACCTACTCATAATAGGTTTAGATACAATAGAGGAATACCAGTTCCTCTATTGTATCTAGCCATATGATGGGTCCTAGGTATTGTTCATGTTTAGGCTCAAATAAAACATTATGTCCATATGTGAACAGCCAGTCATACTGTGCATGGAACAGCTATGTTGAGTAGGTTGACAATTTTTTTTTCTCATTTTCACCCATGTTCCACAACATGCATGGGGAACTGATTTGGAACCATATAGTTCAAGATCACAAATAAAATGTTTCAAACAGTTTCATGGGATAATTTCTCAGGTTTTCCCCCTGTACCTGGCATGTAATCTATACATAGGATCCCCATAACCTGTTCAAAATATTATGTCAACACTCCCCTTCAAAAATAAAACTTAGAAAATAGTCCTCACTGAAGATGTCCAGAGTTTGAGAGGAAGACATTTTTGCACATTACTTTTTAAAAAGTCAAATCACAGGGAGGGGAAGACATTCTCAGGCATGGTGTAGAAGTAAAGCTATGGGACTGGAGATTTCTGAAGTGGAGAGGAATAGGAATCTAGGGACCCAGTCTTTCCCAGGACCCCCAATTTCCTTCCAAGGGATTTTGTTTTACTATGCCTTTCCACGTATTATCAAGATGCAGAATGGCTTTCAGGAGGATTGGAATGAGGCTAGTTGTGCCAATAATTTATAAAGGATGACTAGGAAGTCTTAGACCAGTATAGATTAGGAGGCCCCACTTTGATCCTGGGCAAAAGCGTTGGCAAAGATAAAATAAGGTGCAATCACTGAAGAATTAAAGGATAATTAATGCCAAGCATCAGTCCTTAATGGAAAATAGATCTTGTCAAACAAACCTGATATCATTTTTTGATGAGAATATGCTGCACTACTTCACCTTTACACCGAGAGATCTACATTCTAGCGTTGATTTATTTGACTAGAGAAACTGAGTAGGTGGAATAAATATTGCCCAAAGTGCTAAAGATGAGTTCAGCTGAAGAAATATATCTAGCTATATTTTTAGAGGCAAAGCCTTGAATAATAGAGTTTTGTTTACCACTTTTGGTTTAAACTGACGCACCACCAATGTGTAGCTATATAAAATAGAAATTAGAAGAGTTATTTTGACACCAAAACTGAATTAATTTGTTATTAAAAGCATTCAAGATGAAAAATAAATCTAAACTTCACACCATGGCAACGGCCAAAAGTTCGACAAGGATACAGAGCATCCAATGTGAGCATTGTTCTATTGTTCCACACTTCCCCGTCAAAATTGATGCAAGTATTCAAGCCTTTCTGTGCAAATGAGAGCTCCTGGGTGCACATAGTTTTGACCTATAATAATCAGCAATTCCAGTGATACTGAGGAAAGTGGAGGCGGGTACAAGATTGTGGTAGTCAACTACACTACCTACTCTTCTCAGAGCTGTCCCCATCTGCCATTTAAGTCATGATCTCTGGCAGTGATCCTCAGAATCACAAAATTCCTCACTCATAGCACTTGGCAGGCATGCTCCATTATATGCCTATGTTCAGTTTGCAGATTGTGAACAAAAAAGGTTCAATTTTTGTTTAAATGCTCATAATTGGATAGATTGCTTATGCTTATTCTCACACTATTTTTGCCATTCCTCATGTGTCATCTTTGTGTGAAAGAAAGCGGGAGAGGGGGGATAGAATCCTAATCTCTCTCTCTCTCTCTTCTTTCTCTAGTGTGTGTATGCGTGCGCTGGATGATACATGGCTTGTTTCTCGACAGTGGCTCTGCTTATTTTGCTGGACTGTTTCAATATTCAAGTCCATTTATGTTTTTCCATTGCTATGCTATATTCGTCCCTTTTCCATGAGTTACATACCTAATAAAATGGCAATTTCTACCTATTTCACCTTTCCCTTGCAGATTAGGCAGTAGAAGAGTGGGATAAGGAGGGGGGCAGCCATGTATGACAGCATGATGCCACTTCCAGGAAAAAACATAATTAATTTCACTTTTTTCTAGCTATCACCAAAAACTCTCTGGGTTCACTATAGCTTCTGGTGATTCCTAGAGCAGTGTGACATCATTTCTGGGGGTTAACAGAAGTATAGAATCATAGAGTTGGAAGGGACCTCTAGGATCATTAAGTCCAACTCCCTGCAGAATACAGGAAATTCACAACTACCTGCCGAATTCCATGCCTAGAAGATGCCCCAACCAAAACAAAAATCCCTGGCCAGTCTAGCCTGGAGGAAATGCACCTTCTGACATCAAGGTCAGCATTTCCCTGGGCATGCAAGTAAGGGCCACAAGAGCCAAACACTGACACAATCATTTCTGCCCACCCATCTACAATCTGCCTAAGTTCACAGAATCAGGAGTGTCAGGCTATCACAGACAACAATTTTTTTAAAATCATCGTCACTTTTGAAGTTCTGGCAAGGCCAGTTGGGGATAGGAGCTTGGCAACTCTGCCACTGACCCCCACATGTCAAGGTTCTCCATCCACCTAAAAGTAGCATTTCACAGTGGGTTGCTGTCAGAGAAGTGGGGTAGGACAGGACCGTACAGCTGACAGAACATTTGTTGGGGAGCCAACTAATAAGCTATTTACTCTATATACCTAAAGAACCAGCTTGGTGTAGTGGTTAGGAGTGCGGACTTCTAATCCGGCGAGCTGGGTTTGATTCCACGCTCCCCCCATTCAACCAGCTGGGTGACCTTGGGCCTGCCAGGGCACTGATAAAGCTGTTCTGAACAAGCAGCAATATCAGGGCTCTCTCAGACTCATCTCCCTCACAGGGTGTCTGTTGTGGGGAGAGGAAAGGGAAGGCGAATGTAAGCTTCTGTGAGACTCCTTCGGGGAAAGAAAAGTGGCATATAAGAACCTCTTCTTCTAAAGCAATGCCAAAGATGAACATAGCATATAGAATTGGATGGAATAAGTACTAGAAGATACAACAGTGTGGTGCTTCCTAGTACTTTTCATCCTTCTCTATGTACCTGACTGGAAAAGAAAAAAGAATTAATTTAGAGAAGAGTCATATTCTCTTCCTCAGGGATGAGCATGAGATAAAGCTTTTCTCTGTGTTGGTTTGGAAACTTCTTATCCAAGTTGAGCAGGTCCAGTATTATATGTACCCACTTTCATGCAGGACAAATCTTTTTAGCAGCTACCTGCACTCTTGCCTGTGGGGTGCATGCAATGGTTTCCCCACTGGCTGAAATGACTAAGATCTAATATGGGTATAGACATCCCAATAAACAATACCAACTGATGTGTCTATGGGAGGAGAATATTGTTAGTTATCCTAAGATAAATATAGTTGTTTGTCTTAGTGGGAAGACTTTGCTGCAACAATATTTGAAGCTCATTTTTTTACTTTTTAGTTGAAACTGCAGACCTTTGTTCTTCAACTCAGAGCCTAAAATCATCAACAGCCCAATAGACCTCTACCATTTAGACAATACATCTGTCTACCATCCAAGAGTCAATATATAGGCTACCTTATAAAAGCTCTTCTTGCTTAGGAATATCTATTATTGAAAAGAAAACATATAACACTATCAACTCAGCTCACACAGAGATAATCAGAAAGAAACACAGGCACTGACTCACTGACGTGGCTCATCCCTGGATTATTCATACCCAGACTCTGTGCTTGAGACAATCCCTCAGCAGGAGCCTTCATGTTTACCCCCGGCTACATCAGAGCTACTGTGAGAAGGAATTAATCTAGACTCAAAACATATTGCTACAGCTCATTCCACTTTTTTGGGATACTCTGTAAATCTGAAAAATAAATAAGAAATCTCTGCTCATCAATGCCCATCAGATAATCAACTCTGAAAAGGGATGATTAATTGCTTTCAAATGTTGTCACTCATTCATCCTACCCACCCACTTGCTAAACAAAAGAAATTGCGAAAACAAAGATGATAAATCAAAGTTAGATGACAAAACCATTACAAATGCATCATTAGTACAATTTGGTACTTTCTAGTCGATGGTACTGCATTAAAAATATTCCAGACGAAGATTGTGGTGGAAAACCAGCATGTTCATTTTACCTTTTGCTAAAAGTTTTGTTCCGGCTTGCTCTAGCCCAGTCCTGTAGGCCTGTTCTATAATGTGTCTTTAAAACAATTTTTTTGCAATTGCTATGATGACTATAGATTCAAGTGGGTAGCTGTGTTGGTCTGAAGCAGCAGAACAAATTTAGAGTGCAGGGCACTTTTGTGTGTGCACATGAAAGCTCACACCTTGAATAAAAATGTGTTGGTCTTAAAGTTTCCACTGGACTCTAAATTTGTTATGATGCCTGTGTCCTTGGAACACACCTACAGATGAGCTCAGCATCAGTGGTCCCTGGAATGGGCATTTGAAGGTAAGGACTTCTGCCAGTTTCTTCTGATTGACTCTGACCTTGCTAGCCATGAGAGTTTGACCTTGTTATTGCTGGTCAAGTGATGTCAGAATAGTTACTCAATGGGTATTAACAGTGACCTAACATCTGGTTACTAAGTCTCTAATTGGTTTCCAGTTAAATTAATATAACATTTTGATTGGGCCTTTGAGTGGATCCCATGTTGGAGATTGTCCATAAGTATTCTCTTATGGCTTACGTCTTTGCCTTATGTGGTTTGAACAGCTTGTGCTGCATCTGACCTTTTGGATGTCATGTTCTTTGTGGGTCAGAGGTCTTGTGCTTGGACTTTATGTGTTAAGGACTCTTGATTATTGATGTCAAAACCCTCCTGCTTGTGAGTATTGCCAGTTAAGTACTTTTATTATTTTCTCACCTTCTAGTATAGTTGATCTTGTCTTCCTTAATAAATATAAAATAAGTTTTAAACCTTTTGTCTGATTCTTGAAGATATTATAGGAACCACTCACACAGGTGCCTTTCTTGGATACAGCTACATAAAACCTTTTGCTTGGAGTCTCTCTTCCTTGGATTAGATTGAGATACCCTGCCTTGTTCCCAAATAGACTTTGGGGTTGTCCTTCAATCTCTCAACTCTTGGGACAGAGTCAGGGGTGGTGGCAGACTACCACAGGAAGAGCTGGGCCATAACCCCGTTTTGTAACTTGTGGACCCTTGACAGATATTCTGAGAGGTAATGGAACAGGTTGTAGGATGATCCTCTGCTTGGGCCCAGCCTCTTGGGATTGCTACAATAATAGAATACTAAAGACAAGAAGATCTAGAAGAAGAAGAAGAAGAAGAAGAAGAAGAAGAAGAAGAAGAAGAAGAAGAAGAAGAAGAAGAAGAGTTCTTATATGCCGCTTTTCCCTACCCAAAGGAGGCTCAAAGCGGCTTACAGTCGCCTTCCCATTCCTCTCCCCACAACAGACACCCTGTGGGATGGGTGAGGCTGAGAGAGCACTGAGATCACTGCCCGGTCAGAACAATTTTATCAGTGCCGTGGTGAGCCCAAGGTCACCCAGCTGGTTGCATGTGGGGGAGCGCAGAATCGAACCTGGCATGCCAGATTAGAAGTCCGGACTCCTAACCACTACACCAAACTGGCTCTAATCCCATAAAGGCTAAGGATGCAATATCATGCACACCTTCAGTTGATGTCTAACGGAACTTTACCCCACTAGAGACTGCAAACCAAGGAGATTGAGTCTTCTATAGTCCAAAGGAGTCTGCAGATTGTGCTAATCCCATATTTTATATGTTCAAAGGCAGTTTTCCTCAATTTTTTTACAGTTGAGAACCCCCTGAAATATTCTTCAGGCTTTGAGAACCCCAGAAGTAGCATGATAGTGTAGAATATGGTTGGAAAGTATAGTTGTGTACATGCCTACTCAAAGCCTTTCCCCTTCCCATCTCCTTCAGGCCCATCATTGGCCATTTTGAGGGGGGAAACTGAGGGGGGGAACAGGTCAACATCTCCATATATGGTCATATCACCTGATATATGTTTAACAAATTTAAAAATATACTAAAATTAATTAACTCCCAACCATTTGGGGAACCCTTCCAGGGCCATCAAGTGCTCTCCTTATGTTCATAGATTTGGCATCGTAGGTCCTTACCTCTGAAACCTCATGCTCCAGTGAAGTCCAATCTCACATACATTTCATCATAAGTCATTAGGATACAGTGAAGCTTATTTCTAAGTAAACATGTATACTATTTCACTGTAAGTCTTGAAAGTGTTATGTGTCTCTTTAAGAATATTCTAACAAGGTAGCATTTTATTTTTTTAACTACCTGAAGATGATTTTTTTTCTTGGACTATTAACTTTTTAAAAAAGTATTTAGATCACAATTCCTGAAGACTTAGCTATATTTTGACAGGAGCTGACAAAGAGTGCCATGAAATTGTGACTCAATTGTCACCTTCAGCGTGTTCAAGCTGAAAAACTCTGGATGAGTGCTAGGTACTAATTAGAACTGTTATATTAGGAAAGCAAATACAATGGTGTCTAACATTAAACAAAGCACTGTTCTCATCACAAATGGTTTCTTTTGTGTTCAGGTTAGTCTATAAAGCCATTTTGCATGCTAATGAAGAACAAACAATTATTGGCGAAGTAACTAGTTTTGTGCAATTACAAAAAATCACATAAAAGCCCCATTGTTTGTTGTCTTATGATTTTTAATGCTAATTTTGTACTTGATAATTTGAGGATTTCAGTTTGCACTGCAGCATACAATTAGGTTGTTCTATCTGTGAAGGTGAATATTTTTAATGGCGGTGGGGGGAGGGGAATTTGTGTGATGGCAGAAGAATTCTTTGCATAGAAAAATATTCAGAGATAACAGTCATTCTTCATGTAGGAAGGAGTGGATGAACTGGGAAGGCAGAAAGGGGAGTAATGGCAAATTCTTATCTAGTAGAAAGGATTTATTTTTACTTTAATAAAAAGAGTAATAGTTGATGTGAAGTGAAACAGAAAAAAACTCAGACAGTATATACAAAGTATCTGATGAAATATTAGGCAATAACAGTCGATTGGCATAATTAGTCATCACTCATATCACACTGCTTACCGGCTAATTTAATTTCAACTTTACAGTGTGAAGACATTATCAAGAGAAAGGATGAGAGGAGACTTATGAGCCACACAGAACTGGAGCTGGCATAGAAAATTACCCCATGCCAAGCCCCCATCCTTCACCTTTCCATATCTCATTCAGCTTACCAGTTGCCTGGCATCATTACAATGATTAACTCCAGCAAAGATTTTGGGCAGAGAAACAGATGGTGACACTGTAAGAAGTTAGATATTATGGGGAGCACAAGGCTGACATTTGCAGTAACTATGTTTTTCACTGTGTATATTGACTTACCAAAAACCACTTGATAAAAGTATTTTTTTTTCATGCTATGATATCAAGTTTGGTACAAGTTGACTGTGTACCCATGTAGGATTGTAATTATCACTTCCTTTAAATTCTCCTATCAAAACACACCTTTTCAGTGAAGTCTTTGACATGACTCTTAGCACTCCTCCACCACCAATGAACTGAAGCAAGTACAACAGGAATCAGGTTGCATTGTATGGTCCTCCATTCTCTGTGTCATTTCCCTTACACTATAGCTCCTCAGGGTAAGGGGAACTTACTGGTACTCTGTGCATTGATGGCACAACATAAATACTAAGTAATAACAACAACTTCATGGCTTTTGTAATCTGTTCCAGAGTTTGAGTGAGTAGAAAGGAAAGCATTTTGCTCTCCACTGGGACTGTTTACGCACTGGGAACTTCACTGCCCCAGCTCCTGTGCAGAAGCACAAATCGGGGGTGGATGAGGTGCGCAGGGCCAAATGCTCCCCCGTGTGGGTGCAGGAAGAGGTGGGGCAACCTGCCACGACCAAAACCCCAGCCTGCAGCCCAGCATGAAACCACCAGTGCATAAACGGTCTGGGGCATGCATTCGGTTGAACCAAGGCAAAAAAACTTCAAAAATCTTATTGATATGTTTTGGGTATTAATTCAACCAGATACTAGAAGCTGGAACTTTCTGCATGCAAATCAGAGGCTCTTGCACAGAGCAACAGGCACTCCCCATTCAAATGAAATAACTTTGGCATGTTAAATAAATAACTTTTTTAAAAACCTGGAAGTCAGAGTTACTTTGATCAGCAAGGCATTTCCCATACTGTTGTATTCTTTTTGTTTTGTGCTGTCCTTTCAGTTCCGTTCACTTCAGTACTTTAATTGGCAGAAGTTATAAACATAACAAATGTAAGGGAGAAAAGGTACAATTTTAGCATTACAAAGAGAAAATTCCCCATCAGAGGATTTTACATTATGCTCCCAAATCTTCATAGCAATTAGCAGATACCTTGCTACTAAATAAGTTATTGAAGGGCTCTGATGCAATAGAAGATGTTTTATCTTGCATTGGGATAGGCATGGAATTTGCATAGAAGAAGGCTAATTACACAGTCTGGCATAGAACTCACAGTAAAGCAAAATGTGGGAGACAGATTCAGACTTTCTGACCCTATAGAGACAAAGTCTTTAATGATAGGGAACTTTTCCAAATCTCCCCAAAAGAACTGCTGTAGGTAGAACATTAAATCTTGCAAGCATTAAAGATCATTGTAATTGAGGAGATACTACATGTGAAAAATAGGATGCCAGAACCCCCTTATCAGGTGTGATGGCAAACATCTAAAGGATTGAGGTTCTTCTAACATAAACTGAGAAGAGGAATAACAAATAGACTGTATTTCCTGCAACATTAAATATGACCAGTTAGTTCGGAAGGAATCAGACAGCATGTACAGCACGTAGGCAGATTATTCTGCCCTATAATGGAGACACAGCCATAATTACAGCACTGTACTTTCTTATTTTGGAAGCTTTTCAGACATACCTGCTAAATAATGATTAAGTGTACTGTTGCAGTATTTCAGATGTACTTTCCTTGCAATACTCAAATTACATATCAAGAAACTTTAATTAATAGAAAATAGCAGAATGGTCATAAAAGCACCTTTAGATTTGTTGTGTAAATCTTTTCAAAGTCAAAGCTCACTGGGCATATCTTCCAGCAGCACACACAAGCTATCCCATTCCAGGTAATGACTTGTATGCTTAAATTTGTGCATGCAAGGGAATAAGGAATGTGCACTCTTAACATGCTATAATTAAGATCCAGTCAAACAGTGCAGTGTTTATAACTACTGGAAATACATTGAATTTAAGCAAGTTATTTTTTTGATATTTGAGACTCACTGGAATCTTTTTGATTTGATGGCTATTCTGCCAGATCTTTGTCTGTTTTCAGTTTCCTGCACAGTTTCCCATAAGGTGGTAGAGTTTGGGATGACAAAACAGAAGAACAATTCAGAGGAGATGTCTCTGAGATGTTGAGAAGTGAACCATTTCAATTGCTGGTTTTGTGCTGACTTTCCATTTTCCACCAATCATTGCATCATCACACAAACTCCAGGAATACTTTATGTTGTGGCAGAAGAATGCCCTCTCTGCAAACCAAATTCCATTATTTGATGCTGCATTTTGCTTGGCAGGTAAGGGGAAATACAAAGGCATAAAACTTTTGTCCTGCAAAGAACAGGATGCTGTGTTTTGTTTGCACTGGCTGGATGGCAGACAGGGATGCTGTCCCATGTAGTTCCTGCCTGGTATAGTGACTAAAGTGCCAGACCATATCTGAGAGACCCTGGCCTGGGCTTGAAACTTCATTCTGTTAAAGAAACTTCCTGGGTGAACCTGGGCCACTCAAAGGACCTCAGCTTAGCCTGCATCACAGATGGTTGTTGTGTGAAAATAAAATAGAACAGGAAGAACAGTTTGTAAACTGCTCTGGGTTCCCATTATGGAGAAACACACAGGGCCTTTTCGCACAGGGATCTTTGTTGCAAATTGTTTGCGGAATGAAAAATCGCCATTTAAAATAGTGGAATTCGTCGTTATGCATACCTGCCTTTGTAGTGGAATCAGTTGCGTTTTTTAGCGTTTCCCACAGGCTTCCGGTCTCGGCAGAAATCGCTAGAAAGGAAGCGCTATTGCCAAGCTCGTCCCGCCCCTGGCCGTCAAGCAGCCAATGGGCAGCCGTTAGCATGCTCCCAAACAGCCCCTTTCCCTTTAAGAAAGGTTTTTAAAAAAAAAAAAACGACCCATAGCAACGAATCTAGGTAGATTCGTTGCTACGGAGAGACCCATCCAGCTGCCTAATGTGAGCTGTCGTTTGATTGTATGATCGTTTGCACGCTGCCTCAAGTGATAAAAAAAAAATCCCCCCCCCTCTCACGGGCCCGATTTTCGGCTGAATTTATTTGTAAAAAATAAAGGGACTTTATTTCAGCAAACGGGCTTTTCAGTGGTTTGTGCTTAGTGACTAAAGGTGAAGGACTGAAGCCAGGGAAGCCTCTAAACAGAAAGAGGCTCGCCGGTGCGTTTATCCCCGCTCGCTCGGAGAAAAAAAAATGGCGATCGCTTCGCCGGAAGTTTGGAGGAGAGAGCCAGGGGGAGGGACTTTGAAGAACCAGCAACAATGGTAACGCACAGGTCTTTAGCGCTACTGTTGCAGATTGGTTGCAGGAGTGTATCGCTATCCGGAGGGTGAATCCACTTTTCTGGATTCCCCTGAAAGCGCCACAACGAAGCGCTTTTTGCTGATTGGTTTCAGGATTGTTGCAGATTGTCTACGACGTCGTGGGTTATGGCAAATTAGTAGCGTTTCCAAATAGCAACCATTCTGCTACTTTGAAGCCGTGCGAAATGGCCCACAGTATGAACAAACAAGTAAATAAACTCACAGTAAAACCACAAAAACCTGACATCTTTTCACGGTTAGAAATGCCTCCGTTATTTCTGTTACCTTTAGTAGACATCTTCCTTCTTTTAAATGCACCTGAATTCTCAATACACTTTTGGGGATGATAAAAATCGCAATGGAGAAAAAGAAGGGCAAGTTAGCAGTCAAAGTACCTTAGCCAGATCAGATTCCATCCGCTTATATTTAACAGTAGGGTTTTTCATTCTAATGTGCACCTTATAGTTAACCATATTTGCCATGTGGTTGGTCCTACAAGCAATTTAGTTCTTCACAATCTTCTTTGTTTCAACCATTCTGAATAATTTGGTATCATCTGCAATCTTTGCTCGTGTACTGCTCCCACCCCATTCCAAAGTATTTATGAACAAATTAAATAGTACTGCTTCCAATACTAATCCTTGTGGGGCCACAACCATCTTCAAATACTTGAAGGGCTGTCATATAGAACATGGAAAAGAGTTGTTTTCCCTTGCCCCAGAGGGTCGGACCAGAACCAATGAGTTGAAATTAATTCAAAAGAATTTTTGCTAAACATCCGGAAGGAGTTCCTGACAGTTAGAGCAGTTCCTCAGTGGAATGGGCTTTCTCGGGAGGTGGTGGGTTTGCCTGCTTTGGAAATTTTTAAACAGTCATCTGACAAAAATGCTGATTTTATGAACTTAGGAAGATGATGAGTGGGTGGACAAGAAGGAATGTGTCCGTGTTTGTCTCTTATGGCCCTTTCTTGCATACCCAGGGAACTACTGATTGCCACTGTGGTATGGCAAGTGACTTCCTTCCAGGCCAGGCTGGATTCGTAGATTTTTGGTGGTGGGATCACTTGGGCATGAAATTGGGTTCACTGTCGGTGGGCAGGTAGTTGTGAGTTCCTACATTGTGCAAGGGGGTTGGACTAGATGACCCTGGAGGTCCATTCCACCTCTATGATTTCCCATTGTGAGAACTATTTATTCGACTCTCTGTTTCTGGCCATTCAACCAATCCATTAAAGAGCACGTTCTGTTATTCCATGACTGGTAAACTGCTCAGGAGTCTTTGGTGAGATTTCTTTTGGAAATCAAGTGTATGATGTTACCACAGAGTTACTGACAGATCTTTAAGCAAGCAGATGTCCAAGTGAAAATATGATTGGAAAGTCAACTTCTATAAATCTTCAATTTGGTGGCAGGGATCCCTTGGGTGAGGGGTCAGTTCCTGAGGTTTTAATCCCGGAGAGGGAATTATACCTGAAAAGATGTTTCCTATTGAAAGCAATGGAAAACTGTCAAATTATGTTCTGAACAAAACTAACTTCATTCAATAAGGAATGAATGATAGATTGCATGATGTACTTCAAAATACATTTTTAACATAGTCCTAGAGGGGCGTTCCACTGGACTCCATGGCAGTTCTTTCACACATATGCTGCTGAACTCATGCCCCTAATTTATAAAGCAGGAGGACTGAGAGCATTATTGATATTGTCTCTTCCACATAACCTGCCCCCAAGTGCTATTCTTACACCATTGCATGTAAAAAGGCTAAACATCACTGAAAGAAAAGACAGAAGAATTCACTTGGCTTTCCTTCAAAACTAGATTAATCATTAGGCTAAGTATACTTACACAAAGCTAGCCCATCAGGGAGAAGGCTTCTAGCTTCACTTTTTCTCTGATGTGTTTGCTTTGTACATGCAGCGCTATTATTATTATCTTGATGAAGAGCTGCTTTATAGCAACAAACCCTTCCATGCATATCTGAAGGGGTAAAGATCATACCACATGCCCTGCAGAATACTTGGATGGACTCCAAGGTTAGGGAGTTAGGTATGAAGGAAGAGCATGTAGCTTCTCAGCAGTCTTGGATCTCAGCAACCTTCTTTGAGAAATTAACTACCAACTCTTTCATGGCTTTGGTATGGATTAAAGGATTAAACACTGTTGCAGATCATTGTCTCTTTTGCGGTTCCATTGTGTGCTTTAAGTTAAATATTGTAACAAACAGACAGACAAACAAAAATAGAATCAGGATAAGTGTGTGTGTGGAGAGAGAGAGAGAGAAGAGAGAGAGAGAGAGAGAGAGAGAGAGAGAGAGAGAGAGAGAGAGAGAGAGAGAGAGCACTTTAAAACAAGGCAGCTGAGTCTGGCTTTCCCACTGTGATTTACAACCTTTCCAGTTCTTTCACCAGAATATAATTTAACGTTCTCTGATTTTTCCAGGTTATTCCCTTTTTTCCTATTTGCTCTTCATTGCTTCCTTTAAAATATATATATTAAAAAGAAAACTTTGAAGGACCCCACTTGCTTACCTGCTGCTATGCAGAGTTCTGGGGGGGGGGTAGGGGGGTTCTCTTTAAAAACTTACCAATTGGTATGTGAATAATTGATTCAGAGCTGACACAGCATGGAGGTGACATTGTACCTTCTTATTTTGTTTTCCCCACCCCCACTGTCTGCTTAACCTTTCCTTCTTTATGTAGTCTTTGTTGCCAGAAGGCTGTGTAGATTTGGTTAGCAGTAGTTTCCACTCACACAGTAACTAGGAAGGAAAAGAGAGAGAGAGAGAGAGAGAGAGAGAGAGAGAGAGAGAGAGAGAGAGAGAGAGAGAGAGAGAGAGAGAGAGAGAGAGATCACTTTAAAGAAAGATTAAACCTTGAACCTTGACAGCACATATGGGCTGTTGTTTAGTTTAAATACCACAATAGTATAGACATTGTGTTAATTCACCAGGCCATTAATTAATGTTTATATGCAAACAAGTTGTAGTGGGGAGAGAACTTTGTGTAATAGCTCTACCTAGAAAATACTTGGAGCCATTACGAACAGCAATAATGTTGCTGAAGTCTTACCATTGTGTAACACTTTTTTTTTAACATTACGCACAATGTCATACACAATCTGCAACACTCTTGCAACACTCCCACCAAAATTGCTTCGTTGTAGCACTTTTGTGGATTCCCCCTAAAAAAACCCACTAGACTCTCGAGAACTACCTGCAACACATCCGAAAAAGACATGTGCGTTCTTAATATAGCAGTAGCAAGCATGTCCCTCCCTAAGTTCTCGCACCCGAGCTTCCAACGTCGTGATCGCCATTTTCCCCCCCTTAAACCCGCAAAAGCAACGAATAAGCGATGCTTGTTCGGCTGAAATCCCTCCACAAGTAATTGTCAGTAAAGTTTCCGAGCACAATACAGCCCCCTGTTTGACACTGCCCGTAATTTCAACCAGAAATTGCACCCGGGGGGGGGGTTAACATTAAGAGTGTGTAAACAATTATGTGCCAGTTCCCACGCCAGCGAAAAAAGTCTTTCTGATACATCGAATGAACGAATATGCGTTGCTACAGGTGTTTTTTTTAAAAAAACAGTTTTTAAAGGGAAGCACGAACACAACAGTTAATTGGCTGTTCTGTTTGATTGATGGCCAGGGGCGGGAGGAAGCATGGAAAAATATCGCCTTCTTTGTTGCGATACCGGCAAGACCGGAAACTTGTGTGTTACGAGAACAGCTCTAGTGGAAGAGCCTTTTTTACATGAAAAATGGCTATGTGCATTACTAAGACCTGCCACTATTGATTGCAGTGCTTTTCAATAGCACTCAGATTTAGCAACATTGCTCGCCGTGCGGAATGGCCCTTGGCTGTGCTAAATGGCCCTTAGCCCTTGCAGAAGGGCTACCTTCTGCAATCCCTTTAAACACCGCTTATTTAAATGGGTCACAGAAGAAAGCTCTAAAATAACTGAGTGGTAGAGGCAATTTGCTCTAGCCTCTCAGCCGTTCTGGGTTGCTGGTAGCAGAAGAATTGGTTCTTATGTGCCGCTTTTCTCTACCTGAAAGAGGCTCAAAGCAGCTTACAGTCACCTTCCCTTTCCTCTTGCCACAACAGGCACCCTGTGAGGTAGGTGAGGCTGAGAGAGCTCTAATATCACTGCTCGGTCAGAACAGTTTTACCAGTGTCGTGGCGAGCCCAAGGTCACCCAGCTGGCTGCATGTGGGGGAGTGCAGAATCAAACCCGCCTTGCCAGATTAGAAGTCCACATTCCTAACCACAACACCAAACTGGTTCTGGTAATTCAGGGAATATATGCAGAATTTTTTCAGGAACTTTTTTTGGAGGGGGTGTCTTCCAAAAAAACCCTAATACATTTGTGGTGCTGAAATATACCTGAAAAATACTGATAAGGTGTTTTGCAGGTGTATTTTCAGTTTGGGTAGACCCAAATGCATACCCCTACTTGGAACAGTGAAAATAGTGAATTTGTAACTAAAAGATCCCAGTTCTAGGTTTAGAACCTCAGTGAAATGTTGTTTCTTAGGCTTTACTTTCCTCAGTGTATCATTCATATAAATAAATGTTTCTAGCTTTGATTAATTCAGCAGGCTGCATGTCTAAGTCCTTTTTGCTGTGCGATGAGGGATCAGTAGAATCTGCTTCCCCCTTTCTTGTTGTGGTGCATAACAAGGTGCAAACATGGGAAAGCCTGTCTGGAAGGACAAACACACAACAGTCTTTGCAGCATTTTACCCACCTTCACACCTGCCCTCCTCTCTCCATTTCCGGATTTTATTTTATTTTTTAATGGCGTGGTCCGCATTGCTACGGGACCACAAAGCAATGTGCCCAAATATAACATTCTCTTCAGTGTGCACAGTAATATTGGGATTGGGCACCAACACAATCTAAACACATTTGTGTTTTCTGGCAGTGGTGTATAAATGGGGAAAGAGGTGGGATGCGTGATGAAGCAGCCCTCTCTCTATTAGCTTGGCATCCATGCTCTTTATTGTAAATCTTTATTATGAATACACAATCATTGGGGTCCAGTTACCATGGCCAGCCTATTAGAAATCTACCCAAACATAAAGAGAGACCATTAAACAAAGATTTCCAGAAAGAGATCTAAGGAAATGTTTTATTGTTGTGAGGTGATCCCATAGCAACACAGAAGTGTAATTTAAAAAAAAAAAACGTTTTACTGTTGTGTTGTGTCCCCATAGCAAAGCGGGAGTGTATTATTAAAAATTAATTTTGGAACTTGGGCGGGGGGATGGAATGTTTAGTCCCCAAAACAACCACTGTGAAGGGTTTGTTATAGTGGTTAGGAGTGCAGACTTCTAATCTGGCAAGCCGGGTTCAATTCTGCACTCCTCCAAGTGCAACCAGCTGGGTGACTATGGGCTCACCACAGCACTGATAAAGTTGTTTTGACCGAGCAGGGCTCTCTCAGCCTCACCCACCTCACAGGGTGTCTGCTGTGGGGAGAGGAAAGGGAAGGCGAATGTAAGCCACCTTGAGACTCCTTTGGGTAGAAAAGTGGCATATAAGAATCAATTCTTCTTCTTCTTCTTCTTCTTCTTCTTCTTCTTCTTCTTTGGTGGTTTGTATTGATTGACAACCTGAGGAGTGGGGGGGGGGAATCTGCATGTTATTCACACTTCTGACTTCTCAGCCACCTCATCAGGAAGGGAAAAGCCATGATGAGATGGTGGGATAACGCGGGGGGGGGTGTCTCCCACCAGGAAGTGTGCAAACACGTGGTTTACTATCGCACATTTGCAAGCAGGAGGCGGTGTATGTTGTCCTCCTTCATGCGGAAATGGTTGGAGATTTGTTCACACACAAATAATATTTACAATAAAAGTCAGTGCAAGGAAACAGAACCTGTCATAAAAACTAAAAAGGTGCAGGTTCTGGAAAGTGAAATTCATTTTTAGGTTGACACAACAAGTACGAAAAGTCTGAAGTCATTCCCAGTGAAGAACAGCACACTCATCCCAAACCTTAATCCAGAGGAAGAAAAAACATGAATGTATATACAAATCCCAGAAGTGTATTATTGGAGAAGCATTCCCTCATAGCTGCGAACAGCCATCTTTGAGCATATATCAAAGTCAGCCACGGATCTGTTTTGTAGGTTCCTACCAAGTTTGTTTCCATTGTCCCAAGAATTCTCCTAATTTTTCCCCTCTGTACTCTTTTGCTAGATGCACTGGTTGGTTGATTTGTCACATGGGCAAGGTGCTGTTATAAAATCGACACAGAATGCATTGGCTAGGAGATGCTATAAAAATGGCTCATGTCTCCTTCCTCCTCCCCCACCCTTCTGCAGTGATTGAACATATCACTTTGTTCCATGTCCAAGCTTCACCAGCCTAGGGGGCTTGGGATCATAATTCTAAGACCTTCACCAGCCTTCCAGCTAGGTTCTCTATACTTCGTATGTCTGGGATGACTTGCTCTACTGTTTTATTTATGATGCAATCAGATGCTTCAAGAATGTGAGCAGTAACTTTTCTGTTGCATAAAATACCTTTTTTTAGTTTTCTGTTATAAACATTTGATCTCTTGTGTGCACTTTCTTTTTCTTTTCAATCCCCACCCCCCACCTAGATACCAATATGAAATAAATCCGGATTAGCTTTTAGTCTTATGAAATGTGGATGGACCAAATCAGACATGATGCAGCATGTTAAGCATACTTTAGTCTCACTGACTTCCATGTGAATATAAAGCATGTACTGAAGTGCTCCACTGAAAACATGGGAAGGAAAATATTTACCTTGGAATAATGTGACTAAAGTATAATTATGGTCTTTTTACATCTTTTCAAATACTGTTTCTTATTTCATATTGTTATCACCTCTACAACAGTAATGTTAATGCCAAACTGACTGCATATCCTTATGCCCATCTAACCAAAGATTCCTTAGCTACTCCATAGCCGTATCTTCCTGCACATTAATATGCACACGAGTGGGTAGAAGTGTGAGAAATTGTGGGAAAATGAAATTCCAATTACTTGTTACCACTTTTCTTTCTCCTCCTCCTCCTCATGGGCATAGTCATATCCCCCTCATTCTATTAACCACAGCAGTCTCGTTTGACTCACCCTGGCAGTAGGGTTTCAGCCTCAGGTTGGAAAATTCCTGGAGATTTTGAAGTGGAGTCTAAGAAGGTGGGGAAGAGTGCCATGAAATCTCCAGGCAGCCACCTCTCTGAGTCTTCACAAGGAAGCTCAAGGCAGGTTCTAAATGCCCATTGTGTTGGCAGAACGGAGCGGCGTGCGCGCGATCAATTGTGGTGTGCGGCAGCTAGGCAGGCAGGCCTGCCTCGGTGGGCCATGAAGTTAGGAAAGTGTCGGAGAGTGGCAGGCGAACAGGCGGCCCCCCCCATCCCCGGGAAGGTGGGCGGTGGCATGGGTGGAGGCTATTGGCCACTTGGCCCTGGAGTGACTCCCTATTGGCCTCTTGGCCCTGGAGTGACACTTCACGGCTCCTGATTGGGCCCTCTGAGTTTTTATCATGGACAGAGCCCTCCCTTTCTCCTCCCCTTTATCCCTTAGGCTTTTATTTATACTGCTCCACAAGAGCAGTTTAAAGTTGCTTATTTAGTATATTATGCTTATTTAGATTAATGTAATCCTTGCCATAGTATATTGCTTATTTGATATCTCTTCATATGACCTACATAAGCCTTTCTCAACTTTTTTACCATTCAAAAACCCCTGAAACATTCTTCAGGCCTCGAGAAACCCCAGGAATGGCACAACCATGAAGAAAATGATTGGAAAGCATAGCTGTATATACACCCATCTGGGACTCCTCTCCTTCCCACCCTCTCCAGGTCTATCCATTTTAGGAGGGCTAGGTGGGTCAACATGACCATATATAGCCATATGACCTGATAAATGTTTAACAAATTAAGAAAAAATAATTCCCACCCATTCTGGAAAGCATTCCAGGGCCATCAAGAAGCTCCAGAGTTTCATAAACTTCTGGTTGAGAAAACCTGACCTACATTGTGCTTTTTAGAGGTCTAATCCTTCATATGAACTCTTATTGATTTATATTGTGCAACCCAGAGCCTCTTATGGCGCAGAGTGGTAAGGCAGTGACATGCTGTCTGAAGCTGTCTGCCCATGAGGTTGGGAGTTCGATCACAGCAGCTGGCTCAAGGTTGACTCAGCCTTCCATCCTTCCGAGGTCAGTAAAATGAGTACCCAGCTTGCTGGGGGGTAAACAGTAATGACTGGGGAAGGCACTGGCAAACCACCCCGTATTGACTCTGCCATGAAAATGCTAGAGGGTGTCACCCCAAGGGTCAGACATGACCCGGTGCTTGCACAGGGGATAACTTTACCTTTTTTATTGTACAATCCATTGAATTTAGTGAAAGAGATGCAGTATAACTAAGAAAATAAAGTTTAGGGATTTACCACAAACTAAATGCTTTTTGTTTGTTTGAATCAAAATTTTTCTGAAAACCTAGTGGTTCTCCAAAGTTTCCATTGAATTAAAATTCATTTAATTTGCTAACTGGATTAGGATTGTTGGAACATCTGACAGTTTGGGCTCACATACTGTTTGCTCTTTATGAGCAGGAAACCACTTTTTAGTAGGTCAGGAGCAACAAGCTTGTTTGGATTCATTTCACCATATTAAACAGCTCAAACAGTACAATTAGAATCTATCACACACATGCATTTTTAACATGGGTATTTTCACACTGTATAGTAGAAATGCCCACAGATTTGCCATTGATGCCTATTGATCCACAGCCAGTTGTTTAAATAAAAAAGGAATCGACTCTAACAGACTTTCTTTAAAAAGAATCTTACTATTGGTGTTCATCTAAAGCTTTCATTAACATTATTTCATACACACATGGGGTTTTTTTTACACAACTTTATGTGAGTAGTAACTGCTTCTAATTTAATTTAACTACTGGACCCCAACCATCTTTAATGTTATGGATGCCTCAGTTTCCCCAACTATGAAAATGAAAAATTGGCTGCAAAAATAAGGAAATTGAACTTGGACCCCTTTGCTCTGAAAACATCAGCTCCAGACCCTTGGAAAGATCCCTTATTCTACCCATAGGAAAAAATGCAGACCAGGAAGGCTGAAGGTACCTTGTTCAGAGGCCCATAAAGTCAGACCAAAAGGGTGCGTTTGGTTTTGATCGGATTTTTTTCTGGGGGGAAAAAACAGCTAAAGACCCTTAGAATGATCCTCTAATCTCCCCAGTTTTTATGCTTTTTTAAATGCCAGAATTCTGAGATTATGGTGTGTTTTTTAAAAGAATTCTGTAAATACACAGAATGCAGTATATTTCAGCTTGGGAATTTGTGTATATACTCACAGGAGACCACCACATCCATTGCATAAAGCTTTTTGGTACACTGCTCAAGTCAGATGGCATTGAGGTGAGGATGGACTGGCTCACAGATGATTGTGGTTGACTAAAAATGTATATTCTCTCAGCAAATGTGTACACTGTGAAGTATGTAGCATGCTTTCTGGGGGCCAGAACTTCCGAATTAGATAATAAGAATGTTATCAGCAGATAGGAGCACAAAGCTCTGTGAAAAGTTCATTGGGGAAGAAGTAACTCCGGAGCTGTAACAGAACACCATCAGAACAAGGATAGTATTTAGGTATGTGGTAGCATTTTTAATTGGACTGTATTATATCTGTTTTTAGTAAGAGCCAAGAACTTGTAGTATGGTTGCCAACTTTAGGCTGGGATATTCCTGGAGATTTGGGGGTGGAATCTGGGAAGGGCAGATTTTGAGAAGAAAAAGGACCTTAGTGGGATATCCATTTTATCAAGGTGAATTGATCTTGGTCATCTGGAAATGTCTTGTAGGTCTGGCAGCCCTATCTTAGGCCCATTATGCACGGCCGCCGAAACGGCGACTTCGGGTCACATGGAAAACGCGGAGGGGGAAGACGCAAAGCAAAGCGCCTATGCACAGGATGGGGCGCGATGGCGGTAAAACCCAGAGTAACTGTTCATGCACACGGCGATCCCGGTGCCACTTCTGGTTGCGCCCCGGTCACCCAGAAGTTGCGCTTTCTTCCGCGTTTCACTAATGCGGATTTTTCGGCAGCATGCACTGAAGCTGCGGCCGGTTGCAGCCTGCACCATGTGTTATCTGTGATTTTAGTCGCCGCCATTCCACCCCGAATGTGCGTTATTTCCCCCGTGCATAATGGGTCTTATAGGTGCTCTGTAACATCAATAGAAACTAAGGAAATGCCTGTAACTACAGGTTAGTTGAAAATAGAGGACCATAATGTCTACAAAAGTCAATTCAGTTCCATTCAACAGACAAGGAAAACTGACTTTATTTTAAATCTTTCAACCTTCCATTATAACCTAGGGTGATAAATGTGTAATTTTATAGCCCTAAAACAATACAGGGGATGCAAATTGTTCCCTGTTTTCTTATTCTGAATCCCAAACCCTTTAAATGAAAACTTAACTGTATGCTGGCTGACTTCATTTTGCTATTACAAATGAATCTTTTTTTTGGGGGGGGGGGAACCCTCTCTTACCCGGATAATGCCATCTTGTGTGAACTAAATACATCATCACAGAGGCCCATTCTCTTGTATTACACTAATATATCACTGGAATGACATCTGCTTCTGATGATGTATTACATTAATACATCATCAGAATGTGTGGGGCTCCTGTGGGGTATTAGAAACAGGAGCTAACAAAGGAACAACAGTCTTGACTCCAGTTGGTTTAATTACAAAATGAGGGCAGCTCTGCAGTGAGGTGATACGTAATACAGAAGCGCTTACATCATCCAGAAGAGAAAAAAGCAATTTGCATCCCCATTACATTACCCATGCAACTTTGCACAGCATTTCCAGGGGCTGCAATTGCCTGCTCCTTTCAACGTTTCAAAAACCATAACCACCCCAATATTTTACGCTGCCCTATGAATAATTCAGGGCCCTTCTATTTATTCTGTCCAGCTCACCTTCTCCATGATAGCTAAACAGCACATCAAATATGTAGCTATAAATGTGGGGCTTCTTTTATAGAGATATTCTTTCTTCGCTTGGAGATGGAAACCTGGCAAAACATTTGCATTTACTCTTAGCATAAAGAAGCAAAAAAAGGGAGAGAGGCAAGTAGTTCCTTCTCTTGCAATCAACTTCTGCAAGCACCTCTGCATATGCTATTTGTTTAAAGAATGCAGCTTTCAAGTAGAAAAAGGCATGAGATTTCCTTGTTTGCAAAAATTAGCTGGAGATTGTTTATCATATGGAAATTGTTCACTCTTTAGTACTTTGATTTAATTTATGAGCTGCACTTTGAAATGCTTATGATGAAAGGCTTTGCATATTATTTCACAATGTCCATTTTCATAAAATACACCCGTTTCCTCCCCCTCCCTGCTCTACAGCTCCCTCCCATTCACAGCCCCCCTTTCTATTTTAATACACTGAAGAATTAGTTGCCCAGAAACATTCTCCTGTACATTTGGAATAAAAAAATCGTCACCAAAGGTCACCACATATTATTGAACGTTCACCTTTTGGGTGTTGTGTTACGTTCCATGTTTATTTAATTATAAAAACCAGGTAATGAGGCATATATTTAAAAACAGCAAGGGGGCCCTGTCCAAATGACACTATTTAAGTTTCAGCTCATGGATATCTCACAGCTTTTAGTACCAATCCTATAGTTATTCTGGAAGAGACTGTTTTGTTTAATAAGCATTTATCTATTGTTAATGTCTTTGGAGAATTCATCTTGGGGTTTATACTGAAGATAAATGCAGGCGTGTGAGGGTTTATGAAAAATGTCTCAGCAAGTGACAGGAAGGCTGATATGAGTTACCACAGTCCGCTTCACATGTGGGGCAATCCACTACTTGTCTTGCATTTATTATATTTTTGTGCTATGTATTTTCTCTTTTTTGCTCCCCAGACCCTTTGATATTAAATACTTTTAATACCAAACATTGACAGTAAATTTGAAAAGAGTGTGTGATGTGGCAAAAGAGACAAAAAGTCTTGATGTAAAATGTAGCTATGATGAAACAGAAAGGCAAGGCGAGATGTTTTTTGAAACCGTTTGTTCACGAGGGAAAGGAATATAAAAGGAATTAACTGAATATGCAGTGCTGTCGCCCAATGAAACAGACCACGTTAAGCACAGCAGTGAGGGGCGCCTCATGTTTGGTAAACCATCCAATGCTATTTGATAAATGGAAGGATCTCAGAAAGTCATCTTTTGTGACTGGACGGGGTTTTTTCTTAAGCTAAAAAAATGTGCATTGTTCTGGCTACATCTAAACTTCTCTATGCAGTCCTTGACTCTATGATGATAATAAATAATATACGGTTTTGGTATGGCGAGCACTTGCAGAAGAGTGGTAAATTAGCAATAAAACTCCATGTGAACTATCAGCTGTGCTTGAAATATATATCTTTACTAATTAATAGCAACTTCTCTCTCCCCCTCTCCCTCCTCTCCCTTTCATATTCTTTTCTCTGACAGTACGAGCTGAAGAGAGATCTGATACAGATTGCACTGCTGGATACGCAGAATAACAGCAGTAACCAAAATTAAATTAGATTCCAAGTCTTGCAAATTAATGAGTAACCTTGGGATGTTTGACTACATCCTGTATGTCAATAACACAAGAGAGGGCAAACCACTGAGCTAGGTGGATTGAGCCCAGGCTGTGCAACAGGAAAAAAAAATAAGGGAGGGCGGGTTTAATTGAACATTTAGATCAGGGGTAGTCAAACTGCGGCCCTCCAGATGTCCATGGACTACAATTCCCAGGAGCCCCTGCCAGCATTCGCTGGCGAATGCTGGCAGGGGCTCCTGGGAATTGTAGTCCATGGATATCTGGAGGGCCGCAGTTTGACTACCCCTGAGATAGTACATTTTTATTTATTAAATTGATATTCTTTTTTTTTTTAATCTATGTTTCAAATATCTTTATTCTTAATGCTCTTTTTAAGTGGTCAGAATTAGCCTGAAAAGAAGTTTCATGCCGTGCAATCCTTGGCATGTTTACTCAGAAGTAAATCCCACTGAGTTCAATGGGACTCTCTCAAGTAAAAATACATAGGATCACAGCCTTAATACAGGAATCTATATATTCTATAGAATGGAGGATTCTAATTTTAAAAGATATTGACTACTGTGCTTAAAAAAAAAACAAAAAAAAACTGCACAACTGTTTCCGTGCCTCCAGCTGGGTTTTTGAATTTTTGAGAAAAAAAAAACACACAGTATAGCAAGCAATTTGGGGAATAAGTTTGTGATGCAGCATGGAGAGCAGCTGTTGTTTGATGAAAAAAGTCAAAAAGTCCTGTTGAGTATACACACAAATCTTTGGAAGAATGTAAAGCGAACTCTATTGTAACCACAGTCTCACAGAATTGCATTTTTAAATGGGCAGCATGAACCAAGACCTCTCTATAATATTGTATAGATCTGTCAAACTATTCATACTATAACATTTTACCGGTTCCTTGAACAAATATGGTAGAGGTCTGGAGACTGAATTTACTTCTAGAGATGTATCTAGAAGGTTGTAACTTGACCTCCAAAGTCCCAGTGTCATAACTCCTTCAGAAAACTGGTGCTCAAGGATGTAATGTTCCCAGACAGCATCATTCTTTTCAGTGTTGTGACAGCACAAATGCAGCAATAATTATTGGCGTTCAATTAATTGAATTATTGGTGGCAGCAATAATAGCTGAGAAGGGAGTTAGAAGGGCGAATATCACTTTGACTTCAGGTCCTGCATACTGCAGGGGGTTGTACTAGATGACCCATGAGGTCCCTTCCAACGCTATTATTCTATGATTTGAGGTAAATGATTTTTGTTTAATATCAAGTCTGCTAATGTATTTGAGAATTCTAGCCACTGGATAAAAATTTGGCACACAAGAAGAAAGTATGTAACGAGTACATACTGAAACTGGAAATGGATAAGATGTATTTCAAAATCTATAGGCAATGAGTTTTGAAATATCAATTCGTGACAAGACAAAATATCAAATATTAAATATCTGTTCATAAGACTTATCTATCTATCTATCTATCTATGTATCTATGTATCTATATCTATATCTATAGTTGTACCATGGACATTTAACACAAGCCAAGGTGAAATGAAATGTTTAATCATAGTGGAATCAAATGCTGCAAGCTCTACGTAGAATTAATAGATTGATGTCAGTTATGATGGAGATATTACTATATATTAGCTGACCAACAAGTTAGAATTGGCTCAGTTTTGAATGTGTGTACCACTTTTGTGTGGTTTGTGCTTGAAATAGCTATCTCAGAAGAACAGGCAAGCTGTGAGCCTCTTGGAGGCTTGAATCTTGTGACTGCTCAGGCCTCCTGACAGGAATGGAAGTAAATATGGCTCTTTTGGCTGATGGTAATTTTAAAAACGTAGCTCTCCACAAGCTACAGAGTAAGACCACAGATTTAGAGCATTTTCCTATGTTTGCTGTATGTGCTTATAGAATTTTGGACCCCTGGATTCATATATTTTAGGAGTCCTTGATAATGATAAACAGGTTCTGACAGACAGCACAGCTGTATGCTCATGTTCATTTTCCTTGACTGGGACATGGCATCACAGAAATGAAAGCCAATTTGTTCACTATAAATTTCTTCTATTTATGAGACTGGGAAGAAAACTGATGTATATTTCCAAATAACTGGGTTTCCCAGATGTGGTAGCTCAACATTTCAACCTACAACTTATTGTAATCTGTTGCTCTATCTTTTCCTTGCACCTTAAAGTAATATCTTTTTCTTGTCCTTTCCTTGTTTCCTCTAAAGATTTCCAAACAGGATGAGAAGCTCCTCAGTCATGTGGAGACTGCCTCTCTGTACTGGTTACAGTCTTTAAGATAACTCTTACCCCCTCCACCTCCAGTACACAGAGCTTTGCACGCCCATGTCCAAACTGAATGTCACACTGAGCCAGTGTGGTGTAGTAGTTGTTGGACTAGTGTCTGGATGACCCATGTTTGAATCCCCACTCATGTATGGAAGCTTGCTGGGTGAACTTAGGCCTGGCATTCTCTCTCCACTTAAACTACATCACAGAGTTGTAAAGAGGATTAGGGACAAAGGCAAGACATAAACAAATTATATAAATAAATAGAAATCCTCCATAGCTATGAGAAGTTCTGTTGCTGCCAACAAATCTGTTTTACATTTCTCTTGTCCTGCTTGTATAGTATTAGTTGCCCTCTATACCTATGAGTTCTCTATATATCCATCTTGCATTTTTATCCCTCCCTTCCTCCAAGAGCTCAAAACAGGAAACACAGATGTCTCCAAAAAAGAAGGATGGAGTACATGACTGATGGAGTACACGATCACACATTTAATGATTGAATTTATATTCAATCTGTTATTGAACTGATTATGAATTGGGTAAGCTGTTTGACAATTGCTAATGGAATGCTATTTTCAGTATGATTTTGTGGGAATCACCACCAGCCATTTCTTGAGCTTGCAACAAAGGAGTAGCAGGGGACAACTATCAAGGCTTTTTTTTTTTTTTTACAGTGTTATAACTTTATGCACATGCACAAAAAAATAGGTTCCATCACTGCTAAAGTACATGCCAATACAGCCATACAACCCCTTTTCAAAGGAAATGTAGAGCACACAGAAAGGGTGAGATCCACATTCAAGAAATAATTCCCTGAAATAAATTCCTTTTTTCCCCTTAAGGGTGGCAAGTTGTGAGTGGGTACCAATCCGGCTGGGAAGGTGGGGGCTTGTATTGCCAAGTAGCCTGGGGTAAGCCAGATGAGGTATGAATCCCAAAAGCTAGGAATCCTGAATTCCTGGCTGAGAACCAGGCATGGGGGGGGGGAAGTTCCGGGGGGAAGTTTGGGGTTCAGGTCGGTGACCAGTTTCACCTGTCCAGGCTCCCTCTTCTATGCTGGTGGGCCAACACTCCTTGTGGGTTGGAGGTTGGAATAAAGGCTGTGGCCATACTTAATATGTTTTTATTAGAGCCCCAAAATGCCCTCATGTGAGAACACTGCTACCACAAGAACACTGCTACCACAGGAATATATTATGGGCCATTTATGGCTCCAACTCAGCCAACCCCACCAGTTGTCAGGACAACTGCAACAAGGAAGAAGAATGCATCAGCAGCAGTAGTACAGTAGTACAGTTGTCACAAGGCTTGAGGAGAATTGAGTGAGCATGGGCAGCCTGCTGCCCTAGCTTCATAAGGGGCTTAGAAGTAGGGCAGTAAGGAGGTGGCTGGACTCCCTCTTTAGACTGAGCTAGAAAAACCCGGTAGAGAGGAAGTGGAACTAGGTGCTACCATCATGGTGTAGCACAGTGTTTTTCAACCATGGAGGACCTCCTGAAGTATTCTTCAGGCTTTGAGGACCCATGGAAGTGATATCAGCTGGCCACACCCCTGGAAGTTATGTGCCACAAGAATTCACATCACCCAGACACTCCCACTGGATGTGACATCAACAGACCTCTCCCACATCACAAGAAGTGGGGTTACCACTTTCTGTGTCACCAGAATTGACATATCTCTTAGACCCACCCCACTTCACCTAGATTTCACTATCGCACATTGATAGAGATGCCAGCTGAGGGGGGGTCTGACTGAAACCATCAGGAAGACCACCAGCAGAGCCAGGAGGACCATCAGGAGGCCCACCAGCAGGGCCAGAACTCACTGGCTTCTTCCTTGCTATCGAGGCATGCAGCAGGAAAGGAAGCAGGGGGAGGGGTTATGGGCTAAAGAGCCAGCTTCCCAATAGCCTCCCAATAGCACTGCAGGAAAGGAATATTCTCCAAGGAGCATAAATACTAACAAGCAAGATTGGCGAGGACTGTGACTGGAGGAGAGACAGTAGGCAGTTTAAGTTGGGAATAAGTATGCAGATCCTACCACCCAGGAAAACCCTCAGCAGACTAAACCACTCGTGCTTGAGGGGAAGCGGGAACATGGGAGATGGCCAGTTCCCAAGCCTAGTTTAGGCAGCAGGGGAAATGCCAGGGACCCCTTTCAGCCCCCCTCCATGTTCCCTTGGATGTCCATGAGCTCCTTATTGAGAAAAAAGTATAGGGGTTAATAGTGGCACACTCTAATCTGGTAGTGGAACTGGGTTTGATTCTCCACATGAAACCTGTCAGGCCTCTCTCAGCCCCACCTATAAAGGGGATTGTTGTGATAAGAGGAAGGTGATTGTAAGCTTCTTTGAGACTCCTTAGAGTAGAGAAAACTGGGCTCTAGAAACCAATTTTATTGTCTTCTTCTGCAAACCTAAACTGATATCTTAAAAGGGATTGTGCTTCCCACATTTATTGATTTGTCTGCCCTGGGGGGCCATTCAATAAACAATGCAATAAGATTAAGATTGTAGGAACCAGCCAGAAATGTAAGCAGAGCATAAGCATTAACATGACGCATTGAACAATGAAAAAAAATTACATAGTACTGTTCTACTTATAGCAAAAGAGCTTCTTGTGGCGCAGAGTGGTAAGGCAGCCGTCTGAAAGCTTTGCCCATGGGGCTGGGAGTTCAGTCCCAGCAGCCGGCTCAAGGTTGACTCAGCCTTCCATCCTTCCGAGGTCGGTAAAATGAGTACCCAGCTTGCTGGGGGGTAAACGGTAATGACTGGGGAAGGCACTGGCAAACCACCCCGTATTGAGTCTGCCATGAAAACGCTAGAGGGCGTCACCCCAAGGGTCAGACATGACTCGGTGCTTGCACAGGGGATACCTTTACCTTTACCTTTACCTTTTACTTATAACAAGCTCTACACAGGAGTACAGATTGTGTGGAGTTTGATGGAGTTCATCTGACACTTGCTGACTAACTTCAGAGTTATAGTGCCCCAGTATTTTTTTTGCTGGGGAAGCAAGTTAATGCAGCTGCAAAATATTTCTTTAAAATGTTTTGTTTTGTTTTCATTTCAACCCCCCCCCTCCAAAGGCTCTTCATCTTGACTCAGCAAACCTGGCCATATGGATCTGGCCATCATGATTTCAGAACTAGATTATTATAATGAACTCTACATGGGTCTTTGCTTGGAATCAGCTTGAGAATTTCAGTTGGTCAGAATTTTGTAGCTAGATTACTATTGGGAATGAGACATAGTATGTATATTATGCCAATGCTGTGTTTACTATCAGTTACAGTTCAAAGCACAGTATCACCTACAAAGCTCTTTGGGGACTGGGTCCTTCATAGCTATAGGGCCTGCTATGTTCTTCCACAACAGCTTTACTCATCGGAGCAAAGCCTTCTGAAACAGCTACCCTACAAATGAGGAAGATTGACAGCTGCCCACTAATATCCTTTCTCTGATAGTGCTGAAGTGGCCTGAAGGAGGAGGCCCTTGAACCTTTGTCATTCCGTTTATTGTATGTATTAAATTTCTCTTGCAGTTTTGTTTTCTATTTTTGTAGTTCCATTTATAGCACATCATGTCTGATATTTCTTTCCATTGTTTCTACTGTAGTTACTTTTTGTGATCCTGGTCCTATTGCATTGTTTGTGGAATCCTGATGCTATTGGGCTATATTGTGTTACACTGGGTAATCTGCCTTGACTCTCAGCAAGAAAGGCAAGACGGGTTAGTTTGGCTTTCTTGAAAGCTTTTAGAGAAAAAAAAAATCTGGCAACACAGGGCATTGCTCAAGCTTAGTAAGGCAGACTCAAGAATAATATCGCTCCATTGTTTCCAAAGCTAAGATTCAGACACTTTCTCCTGCACTCCCACTAACCTGTGGTCTAGATCTAGGATTGCAGAGTTCCCTGGAGACAGTTCTGTCTGTTCTAACTTCGTTTAGGCTACGGGGGGAAACTGAAGGAACACTTTCATTTCTCATCAGGCCTTCTTAGCTCTTTGAAATGGCCTCCTTCATTGAACATGCACATTTCAACACAAAAATCGAAACTCACAAAAATTCTGTTCAGCTCTAATAAATTTAAAATGCAGGCTGCAACACAGTGAAATAGACATGTATTCCAGTAACTCAAATCCCTGTCCAACATCATCTTTGTTTCTGAAGTCTGATTAGTTAACATATTCTATCACCTTGGGAAGAAAGCTGAGGTAAGCGGCTTAATTTATAGATGGATGGAGCAAACTTATTTAAAAATTCTCACTATGTTATCATGAATCATGTAGGCCTATTAAACTAATTGCTAAGTAAATTTAAGCGGTATTACAGTAGAATTCAGAGAATTTATCATCAATCTAAAGAGCTCTTTGGTGGTCTCATGCTGCCCCCCACAGATATGTCTCAGAACATTCATTATGCCATAATTACAAAGTCGCTTTGAAGAGGCTAAAAATCCCAGGACTCCTCTCATCAATTATTTTCACCTGTTAATTCATTTTGTGTGAGGTAATAACCTCCGCATAATAACAAATGTGCAAGTACTCCGATTTTGCAATTAAAAGCAGCAGGGCTCCTATTTTGATCATACAGACTGTGACATCCATCATAGAAAACAATTTGGGCCTAGCAGGATGACAGATGCCACACTGATGGCTCTACTAACTAACTGCCTGTCCTGGTAAAAAAAAAAATGGCCCAGCTTCAGCCGGCAGCTGCAAGCTATCTGATAGCTTCTGACCAGACAGCGGGAGGAAAAGCCTGCAGTGAGTAAATTACTGAAAAGTAATTTTACTTCACAAAATGAGGATTTGGGAGCTATAGATGTATGCATTCCAGTGGCTGGTGTAATTTGGAAACAAATAGCCCTTTTCATTTGAAAATGACTAGAATCACTGTTAGCATTCAAAGACTATTGCTTCTCTCTTGTGCATTTTTTAAAAAAAGAAACCTGGAACAAAGCAACAAGAGGGGGGAGAAAACAACCCTAAAACCTACAGTGAAATAGTCATTATTTCTTCCCTTTCACATCTTATTAGCTGCAGAAAGCATGGCGGTTATCTCTGCTTTCTTTGGCTAAATCTGCACAAGTGGGATTTCTTCCAACCTACAGACAGGTGCCTAAATAATAGAAGAGTGCTCATTTGAGCCTTTCACTTTGTACCAAGGCTGAGCGAGTTCTGCCTTGGGAGTGATCCCACCAAGCTTTAGTGATATCTATGTCCCCAACTTCATCTTCACAGGAAACACTTGCTCAGACTGCAGCAGCTGGCAATTCATTAGACATGGAACGGATTTACCAATAACAGAATCTGATAAGAGCTGGTCATAGAACAAATAATTGCTATAGTTCTGAATGGGCACAGAGCACTACATACACGCTCACAGGAATCCAGATATTTTGAAACAATTAAAACCATTTCCTTTGTACACTCGAAGCCCATGGCTGTTTTGCTTCATGGCCATTTAGATGCGAGCACTTGCTCCGGAAATAATTGGGCTCTGAAGGTTGCAAACAGTGAAGGAGGGTGCCGGTCTTCGTGTTCAGAAGTGCATCTTTTCTCTTCTGTCAGAGAACGGTTTTGTGAGCATTAGGAACTTTAACAGTAAAAAGACTTATGAAGTATATAAAACGTTGTAAATCAGAAGTATGGATATAGTTAGAAACACCTTTGCAGTTACAGACTTTGATGCTTGTTCATATATGTCCAGATCCACTGTGCTACACATTACATGTGACTGCATATTCACATGTGAGCCACAGAGAGAGAGAGAGAGAGAGAGAGAGAGAGAGAGAGAGAGAGAGAGAGAACACTATGTTTATAACCCCCATTGAAATGTTTCGTTAAAATCTAGTCACTTTTAGTCTTGAAGCGCCCTTTTATTTAATCCTCTTGATGTAAAACTGGATAGCTAAGATCGTTAAACATGAGCCAGCCCCCGGGTGAAATAATATAAGATATGAGCTACAGAGGAAAACAAAAGCTGGAAATTATAATGTAACATAAAGATGTAGCTTTTGGATTTAATCACTGGAATCTCAGACCCGGCAACAACAATAGCAAAAAGAGATCAGTGGAGGGCAGGAGGTTAAGTGCAGATGGAGAGATAGCCCTGTTTATGTCATCTTTAGATTACAATGCTTATCACTATATACTTTCCCTCCCATATTCTTAGCATACAAAAACTGCATTCTCTTTCTTGGAAAATAAAAAAAGCTACAGATTCATGGTTACTGAAGTTGTAAACCCTGTCCAGAGGATAAATGGCTAGAAAGAGAGAGGCAGAAATGTAGAGCTAGTAAAACTACATCCTTGCAAATACACCTGGATATTCCCACACACACAAACACATGCTTTTCTTCCTTTCTTAAGACCTTTCTTCCATGTATTTGGTAGAGATAAGGAGGAGTTCTTACATTCCCAGAGATCCATTGTTTCCAAGGACTCTCTGTTTGCACACGCCTCCAAGTTAACATCTTGTATATTAGAAGCGCACCCACATTAGTAACCGTGAAAGTCATTGCTGCCATTTATGGGGTGAGGGGGCGATTAAAAACAAACAAAAGAGGAGCATGTAAATGAGCAAATTAAAATTATCCTTCTTAGATCTTTTTTCATACAATGCTGGTAGACCTTGCTCTTTGCGCCCGTGCTTCTAAAGTAAATAATGTTCGGTGGCCATCAACAAATTACTACTCGTGACACTTTTGCTGCGGCGGTATTACGTCCAAAGTCCTACTGAGAAAATATATGTTTTTTATTACCAAATTGTTCTTGTTTACAATTCTAATATCCTCTTCATTATCTACTTTTCCAGACATTTTAGGCAGTTCTGAAGACCTGGGGCAGCACTACTCCTGTCATAAAGAGAAATTAATGTTGTTAAAGATGGCCTAGCTGCCCTCTGGGACAGCTGAAGATGTGAAAAATATAAGGTTCTGTTTTAAAGATGAAAATGATTAAAGGCATAGGCACCTTGCTCTTAGTGGAGCCACTAAAACTTTTAATAAAATACTTCAGCACAGGAGGGGGAGGGAAAAAAGCCGCTTTGCTTGTTCCCACTGTAAGTTTGAAGGGGTAAAAAAGGCAACTTTGTTCTATAAGAAGAGGCTTGCTTTAAGGTCTAATAAGCGTAAGAAGGACTTCATCATTATAAAGAACCCTATTCGTCTCAGCAACAGCTCACTTAATAAAGACTGGATGATAGAAAGCCCACGGAAGCTGTCTCCAAATAGCCAGTAAGCTAATTAGGTGCATTGTAACAGGTAGCTTTTACACAAAAAAGGGGGGAAGGAGGGGGGCTTAAGCCAGCTTGCAGCAAATGCTTAAGAACATTGTAGCTGATGTACAGTAGTTATTGAATCCTCTTCAAGACTGTTACTGCTGCCACAGGTTTATAAGCTTAGGCACCTCCAGCCCCTTAGAGAAGCTAAGAATAGGCTTTCATGGAAGGAAGAAAAACACAAGGCAGATACAGAGATTGTGAAATTTAGGACCTGGACCAAAGGCACTGTTTGGAAGGAGGGTCAGCACAGCTATCTGGAGGGAAATGGCAGCAGGTAAAAGAGATGCTAACCTTTATCCAGGAATGGTGATGGAACAATGCAGATTGGCACTCAACTCCATAATCTTGGCCTCCTCAGTCATTTTTACTGATCCACTGAAGGTTAGAGAATTCGCCCTGAAGGCAGGAAGTTTAAACCACACACCCTGCATGCTGCAATTATGGGACATTGGTTATATATAGAAGGAGTGTAAGAGGAGTAATGTGAAAGAAGGGGGTGAGGGTGTCTATGTCTTGATCTCACTTATGATATCTGATAAGGAAGTAAAGAAGAAGAAGAAGAAGAAGAAGAAGAAGTTGGTTCTTATATGCCACTTTTCTCTACCAGAAGGAATCTCAAAGCAGCTTACAATTGCCTCCCCTTTCCTCTCCCCAACAACAGACACCTTGTAAGGTAGGTGAGGCTGAGAGAGCCCTGATATTACTGCTCAGTCAGAACAGCTTTATCAGTGATTTGGTGAACCCAAGGTCACCCATCTGGCTTCATGTGGGGGAATTGGAAATCAAACCTGGCTTGCCAGTTTAGAAGTCCGTGCTCCTAACCACTACACCAAGGTGGCTTTCAGAAGGACAGTAGACTTTTTCAGGTGTTACATATATAATGTTCTTGCTGGAAAAACATGATATGCACCAATTGCCATTTTGTAGGAAATGTGCAATGCATTTATGTTCCAAATAAATTTGCATATGTGCATTTATGGAAGTTGCAAAACATGATGTTGTGCTTTTGACACAAAAAAGTGCAGACTGATAGGATTGTGTATAAGTGCTCTCCTGGTACCTGAGATAGGAGTGGCAAAAACATGATGCCTGAAAAGTGTTTCTTCCATTCAAATCTGTCAAAGATGTCAAAGATTTTCCAGGTCTGGTCAGGCACAAACTTCAGCTACCTTCCCACTTTGGTTACATTAGTATTTCCACTTCTATTTTTACCTGTTGCTGATCCAAACAACCAGCAGTGGTTACCTTCTGAATTATTCAAAATATTTAAAATGCTGTATTATTATAATATACAATTTCCCAAAGAAGAAAAATAAGTTAAAGTTTTCATTTCTCATAAGTGGGGACATTTTATCACCTGAAAGGCAATGCAACTTTAGCACCACCTCTGTGCAGAACTTTTCATCCTCCTATGCATGCATTACTGTTAATCTGTACAATATAGCCAAACTATATAAAACAAACTCTTCTTGATTTCTATCACTGTTAGCACTAGCAAACGGCACAAATCTACACCTTTTGTGCATGGGGAATTCTGCTTGGGCTGGTGCTCCTCTGGCTGCGGGGCTAATCCCCACTTCCAGATGACATTGGCACTGGCCTGGGACCGTCCCAGGGCTGGCAAGATTCAGACCCCCGTTGCAAGAGAATGTGGATTCTTCTGCATTCCCTTCCATGCTGCAGGTGCCATCAGGGCCTTTATCAGGCCAGGCCTGTCTGGCAGGGAATAGTCGGGCCATCTAGGTCCATCTCCTCCCCCTGCCCTGGGCCAACTATGGTATCCCAGAAGGGACACAAATTGCTCTATGTAGCTCTGTGGTGCTGGACATTTTTTTTTTTTTGCTTAGGAATGTAGCAAGCATTGTTACCTAGACAGGAAAAAATGGCCCCCAATACCTCCTGCAGGCTGTCTCAGGGAGTGGACTAGGTCCAGCAGGGAAAATGCTCCCCCATCTGGACCTGGGAAGAGCTGGGACAAACAGCTGGTGATAGCCCAGCAGGAACATCACCATGCAGTAAACATACAAGTTCCTAATACAGTGAGACTTAAGGAACACCAACTGCTATTCTCCATTAGCCATCCAGGCTGGTGGCAGGGAAGCCACCAACTACCTCATCAAAGGTTTTGCCAAACCTAATGATGATAGAATAAACAATAAATGCCACAGTACAGGAAGAGCTCAAGCATAATCTTGCAATCACCCAAGCTCAAGTTTGCAACCACCCGAATGTCAACTGCTTGCAAATGGGAAGGAATGTCATCCCTCAGGTTTCTAAACAAAGTTGTTCTAAAGCAACTTGGATTTGTGTTCACCTTCCTTAAGCATATTACTGGAAAGGTGGGACAGGATTCAAACAAATAAATACACTATGCAAACAACCCTGATTCCTGCATCCAGCCAGCCAGAAGGTGTGCATGAACAATACCTTCTTGCTCATGTAGCTCCAGATTCAATAATCTAATGTGCACATGTGACTTTTCATCCACATTCACAGAGCCAGTTTGGTGTAGTGGTTAGGAGTGCGGACTTCTAAACTGGCATGCCAGGTTCGATTCTGCGCTCCCCCACTTGCAACCAGCTGGGTGACCTTGGGCTCGCCACGGCACTGATAAAACTGTTCAGTGATATCAGCGCTTTCTCAGCCTCACCCACCCCACAGGGTGTCTGTTGTGGGGAGAGGAATGGGAAGGCGACTGTAAGCCACTTTGAGCCTCCTTTGGGTAGGGAAAAGCGGCATATAAGAACCAACTCTTCTTCTTCTTCTTCATCTTCCCAACAAATACATGGGTTCAACAGATTTATTCATGTTTTTGTACAGTTGAGTACTGAGTTGCCTTCTCCAGGCTGGGAAATTCCTGGAGATTTGGGGACAGAGCCTTTGGGAGGAAAGGGAGGCTCAGCAAGTATATGATGCCATAAAGTCTACACTCCAAAGCAGGCATTTCCCCCAGGGGAATTGATCTGTCTAGTCTATAGTTCAGTTGTAGTACTGGGACAATTCCAGGACCCAGCTGGAGGTTGATAGTCCTATTTAAGCAAGAGATTGTCCACATTTTGGGTATCATTCAACTCATTCCAGTTCCTGTTAGGACCCCTTTGCTGTACACAGGAGGAATGTGGCTGCAAACCTCCATTTATTAATATTTCTGGTACACTTATACATTTATGGTTAAGCCAGGGAGCTTACCCAGAAATGTTTGCATATTAGAAAGGGTTCAATTTTGGCTCTATGTGAGGACAGTCTCATCTAAGATAATTTCTATCACAGGAGTGATGCAATTAATTTACATAAAAGAAAGTCTTGGCCATTAAATGCTCCCTCATCCTGAGACAATTGGATAATCCTCTCAACAACCCATCCCCTCTGCCTTTCACTTCCCTCTGAGGCTTGGAGGCTGCAGATTCCTGCTGCGTGAAAGCTGCCCCTGCTGATGAGTTCCATAACAGCTGCCTGCAACCTTTCTAGGTCCTGGGGGGAGGGGGAGGCCATCCGCAGAGTTCTTCCACTCCAGCCCCCCCCCCCCAATCTAGCACCCATTGTATTCCTGAATGCAACAGGCTTGGCCCCTACCTAGTAAATAAAAAATAGAGTGTCCATATGGAAAGAATAATTTTTATTTAGAATATAAATATTAAAGAACAGCATAACCCAAATATAATGATATCAAAGGTAAGGAATCAGCTGTAGGCAATGGGCATGTCAGATTCAGGAAAAATCCATTAAGTAAATATAGTTGAAAAAAAAACTCTGCAGTCAGTTTAAACACTCGGCAAACAACATAGCTTGTTAGTTCATTGAATCATCACTTCTGGCCTTCAGATCCACATATTGGAATTTTTAAAACTCCAGCATGTCTTACTTGAAAACATGATTCAAGGATAAGAAGGCACCTTTTATTATGTATTAACATAGTCAATATTTTTGCTAGCATTAAACTACAAATAGACATTATTACCCATAGTCCAAACACTATCATCTGATTGATGCACTACTCCATTAGTATTTACAATATTCAGTTTTCAAATATTGAATTAAAAATTACTGAAGTGCTTTTATTCACCCTTTTAAAGCATGTTTTCATTTGCACTATCAGGGTCAGCATTCAATGCTTTTCATTTTAAGCACACCACATACACAAACACACAAAGCTAGTAATGACCAACTTTATTATATTATGAAGCCTTGGACATTATTAGCTATAACAGATATTAGAGTTTCACACCTTTTTTCAATTATTGTACCTAATGGTCATAGGCATTTACCCAATTACCTGGACTTTTTTGCTTTCCCTCCTGCTGCAGCCCACTGAGTTAAATTTCAGGAACACTATAGGGATAGAGCGGGGCCGGGGACCTGTAACAAGAAGGAAGAACTAATGGAAATTGCCACCCTTTCTACCAAACACTTAAATGCTCTCAAGTTTTTGAAACTAGAAGACTAGATGCATGCCACTGAACACAATTTCCCCCTTCTCCCTGCCCATTATGTCTTGTCCCTTACATAACTGGTAGAGTAGATACCATTTTGGAGGAAAAGTAAATTGTGATGGAGCAAAACTGATAAAAGGGAAAAGATACTGAGGGATTCAGGAAGTTTATTGCTATAACCCTCATTGATAATAATTGTACAATGCCAGCACCTACATGGGTAGACAAATTTTGTTCGAGTTAAGTTCATTTTCTTCATTAAAACTGTTAAATTCAAATCATTATTTTTTTTTCAAAAATTATTATCAATTATGACACATCTTTACAATTTCTGTCATAACTCTTGTGACAATTATATTGGTTTCACATTCCCACCTATAAAAACAAAAGAGATTAACTTCTCATGGATCCCATCATCCACTCACGAGGAACTCCCTTATAGTCAGCTAGGAAAAAGCTGTGCAACATGAACATAGACTAAACATACTAGTTGGACAAGGGTGCTATCAGGTATATTTCCACTGAGTCACTCTGCTCCCTTATGACTGTTGTGACAACACTCACTAGAGGTGGGCACAAACCTGTAAAATGGAAGTTTGTTGAATTTGTGGGGGGTTGTGGGAGGACATCACGAATGTCATAAATAGTTGAGTTCACTTGAGTTTGTTAATTGTTTAACTGTTTCCTGGGGTGCTATAGATGTGAAATTCACTGTGGAACACCCTGACTGTATTGCCTCATTGTGGACATGGTTTCTGGGAGTTGTCCAGTGTCCACCCTTCTCCCCTTTGGCCCTGGAAGGTGGTCACCCACCCACCTACCTTCCCATGTCAAAGTTTTAAAGAGGAGCACGGTTTCCTATGAATTTAATGGATGATGACTGAAATGGGCATTGGAAGTCCCAACGGGTGCCGATACATATGACCAGGAGGGTCCACAAGCTTGGAGGGGCCTAGATGAGGTGTAGCTCCCAACATGCTCACTGGGTCCTAGATCAGGTGCTCTGACTTCCCACCTATCTACCTACCAACCTAACCAACTTTTTACTTGCCTACCTACCCAACTATCTACCTATCTATCTAACCAACTGTCTACTTACCTACCTACCAAACTATCTAACTACCTACCTAATGAAATGTCTACCTACCTGTCTACCTAACCAGCTATCTACCTACCCATCTACATAACTAACTGTCTACCTGCCTACCTAATCATCTATCTACTTTCCCACCTACATCACCATTCAACCTCCTATCTAACATGTGCCTATCTAACACAGGGCCCAGGGAGTGTGGTGACAGCTACAGCACATCCAGGACCCTCCAAGCTTGTGGACCCTCCTGGTCATCCCCTGCTCTGCAGGCACACACTCCAAATCCATTGTGAAGAGGACACAGCAAAGGCAGGGATGCCTGACCATCTCCAGGTGCTGAGGCATGGCTGGGTATGTTTTAAGCCTCTCCCTCTTGTGGAAGGAGGCAGCCATGGCTCAACCATAACACCACCCCACCACTTATACTTCCCTTTCATGCAGCATCTCCAGAGGTTTAATCCGCACTAGAGGTCGCAAACCATTGTTCATGGACGTTTGTGGCCAAACTTCCCATCGCATCCTACAGCTCCACTCTCTAGTCCCAACACTCTATCTTGAACACGACCACTGTAGACTTATTTCTCCATTGGGAGTGTTGGGTAGCAAAGGATGCTCTTCCGTGGGAGGGAGCACTGTCCCTTGACAGGGCCATGGTTCTCCTCCCTGCTGTTAATTCCACCTGGATTGCGGTCACCCAGACAGAACATTGAGTGTTAGCCTCTGTCTGGATCACCACAGCCACTTGCCAATGCTATCTGTACCCGCCCACCCTGACAGGTAGGCTCCTGCCAGAATATGCAGAACCTCAAGTGGAGGCTCCATCCTTGGTAAGTCCCAAGCTCTGATGGGTAAACAGGACTGTTTTCATCCCATGTCCCAAAACAATGACATTTTGAGCCCCAAAGTGGGTCAATTCCCACCAGCCTCCTTCCCCTTTACCCACTCCATGCAAAAGCAGAAGACCAAGGCATGGTCAGAGAACACGAGAGACAGTCAATGGGAATGTGGCGTAGATCATCGAACAGTACAAGAAGAGATCTGTAAGGACACCCCTTGGCAATGAAAGACTTATTTCTGATGAATTTACTTAGAGGAAGACATTGGACTTCAACATAGGGTAGCATGGAGAAAGACAGAAATTCAGAAGTATTTGGCATGGGGCCCTGAAGAGAAGGGAAGTACGCCTGGATAAAGAATGTAAACTTGGCCCTTGGTGTGGGAGTTGTTGGGGGACCTTCTTACTAGATGGGGAACTATGGGCCAGTTGTCATCACAGTAGAGTGCATATGCTGCAGGTGCTGGCAGAGAATGGAGGAAGAAAGTTGGCCTGGGTCTGTACCACAGCGTATGTGGGTCTTGCAAATCCTGCACTTCACAACACAGGGATCACTGGGAATTGTTTGGAAGTGGTTCCAAAGCTCTGGCTGAAATCTGGGACCCAATATGGGACTACAAGACAGTCTAAGAGGCTGTAAATCAGGTCCACCGCTAGTACTCGAGGATGGGCCCAAGGGTGTGTTTGAGGCAGATGCAGACACAGTGGCTGGTGATGTGGAGGGGCTAGATGTTCTCCAGTCCCCATTCTCCAGTTCTGCAGACTCAGGTTCCTCCTCCAAAAAGAGCATAATCAAATGCTGCTCTTTGGGCGGTGCAAGGAATTGCTCTTGTTCGGAGTCTGGATAAAGACTGTGAATCTGCATTGAGGAGCAGCTTTCTGCATCCTTGCCTGCCACACCACCCAAATTGGAACTCATGGGACTGTTGGGGGAAAATACTCTACAGGAGGGTTCGTCTTCTCTTCTGTTGGCAGGCTGGCCTCCAATGGGATGAGTCTTTGCATCATAATAGAATGGGTGGGCCACTGCATTGCACAATGTGGACTCCTCATGTGCACCCTGCCCCTCATTTGAGCTGGACCCCGCATTTGTGCCCACCAACTATCTTGTTTGGGAGAAAACAGAAGGAGTTTGGCCTATGGAAGAGAGAGCAGTCACTTGCCAACTCAAAATGCAGACCTGGTGGATAGGTGCATGTTGGCATGAGATCTATAAATCTTTTGGGGAGAGGAGTAAACACATTAGGGCTCTTCTTATGAGTCACTAACCACCCCTACTGGGAAAGGAAGAAAGTTATGCCTCAAGTGTCATTGAATGTAAAGGAAAATTCCCAAGTCACAGGAAAGCCACAGAGTGGGATTACTCAGGTAAATGACCCTAGAAGGGAAGGGAAAGTGGCAAACTAGATCTTCTCCCAAACACCTCCCAAATTACCCTTTGACACCTATGACTGGGCTCACTGTCAGACTACAGAATGTCAAAAGGGGCAATGAGCATGCAGATAGGGAGTAAGGAGGACAGTGCAATGAATGTCCTCTAAAGGCAATTAGATAGTATATTGAATGTGATGAAACCAAGAAGCAATGGATTAATGATTTCTGTGTTGTCCTATGTTTGAATGGAGATGATAAGTGATTGTGAGTCTTGGCTGAACCAATACAAAAATCCTTAGGATCCATGCTTTGAAAACATGGATTTCCACAATGGCAAAAGCACAAGGCAGTGGATATGAGGCAAAGAAAACAATATGTGGAGTTGTGTTTTAGGTGATGCGATGCAGAAGTTCTGAGGATCCATGAGGATACTACGGATCAAATCTCAGCATCATGGCAGAGCATTTGGAATCATGTTTTTGCCCCATGGCATGGCCAGGAAGACAGGGACCTGTGATTTTTGTGTTGTATTCTGTGGCTATTGATAGAATAGATGATCTTCCATTGAGTTCGAGGTGACTGGATGTAAAAACCATGAGGATCCGTGAGGATCCAACTTTTGGAATCATGTTTTGGCCCTGTGGTATCACCATGAAGGTGTGGATCTGTGATTTTTGTGATGTAGATGTAATCTATCAATAGAAGAAGTCATATTATGGCGAGTTTGGGGTGACCCAGTGCAAAAATCATGAGCATCCATGCGGATCCATGACCACAATTTTGCCCCACTGTGGCATCACGATGCTGTGGATACATGGTTTTTATGGTGCTGCCTATAGGCTACAGACTGAAGGTAGTTTTATTTCATTTCAATGTAAAAACACATGAATTCATGAGGGTCCATTTGAAACCATCGAGATTTGGCTTTTACCCACACCCTCCCAAAAGCACTTTGTAGAAAATTAAAGTAGAGATCAGGATTTATTTGTGATCCTTCACCCCACTTCTAGAAAGAAAATTAGGAGAGTTAACCCAGAAAATGTTTCCAAGAAATACCCCACTCCCAGAAAGCCTCTTCAAAGACAAAAAATAAAAGACATTGGCCTACACTCAGCAAGGCTCCAATTGACAGGCAATAATCCTCTTGGGAGTATGGTTGAATGCCAGCCAGAAATGAGCAGCTGAAGACCCACAGCTAATGCTGAAGGTCCTCCTTCTCTCTAAACCCTCCATCTATCCTGCAAAATTCTCTCCCTCCAAATAGCTACACATGTCTCCCTCTCTCTTTCACCGACTCCCACCAAGATGAAAATAATGCAGTGAGCTCTCAGGGAGTATATATGCCAAGTCTTTCCCATTGAAACCAAATAGAGTACTGCTCTTGGCTTACAAGGATGCCAATCGAGCTAAACAGGTAATCATTGGAATAGCTACGGAAACCAAAAGATAACCCTCGCAAGCCCTCTCTATGACAGAAGAGAGATTTCTGTTCGCTTCACATGCTCACGCACATGCGCCAAGGGAAGAAACTCCGCTCCCCCAAAAGCCCACAAGCACATACAGGGGGGTAAGACCCATATGTGATTGTGTGCAGTCATTGAGGGCATGGCCATACAAGTCTGGTTTTCAACTCACAACTACTCAATTTCATGGCTTCATGGAGACCCATGGGTTGGCTCATGCCCATCTCTAACACTCACCATTCTTATGGAAACAGAAATGTAAATACAGCAGTCTTAACAGGAAATTGAATGCAGAATTCAACAACAAACATCACTTCACCATTAAAAAAGAAACCCAACAAGAATTGGCCTTGACAGTTCAAGTTCTGTTGTTCAGTTCAGGACACAAACACACTTAAACAAGATTTAAATAATAATAATAATTAGGCATATCTCCAGTGCTATGTATAATAAATGTGCCAGATGAAAGACTTAAGATGCAATTGCTATCAGCAATTCATAAGGGCTTGGAGAGGACATGACGCTTTAGATCAGTCAGGTATGGGCACCTTTTTCAGCTTGGTTTGTTAAACTGAAGGATTGCAAACTCACAGCTACTTTGCATCTGGGCTCAGGAGCTTCTTAACATATTCCTTGTGGACACTCATGAATCCTTGCCATTCTCAAGAATCTCAGTTTAAAAGAATTCAAGCAGCAGCTGCCAGTCAACGCAGACTGTACTGACATAGAGGGACCAATGGGTGAATTCAATAAAGGGCTGCTTCTTACGTTTTACTATTCATCTCCAAATGCTATACAACAGAGGTTACTTCAAATGGCATTGGGGAAAAGTTTCCTATTTCATCCAATTATTTGTTTTAAGAAAGCAAAATCTGAAGTTGAACCTCTTCTGCCACTTTCTGTATCTTTGTTGGACTTTAATTGTACCAAAAAAGCCCTCTGTAAAGGATATTAAAGGGTCATACAAACATTTAAAGTTTGGTTCCAGTGTATCTGAAGACTTAGGTCTGATTCAAAGATGAGAAGAAACAGGAGGATTAGAAGCTTAAAGAGCAGATAAAAATAAGTTTGAAACAAGCTTATCTGATAGAAAGAGAAACAAGTTTGTCATGACCTTGCCACAGGGAAAAGAGGTGGTTTACCAAAGGTTTCTAGTAAAGCAAAGACAATGGACATTTTGAGACTGTGATCCATTTGCCATTTTAGCTTGCCACAATTTCAAATGCATCAGCTGTCACTAATGTATTTAGAAAGGGTGAGCTTTGATTTGTCTCTTAGAAGAGCCATCTGTCCTTAAAACAAATATTGGGCTGATTTAATATATTTTTATTTCTGCAAAATAGCATACTTAGCTTTATAGCAGCTCAGCTGCATGGTTCCATGATGTATAACCACAATAAAAAGCAGGAAGTATCAATATTCTACACTGCAGCAATACCATACCTTAAAGAAAATAGCCAAGGCAAAACAGAGAAAGAAGAAAATGTCTCATTTAGGCAGTTATGCTCTTGGCTGATGTTTCTATTGACTTGGATTAATCAGCTACAGTTGTTGCATAAAAGTGAAAATGGGAACTATCCTTCTCCCTAGACTCTCTCACTTCACTTGCGATAACCACAGTGAGCTTGCAATAATGGTAACAGAAACACATACAGTTCAAGGGAGTCTTATATTCTGCGATAAGAGGATCCCATGAGCCCTGCTTTTCTTATTTCACATTCAGTGCATAAATTTTGGTTACATATCTTCACATATCATGGATTTTTCTATGTGAAAGGTACCGGTGTTCTAGATTATCCTCTCAAATAGTAAGTTAAGACTTTCCTGAAAAAACATGTAATATATTTGCTTGAAGTACAACATTAAACTGCACACAAAATACTCTGAGAAAAGAGCTCTAGGTTTCCAGGAAAATCTGAATTAAAAAAATATATTAAGGGATTAACCCCCCTCCCTAATAATAGAAGCATTGTCTGTACCTTTAAAAACAAATGCCTTCATAGCCATTGCTATGTTACCACACCAACAGTTTCAGCATTTAAGTCTTGGTTCTTACTAGCATGACTCCTAAGCCCAGCTGCTTCCTATTGGTCAACATCAACCACCACACAGAAGCCACTGGTGTATGGTTATAATTTCATATTAGGATCATGGAAACCCAGGCCCAAATCTCCACTCTGTCATCATGGTGCTCTCTGGATCAACTTGGGACAGTCACACATGGCGAATAAACTGTCAGAGGGAGAACTGGATACATAAAGGTAGGTTGGTTGGTGGGTGGGAAGAAAAGAAGGAAGCAGGAAAAGGGGAGACTCTATAGGAGTTTTCAGGGAAGGGAAAAAGTAAATAGTGGAGGAAAAATGTGAAACCCCCCTCCCACAGGACCTTGCTTATACTTAGTATATTCTATATGTTTAAATTACAGTACTTTGGTTTTAGTAACCTTGCCAACAAATCTATAAATCAAGTAAATAATACCTCTGTATTATAAATGTAATTTACAATTAGAAAAAACAACACAGGCCTTTTCTCAAGATGCAGCAATGAAGGAAGTGAAGAGTAGGACAGCTAACACTTATCCTTCTTCAAAAATCTCTGAGAAACAATATGTCAATTGGGAATTTGCCCATAGTAGAGAGCAAGTTAATTGCTGTAGACCAGCCTTTCCATTAAATACTGTTCTCAGTTAAATCTGTGGGAGAAAGCCAGCAGAATCAACCAGAAGCTATACTTTGTTGAGCAGATCAGTTTGTTAACCCTCGTTCAAGGACAGTGTACATAAATCACTTCAGCACCCAAACAGAGCCCCTTATGGAAGGAGAATGCATCCTCTCCACCCTCATCAGCTCTGCCAAACACAGTAGGGCCTAGGTTCTTTCTCCTGGACTGTTTTTGAATACCTTGTTTCAGCCTCACTTTGGAATTCTTTTGGATGCTGCAAGTTGATTCTAGTGTTCATGCATTTGGGCTTCCCTCCCCTCATTTCCCAGGCTGCAATTTGCAATATACATTCAGCCTCCCATCCTCCCTTATAGCTCTGCTGCCTTCCCCTTTAAAAAAAATAATTTTGGCAAAATGGTGCCACCTTTGTTTTGGTTGCACCACCATTCTGTGCCCTTAATCATCTGCTCCTCTTTTCTTTGATGTCTCTGGAATGTATTTAAAAAAAAAACCATTGGGTTATAATGTTATAATGCTGCTGTGCAAGAATGCTTTTTTAAAACTTAGAAAGAGCACTGTAATGTGACCCCCCCCCCTTTTTTTAAGGCAGATTTTTCGGAAGGGAGGAGGGAGAGAGGAAGGCGATGAGGAAAGGAGCATACCCAAATGACTCAAAATGGTGGATGCAGCGAAAAACATGAATGCACGCATTTCCACCCTGAACAGCCCTGAATTAGACCCTCTTAGACCCCACTTGAAAAGATGAAATTGGGTTTTCTGGAGATTTCTTTGCTTCAGTGCAAGTGAGGGGGCAATTCGGGTCTGTAACTGAAACAGTGGATTTCAGCATGGAAACAGATGAAAAAGTTGATTCTTTAAAAATCCAAATGATATCGCTAGTGCAGAAACAGTCCCAGATACTTTTTAAAGAGAGGAAATAGCACCATAGCCACTTCCTGAATTACCTGAAAGTGTGGCAAGCTTTTTGGGGGAATATACTTCAGACTACTATGCCACACGGTATCAGCTACAGACATGAAAACAGCTGGTCAGGTAAGTCTGCAAGCTGCTTATTACAACAGTTTAAAGGCACAGCCATAGCCTAAGCATACAATTTCATAGCACTGCCTGCTTTCTCCAGTTTCAGCTGTTATACATAACCTTGACAAATGACAGTCACTGAAAGAGCTTCTCTCACATGGCCCAGAGAGAGCACCTGATGTCACTACAGAATCATACAGAAGCCCTATGCTGCAGCAACTCGGGTTCCCTGAAAGTAGCATGAGAAAGGACCATTAAAACTTTGCAGGGAGTGTGTAAGGATGTTGATTCTATCATAGCTTTTAAAAATTATGAAGCAGTTTCTTTTACATGATCAGAAATAAAATGCAAGCAAAAACTCTTCAAGACATTTCTCTACTGATGAGCATTACCAACCTGCCATATTTAGGGGGGGATTATTGTCATAGTGATATAATTCACGTCCATCATACTGTGTCCTTATGACATTTCCCAAGCCATTTGCTTCTTAAAAATCCATGCCTGCTCCTTGAGTAGAGGTGGCCATATCTTCACACATGTTTGCATTGATTATATTACGGAAGTGACCAAATCTCTTGTCAACCATCTGTATGTACAGGGAATGAGGTGAATTAACACATTATTTAAAGTACCTCATGACCCTTGGATCACATCTTTCAATCTAATGTAAAAAGCACACAGAGATTATTTCTTTCCAGCTCTCTGCCTTCTGTCTGCTAACATTTTGTCTTTCTTTGGTCTAAGAACTAGAGAGAAAGCATAAGGAATGGAACTGAGTGGTAATTTATTGTAATTATATGTATAAATTCACAAACAGATGCGTACCCAGTAGGTTCTGGAAAGCTTGCAAGGACTGGGCATGTAAATGTCTAAGTGATGTGATTTCTATGATTGCCTGATGGTGATATAAAGTAAAATTTGATTTTTTTTACAGGCGGTTGCTTCAGAAGACTTCATGCTATTTTATTATTGGATATATGAGACTGTCATCTTTCACTTTTGCACCATTCATTAAGAGAAGCTATACAGGTGGGTTTGCTTTTATTGATTGAGTGAGTGCATTTGTTACTCTTCACTCCCAGGCCAGCTGGTTCACGGCAGGTTACAGACTACAACCCCGATTTAAAACAATTAAGAAGAAGAAGAGGAAGAAGAGGAGGAGGAGGACGAGGAGTTGGTTCTTATATGCTGTGTTTCACTACCCGAAGGAGGCTAAATGCGGCTTACGGTCACCTTCCCATTTCTCTTCCCACAACAGACACCCTGTGGGGTGGGTGAGGCTGAGAGAGCCCTGATATCACTGCTTGGTCAGAACAGTTTTATCAGTGCCGTGGCAAGCCCAAGGTCACCCAGCTGGTTGCATGTGGGAGAGCGCAGAATTGAACCTGGCATGCCAGATTAGAAGTCCGCACTCCTAACCACTACACCAAACTGACTCTCCGATTTAAATTATAATCATAAAAATAATTCACAGGCAGCAAATAAACTACCAATGCCACCCACCCTCACTCAGCAGACCTCAACTATTCAGTATAGTGGGATACTAATATAAATGGGGTGGCCAGTAGTTCTGGCCATTTCAAGGAGGGGCCACAATCTCCCTTACCCTGGCTTCAACCCAATACCTGGTGGAAAGGTTTAATCTTGCAGGTCCTGTTGAACTCCATCAGGGCCCTCAGCTCTTCTGGGAGCTCATTCCACCAGGTTCCATCAGGAGTACCTCCCGTGGATTAAGGATTTCAGCTTCTTGACTCTTGCTTGCTTGTCTTTTAAAATCAGAGTCCAGTAGCACCTTTCAGACCAACAAAGATGTATTCAAGGTGTGAGCTTTTGAGTGCAAGCACTCTAGCTCACACCCTGAATAAATCTTTGTTGGTCTTAAAGGTGGTATTGGATTCTGATTTTATTGTGCTACTTCAGACCAACACGGCTACCCATTTGAATCTGTTCTCTTTTAAGTATCCCATGTTTACATTTGACTCAGGGGACTGGAACTCAACATAAGAGCCAGTTTATTGTAGTGGTTAGGAACGTGAACTTCTAATCTGTTGATCTGAGTTTGATTCCGCACTCCCCCACATGCAACCAGCTGGGTGACCCTGGCCTTGCCAGAGCACCGATAAAGCTGTTCTGACTGAGCACTAATATCAGGGTTATCTCAGCCTCACCTACCTTACAGGGTGTCTGTTGTGAGGAGAGGAAAGGAAGGTGATTGTAAGCCACTTTGAGATTCCTTCAGGTGGAGAAAAGTGGCATATAAGAACCAACTCTTCTTCTTCTTCTAAATTGCAATCCTTATACACAAGACTGCTTGAATTTCATTGTTTTCAGGAGGGCATAAATAATTAACTGTGACATGGCTGTAGCCGTTGCCAGCATCAGAAGAGACCTTTCACTTGATAAAGTGAAAATCTTTAATGGACTATATTAACAGGAGAATTTAGGCAGATGTTTTGGAGAGAACTGAATACATCTCATCCATATAAGAATAGCAGAATTTTGTGGATAAAATCAGCAAATACTGCTTATCCCATCTTTCAGAGATGTAAATGTAGTATACTGGTTAGATTGCTGAACTAAGAACTGGAAGACCAAGAATCATAGAGTTGGAAAGGGGCATACAGGCCATCTAGACCAATCCCCTGCTCATTGCAGGATCAGCCTAAAGCATCCCGGGTATCTGTACAGCCACTGCTTGAGCAGGAGCTCACCACCTCCTTAGGTAATTGGTTCCACTGTTGAACTACACTGACTGTGAAAAAATGTGTAGATTCTTCTGTCCCACAGCAGCCAGAACATGGATGGATAAGGTACCTGGGCTGGATGAAAGGTATCTTGCCTGTCTCAGGTTACATGACCTCCTTCTGACTTTTGGTTGCTGCTTATGATCATTTAGGGTCTGAATCCAGCTGGACACTTTTGGGATACAGAAAAGTACATGAAAATGGGACCACCTCAATGAATGCATGATTGTGTGAAAAGTCCATGTTGTAGTTGTCTGTAGTTATCTGACACAGATCATGTGGTGTTGTGGTGGCCCTGGCCCTGTTGTACCAGTGCAAAATTGTAAACACAAAACATTAGTAATAAGTCAAAATAATGAGGGCTGAGTATCAAGGCCCATATCACATAGAGTTTTAACAGACATTCTCATTTATTTACTACATTTATAACCTATTAATGTGTCTGAAACAAGCCTCCTAAAGTGAGAAATGGAATACACCAGATCAGGGGCTGTCGCAGCAGCAATCCCTTGCAGGTAACTATAGGATCAAGTTACAGTTGATTCCAGGGATGTCAGTTTTCTTAGCAGAAAGTCACTCTAGGAATTAATGACTAGAATGCTGGTTGTAGAAAGCCATTGATGAAAAAACAAAACAAACTAACAGTGCTTTTTTCAAAGTCCCTTCAACTTATTTAAACAATTGTTCAATATATTGCATTAATATAGGACATGTTGTAAGGACAATGTCCTACTGCACTTGAACCTATCATTCAGCCTCATGAGTTTGGCATTTTAGCAATTGACTTAGCAGGTAGGAAACTATCTGGGAATCGGAATCCTTCGTGCTCAAAACAAAATCTTCTGCAAATCCATGTCGCCACTGGACAAAAAAAAGTCACATTTCACAAAAGCTTAAAAGAAAAATTAAATCTTTTGTTATTATGGAAAACAATAAGCACTATTGAAGTTTCTGATCAAACAATATCATCTTGCAAGTAATGGTCAATTACATTTCTTCATAATCTAATAGAGCCTCCCCAAATTTAGCAGCTTTCTCAGGCTTAAAGAAGATGTTTTATTGGGGAAATAAGAAGAGGAAATGCTTTTAACAGTATGCATAATTAACCTGTGGAACTCATGGTGTCAAGGTATGATTAAGACCGAGAGCTTAGCAGGTTTGCAGAATGGATAAGACATTTATATGGAAACCTCTGAAGTTACATTAAATCAGGATTATATTTATATAAAAACATTAACAGGGATAAAAAACGTAAGCCAAGAACTAACTGACTGCTCTGACTAGGGAACACCTCCTGTATGTCATGTAAGCTCTGTCAACTTCAGAAATACTTTATGGATTTCCTTAAGGGCACTTGATCATTCTTGAAGAAAATCTACTAGACTAATTTGAGGTCCTAATTGGGTAGTAGCTTTGCCACCAAAGTTCCCATGTTCTGAATAGGAACCTGAACAACTTATTTTCAATTCAATTGTAAGCACTGTGACCCTGTGCTTTTTTACACCTTGGATGACATATCTGAGCTGGGGGCATCACTTTCCCTTTGCCTCGCTGCTCTTCCTGTCTCTCCTCCCTCCTTATCCTCCCAACCATACTTACCTAGCAACTACTGATGCTGCTTTGGTAAGCAGCAACAATGGCCAGCCAGCCAGTGTAGGGAAGAAGAAAGGCACTCCCCTCAACACACTCCCTTGGTAGCCCCTAAGGAGTGTGTCCAGATTGACTTTAGATACAGTGCAATCTTATGTGGAATTATTCCTGTCTTAGCCCTACTCAGGAGCCTGTTTAGGATCTTTCAAACGCAGGTTAAAATGGCCATAGAAACTTGCTGAGTGACACGTTCTTAGCCTAACCTACCTCACAGTTTTGTAACAAGGATAAATCAGAAAAGAGGAGAATGATTTAAGATGGGGTATAAATTAAAGAAACAAATGCATACATGCATAAATAAAGTCAATTGAATTAAATTGGAATAATGCCTCATTGGATTTCTTGGGCAGTATTTGACTACTGTTGGGGTTGCTTGGGGAGAGACTAGAGGGAGAAATAGTGGCTAACCTATGATACCCCTGGAGGTGTCATGGGGGGTTCCCTGGACTTTCAAAACTTTGGAATAGGGTTTGGAAAAAAGCAGCTATTTCTGGATTTTTGGCAACATAACTATTTAATATTTTTCTTTGTATATTGTGTTTGCGAGGTGTTTTTTCTTTGTCCTAGCTATTTGTTTAATTCTGTTCCTAATGTACTTATTTCTGTCCTGCCATTTTCACTGGGGTTTTACATCATTTATATGTAACAGAAACAATAATGGCATATGTTAGAAAAAATTACCCATGAGAACACTGAACATGTTGTGAACTAAAGGCTCACAGGTTTGATTTGCACACAGGAGAAGGAGAAAAGAAGCAGGGATTTTAGAGTTCTGAAACAGTGAGGCTTTGAAACTGGATAACTTCCTGGGTTTACCTAAGCTCAAGTTTGATTTGAACCCAATTTCAATATTATGATTATTCACAAGTTAGCTTTCCTTTTCCTAACTAGATATAATCTTAGAAGAGCTTCCTTCACTTGGTTCAGTAGCATGTGCTGAAAATACATAACACTGTATTTGTAATAATATCTTCTCCATCTGAAACCCAAATTAGGCAGCTGGCTTGGTAGCATGTGTTACTAAATGTGCACTCAGCAGAGGTACTTCTGGGAGATAATGTGTTGTATAATAAGCCTGCCTCCTTAGAGCACTACTGACTTTCAAAGGATTTTCCCCCACATAGACTTTTAATATTATTTTACTTGCAATTTCAGGGAGTAACTGCTAGCTATACATATCTATCTCACAAATATCCTGATCTAAAGCTCCTCACGTTGTAGTAGTAAGTAGTACACATGTTACAATGGTGTGAATATAAGAACCCAAAAAGAGTGGTATAATCCGAACCAAAATCCGTCTGCCGCTCACCATCCAGTTCAGCATTCTGTTTCCAGCAATGGGTAACCAGATTTCTTTTGGAAGCTCACAAGCAGAGCATGTGGAAAACAGCTTTCCCAAGTGAGTGTAGAGTATGGTTGCCACTTGGCCTTGAGGAAAATGGCCTGCACTTTTAATAGAGGCTTCATGTGTGGGAAAGGGCAGTTAAAGTTCTTCATGGCTTGGGGTCGATTCCACACCAGCAGCACCACACATTTCGGCACCAGATCATTTCCAGCGCTGAAATGAGTCCCTCTGGGAAACACAGTGGCGGCAGTAGGTTCTGTTATGTGGGGGAGGGGTATTGGGGGTGTTTTATTTTGCTGGAAGGTGGGACAAAATCTATACAATGCCATGTAGCACTGTGAATCTGTCCAGGTATTTTAGTTCTATGCCATCTCCTTGTTACAATGCTAGCTTTATATTTAACTGTGGCAGTTCTCAAAATAAACTGCCAGTGTGGTACAGTGGTTAAAAGAAGTGTCTTTTCATCAGGAAAAATGGGTTTGATTCTCCCTCCTCCCCATGGACCCAGCTAGGTGACCCTGGGCTAGTCACAGTTCTCTTAGGACTCTTCACACAGAACAGTTCTAGAACTCTCTCAGCTTCACCTACATTACAGGATGTCTTTTGTGGGGAGAGGAAGGGAGTGTAAACTTCTTCTTCTTCTCCTCCTCCTCCTCCTCCTCCTCCTCCTCCTCCTCTCTGGCTCTATTTTCCTGTGCAAAACCAAAACCAAAAAAGGAACACAACCCAACTTTAACAGATAGGAACTCAGAAACTAAGCTGTACAATAAAATAATGTAAAAATGTTGATTATTTATCATCGTGCATAATTAAAAACGGAATAAAACCTTCATAAAAACTATACAGAACTAACAGCACATAAGACCAAATGCGTTTTGACCCTACTGGGTCTTCCTCAGTGGTCAGAACTGTGATATATAAAATATATCACAGTTCTATATAAAATATTTATATTAAACTCATTATAAAGTGTAGCTGAGTGGTTGAATGGGATCTGTAAATTATGGCTCCAACCAATATATGTAAATTTTAGACTTTTTGGAGACCACCTTCTATGACATATGCCTAGGCTCACCATTCCTCGCTATTATATAATTCTGTGCTGAGAGTGTATCTCATGTGTGTCAGAAAAAAAGCCAGGGGAACAAAGTTCCCAGTGTGGTAATGGTCTATGTGTGTTAAATATTTTTTAACAGATTTTGGTGAAAAACTTCTCTTGAAGTTGATGAGACAACAAAAATATATATGAAATACAGGGAAGGTAAGGGTTTGTTTTTGTTTTTTGGTAGATTCTATCCTTTCTCTCTCAAGTGACAACATCAGAATCAAACCACATGACAATGTGATGCAGCATTACTATAAACAGCTAATGTCATTCTGAAAATGGCCCAGTTTAGTGCTTCATCTTGTAAGGTCCCATGTGCACAGAGAAGATGCTGTCACCCCTAACTCATATTTGATGTTCATCGTGCCACTTCTTTATAGCCATGAAGTTATCTAGGAATATTTGGCACCATCATACATTGTTAGATTGAAATACAGTTGTTCCGGTAACATATTTATTGTTACATGGTTATACAAAGGGGGGGGGGGGGAGAGGCTGTCATTAAAACACTGACCTCGCATCGACTGGCTTCTGCAAGTATTGTATTTTAATGTTACATTAGTAGAGTGCTTACTTTATTATCAGTGTATACATTTATAATCTACAATTGTTTTATATCTATCTGATCCATGATGGTGAGACGCAATGCATTAAATATTCATGTACTTTGAAATAATGCCTTGTAAAAATGTGGGGGAAGGTAGTATGGCACAAAATGGAGTCCATCGCTCTATGTGAAAATGATTTTCCTATCCAAATCCAGCACAATCATCTATTTGACACTATGACGTATTAGTGTATACCATACTAGCAATTGGATTAGCTGTTTAAATTCTTCTTCATTTTTCTACATTCCTTTCCTTCAGTCTCTCCCCACTCTACAATTTGTCTCCTTTCCTCTCTCAGCTGTCTGTTTTTTCTATATTTACTGCCATTCTACTTCCATTGCCTTCCTCTAACAGGCAACCTGTTCTGTCCCTCAGTCCATCTAAAGCACTCTATATTCCTCAGATTTTCAAGATGCTGATGAACACGCTTCCTCCACCATGATTGGCAGTTCCAATGAATCTGACATGAGTGTCAGGGAGATTCCTTCAGTGAGACAGATAGCAAGAGAGGATTCTGAGATCTTTCTGGTTCAGAACCCAAATTATTGACCCATGTGACTTAATCTGATTTTTTGCACAGATTTAGACTTTCTGAGAGCCTTCATTCACACAAATCATGGGATGCTATTATTACATGATATTGATCATACACAATTGGAGCTAGAGGAGTCTGCTGCAGCAAAATTAAACAGAAAACCAGTGACACCTCCAAAACTAGCAACATTTATTTCAGCATAAACTTTTATGAGTCATTCACTTCATTGTATACCTTGACTTTAAATCCACAGGAGATATATTTATACCCAAAAGTACAAGCAACTGGACTACCCTGTGTGGATGTGCACTTGTGAATGATTATTGTAATGCAGTTGTCATGCAATATCCAACAATGTGTGGATTCAGCCCAAATCTTGATGAGATGATAGACTAAGCATTTACTAAATGAACTAATGAAAAGCATAATAGAAAGATTGGTTATGTCAGATTTTTTAGCAGTCTGGGAGTGTTGGCTCTGGTATGTTGCATCTTATGTGAGATTTACAAACCCCTTGAGGTATAAGGCTCCCAATCCAAGTACCAGGGGAAATTACTTTTTGGCTGGCAGCATGTCTCAGTTGCAGGCAAGAATAAGCAAAGAGCAGCTGTATAATGGAACCAGGGTGAGATTGCCCAAACACTGGCAAACCCAATGGGAAGTCTCTTAAGATGCCTGTGCTAAGAAGGTAAATCATTTGCCAAATGAAGCTGAGCCTGTTCAATAATCCCCAAACCCTCAGTTTAATCCAATCTTGATGTTTATGTCTTTCTTTTAAGGTGGGGAAGACAGTGCTATGCTATTTATGCGATACTGTGTAATGAAATAGGAATCAAGCTTCTATGCAGTCATGTGAGTTGACTCACATGATCAGTCAGTGCACAAAAGCATCATGTGACCAGCACGCATTATTACTAATCAGGAGGATTGCTGCTTATTGATATAAACTTCATGAGAGCAATTTAATGTCATAAAAAAACATCCAATCTTAGCTCTGGGCATAAACCACTAATTATACAGAAGAGGTATGAATATAATCTACAGAGTCCTATTTTGAGGTCCTTTGCTAAACAGATACCTAAAAAGAGGGGAGGGATCTATCTAGGGAGATCCCCAGGTAAGTTTCATAGATTTAATAGGCAAAAAAAGAGGGGACATTTCAAAGGCACAGTGACTTTTCCTGTTATCACCCTTTTCATCTCTTCAATATCCTGAGTTGACCTAGTTTTTTCTAATATTCCCCAAACAGAAAGGCTGCAGTGTATCTAAACAATTTAGTTTTGGCTCCATTTTGCTGGGTGGTGGTAGACACTTATTGTTATTGTTATTCTCGGTGTAAAACCAAAAAGGGAAACCAAAACCCAAACTAACATTTCTAACTACACATGGAATAGACCAACATAGAATGGACCAAATGCGTTTCGACCCCGAGGGGTCTTCCACGGTGGCCAAATTATTGTGAGGAATGCATGCATGCATGTATAAAATCAAAAGGATTGCTGGATGGCAAAGAAAAATCTGTTAGGTGCTTCTCCAACTAGTCTTTCTAATGTAAAGGTATGTGATTTGGAGCCCGCCTTCTAAAATATGCACTTGTAGAGGCCACCACTCTCTGCTTTTGCCCAAGTCTCAGTTACCAGTGCATTCCCACGTGTGTCAGGAAAAAAGCTTTTTCTCTTCCATGTGTAGTTACAAATGTTATGCTTTTAAATCATGATGACTATATTTTAATATGTTGAATTAGTGCACTTTATGTAATAAATATTTGAAAATTAAAAAAAAATGTGCAGCTCAACCTTTAGGTTCCTAATTATTATCGGTGTACCACCAGTGTGTATAGTGCTTTACAGAGTACAAGACAAGCCTATGTCAAGAAGATTCTCAGCCATGAGTCTGCACTGAGATGTACCATTTCACTGCTAAAGTCACTGATGCAGCAAGGAGGTATTTGATAGGTAAATGTGAAGTACCATCTGTCATCAAGGAGTAACACATGGGCCCACAGATTCCATGCAAAGCAGCCATTACTCGTTCAAAGGTTTGTGGTAAAACAATGCAACCCATTGAATTATGTGTGTTGTTGGGTGCCAAGATCTACAGAAGAAATCCTAATACAGGCAACAGCTGACCGATTGGAAGCGGTTTTCAACAGGTACTTGGCTTTCTGTGCTATTAATTTGCTACAGGTTCACTTTCAGTGTGACAAATCTAGCCTAGTTTTCCTGTCGCACTTGCTAAATCTAGGTCAGAAATAAAAGGTCTAAGTGACTCTGAAAGGGGGAAAAAAGCAGCTGGTGATTTTTCAAGCAGTTAATCGAAATCCGGTTAATTGTCTCTATTGTGCACTCAGGGAAGGAGCTGGGTAAAATGAGAAGCAAACTACTTAATAGTACCAGTGTGTATAAAGCCATTTCCTCAGCTGTTTGCCCTGACATGGAGGGGGAGGGATCCTCTTGCTGTCTGGAAGGCTATACTGGTTTCAGCCATTAAAGAGTTCTCTGAATTGGGACAGGGCTGAGGGAGGGAACTGGATTCAGGCCACTGTAATCGAGTTATTTTGCATTTTTCCTTTTCGACTGAATTCAGAACCTGGCTGAATAATTTTGTGCTATCTTTTTACAATTTGAACTGTGCCTAGGTAATCATGATGAAGAAGAATCTTCTTTTATACTCTGAAATTCTCCTTCATTAATATGACTGGGCAGGTGTAGATATCCTAGCTCATTATCTGTTGGATAAATGTGAAGCTTTGTATGTAAAGGCCTCAGTGTCTATGATCAGCATCTGGATTGCCAACAGTAGGGTGGGAATTCCTAGAGATTTGGAGCAGAGCCTGGGGAAGAGAGGAATCATCGCCAGGATTTTGATGCCATAGTGTTCCTCCTCCAGAACTGCTATTTTGTCCAGAAAAACTGGTTTCTGTAGTCTGGAGACCAGCTGTGATTCCTAGAGCCCTCTCAGACCCCCCCCCCCTGGAATCTAGTTGAGGCTGGGCAAAAGACATCTACAGTCTTGTTGGTGGCTCATAGAATGTGGCACCTTTTCCTGTTGCTTTTTTTTTGGGGGGGGGGGAAATTCAGTGCAGAACAGCCATGATTACCTGGCAACCTAGAATCGCTTCTGAGTAAGAGCAAATGCTTTAACACCCTTCTCTGAATCAGCTTTATAATTTTGTAACAAAATTCAGTTTGATTGGCTAAAAGCTGCTTTCACAAAATCAGTTCAGAGTGACAATATTGATAGCTTCTGCTTTCTTTAACTGGCCTATTAACGATACATTTAAAACAGAAAATAAAAGTAAGCTATAACAGAACTTCAGTGGTATAGAACAACTACCATCATGGACCCATTCTAGCAGGTGAATCTGCTAGAATACATCTGGGTGAATAACAGTATTTTTAGGATAGAGATTTCCCTAAAGGCAAGTCAAAACATATTGCTATATTGTGATTTGAGTCTTCTAACGTTGAGTACAACAAAACTTGAATTGTGATAAGTTCCATTAAGCTCCATTAAGGTTTATAATTTCCCCTTGCCAGTTGGTTTTCTATGACCTTATAACATCTGCTTGTTCAGTTTATGAAAAACTATAAAGCATGCTAAATGATTAAGGCTAGCAATCACTCAACTTCTTGATCTGTCTTAATATGAGCATTAAATGAAGAACTGGCAGATACTCACAACAGAGATCTGATCCCATCAGCCTCTGTACTTTTCAAAGGGTGAGTTCTCCTTTTAGTCTGTTTTTAAAGGTTTAGCACTAAAAACAAAAGTGAGAAAACACTAATAGCTATAAGAAGACTGAAAAGACAGGCAGGACCTGAACGTATTGCAAATTTAATATTGCCCAATATGTTTTGATCCAGGATCATCTTCAAGGCTGCTGAAACAAACAATATTAAACCATATTAGCAGAAATAACACCATATGAGAGCAATGTGAATCTTCAACACAAAGTACCATATCAGCATCACAATCTAGAATAAACTGACCCTCAGCAGTATTTCAAAAATAAAGTATAATATTATACAGGGTATGATGGAGCTGCTTCATCAATGATAGATGGAGGCTGGAAGGTTCAGTTCCATCAGCGGAAGTTGGATTATGGCATGGTAAAGTATGACAGGCTGCTTTCTGCCCTTACTGATGACTTTATCTAAGGTAGTTGGAGGCTAGAAGGCACAGTCTAAACTGAATCCAGGCATGATGGAAGAGGGCCTGCCATCCCATTGATCCATCCTATCATAGATCTTTAGCCAATCCTTCCCGTAAGGAGCTCAGGGTTCTCTCCTCCTCCATTATAACCCTAACACCCCAATACAATAGGTAAGGCTGAGAAAGGCCCAAGATTATCCTATAAAATCAGAATCCAGTAGCACCTTTAAGACCAACAAAGATTTATTCAAGGCATGAGCTTTCGAGTGCAAGCACTCTTCAGAGTGCTTGCCTTGAATAAATCTTTGTTGGGCTTAAATGTGCTACTGAACTCTGATTTTATTGTACTTCTTTAGACCAACATGGCTACGCATTTGAATCTATCCAAGATTGTTCTGTGAGCTTCATTGCCCTGGGGCTTTGGATTCATGTTTCCCCAGTCCTAGTTATCCAGCATATATGGTCCCCTCTGCCTAGATTCACACTTAAATGCTATGATAAAGCCTTTATTTGTTTTTTTGCATACAATAGACTATCCTGGATTTCAGGTTTTTCTCTAAAAAGAGAGTGCTTCTATAATTTGTGGGAACAATGGGGGGAGCCTTGACAATGAAACAAAACTTGACTTTTCCCCTGAATTCTCCATTAAAAGTGTGTTGCTTAGCAATGCATTCACTGGGCAAGTAACAAATGATGCTTATGTCATTCAAGTTAAAATCATCCAAAGTATATGAAAATCAGCACGTGTGTTTTAGATACTTTTTGGCTCAGCCACCTTCAAAATGGAATTGATATGCATTGTCCCAATTAGCAAGCTTGCCGTGAGGCACCCTATAAAAATCTACATTATCTAGGAACTGGAATATTTTTTTAATGAAGCATGTAAATGTCTGTACACAGTGAGGGGATTGTAAGAGTTGGATTTCAATAAACTCCTCGTAGAGCCCATTATTTTACATATGCCAAAGTACTCTCTTCTCCTGCTGTCAATCTGCTTGCTATATTTAACAATTAGTTTAATACACAGGCTCCTTGAGGACGAAAGGCAGAGGGGCTGCCAATTTTCTGTATGGTTGGTAGATCATTCATAGCCTCAGGCTAATGAATGGTAGTTTATTTCTTTGACCTCTTCTTGAAATGCCAGTAACTGTGTTTGAAGTGAAGGTCTAGGGTTGCCATTCCCCATCCCCCCATTTCACGTTTCTAATTAGGCCCAGTGCATTTCTAATCAAAATGGGGAGAGATGTTCTGGTGGGAGGAGAATGGTCACACCACGTTTGGCTGAAGAATTTATCAAAAATAAAGGGATAATAGTAAAACAAAATTACAACAATGAAACGGAAAAAAGAACTGCTTTGAAAGAAACCCCAGCAGGCTACAAGTCCTGCAAAAAACAAGTCTAGTTACCTCACTGAGAGAGGAGAGTCCATTGCAACTAATATATTTAGTGGAGCCAGCCATTTTGTACAGTGCTTTCTGACACCCCCTTATTTTACAACAACAACAAAACAGTCCTTCTGGAATAGCTTGACTAAATGTTCATGACTATTACATGGCAGAAATCACATGTATATTTGAAATATACTTGTTTGCGTTGAGCCACTATCAGATGCATATGCACATCTGTAGTCAATTGGACACAGAGCATTGGGCCTTAGATATCAGGGTTCATAATTAATGAAGTTGGGAAGGAATCAATATACAGAAAGTCATGTTAATATTGAATCAGATGCTTAAATGCAGCTGACTTGTTAATGCAATGACATGGCAGCTACTTCTCTGGGGCTTCTCTCCCAGAACTATAGAGAAACAAAGAATCATAAAGTTGGAAGGGGTCTCCAGGGTCATCTAGTCCAACCCACTATACAATGCAGGAACTCAGAACTACCTGCCCACCCACTTTTGAGAATCTCCCAACCTTCTTGGACTTCCATCTTCTTAAGTATTTCTGACCATTGGATTCAAGTCTAAAACAGTAGTCCCCCAGGTTGCCCCTTCTACTTTCTGGGAAATGAAGTTGTCAGTAATTGGGCCACTATAACTCTTAAGTGAGTCGGCAAGGGTAAGATGAACATCAAATTACACACAGTCTGTACTGCTGTGTATAACTTGCTATAAGTAGGACTATACTATGGGTTTTACTTGCTCACAACTTGCCACTCCCTTAAGGAGGCCCCTAACCTGGGGAGTCTGGCATACAGACTTGACTCACCCTACAAACCAGGCTCGATTCTATGCTACCACCAACTGTGACAATATTAACACAAAAACACCATGAACACATTCAAACAAAACAATAGAATTCCAATGAACTTAACCATAACAAGAAAGTGGGAGGGAAGCTGTCTTCCATCAGTGTCAGGTGAACAGGCTGGGCAGGTACGTGTGGTGCCTTTTATAGCCTGTGCTACCCTCGCCTCCATGATGACTCATTGCATCATCAAGCCAGCATGCCACTGTGCGCTATTAGGCACACAGGTCCAGGAGTGTCCCCTCTGTGCCCCAGATCCTCAGCCCAGTCAACATGCAGCCTTGATGAGTCAGTGCCACCATTGTCCTTCTTTATTGTTGGCACTGTGGGTTCCCAAGTTGGAATCCTATGATTCCTGGCTAAATTCAGGAGGAATCTGTTCCAAGATGGTTACAAATGATTTCTCTTAAGTGCTTGATATAACAGTTGAATATGGAAATCCACAGGACAAATCCCATGCAGATGACAACTGTTCTCCAACAGTGACCCTTTAAGTCTGATCCATAAGGAATTATGGAAACTAGTCTGAAGTATATCCCCCTGATAGCCTACTACTATCCCCAACTGTCTTCAAAAAATACTAGTTTCACCTTGCTTTCACGTAACATTTTTTTGAAAATTAATGATGCTTCTTCAAAGACCTGCTCACCACTGTTAGTCTGGACATATTTCACCAAGAAATAAACCATTAACTTGATTCAATGACTTTGTTGGTGGTGGTATCCACAGAACAGGGTTGTAATGGACAGGTAATTTCATCTGAGCAAAGTCCTAGAAGATCTTTGAACAGAGGAGGTGACCTTGGGACCAGTCACACAGTCTCAGCTTAACTGATGTTACAGGTTGTTGTAAGGAAAGGAGAAAGATGAAAGCTGGGTTCCCATTGTGAGGAAAGGCAAGGGATATCAGTAGGAAGAAAAGTGAGATATGTTGCAAAATGAATAAATCAACAGAAATGCAGATTTCGAATCTAATATAGAATTGAGAGGCTCCATTGAGAGCACTTCTGGAAACAAAAAGCCCCTGAAAACACCATTTTTAAAACTTCAACTTAAGTATAAAAACTGTGCAGTACAAATGTGTATGGAGAAATACAAATAGAACTAATATTAATTTATTTCAAATATACATAATGTAGCATCGTGAGAATAACACATGTCTAATCCCTAGGAATTTTGACAACTGAATAATAATAAAATCACAAGGAAGTTATATAAAGGTTTGAGATTTCTCAGAACAAATTATGTTTTAGTGCTCATTACATAACTACAAGCAGCTATATAAATAAAGAAAAAAGAAAAGAAAAACAACTGATATTTTACTATAATCTTTAAAAACAAAGCAAATTAGAAACATAATTTTGATGTAACTATCTAGTTTTGTTAGCAAACAGATTTTTTCACACTGCTTTTTAATGTCTGAATTTACCAATTTTTTTTTAACTTTCACAATTGCTGTTTAATTCTTGTTAGCAGGTTTCACTTTTCTGGGAGATCAGAGCATAGATCCCACAGGTACAGATTCTCAAGAATTTCTGGAGGAGAAATATACTATGCACAGACACTTCCATTTATTACCCTTAGGCCAATTGGAAAATAGAATGTTTTAATCAAGTTTTAAAAACCATTTGCTAAGGGCTGACCTTGAAAGAAAGTCCTGGAAATAATTTGCTATAGATACTTTTTACAGAACTATCAAGCCTGATAGCATGTCTGAAACCAGATGTGTTGTGCAAACCTTTTGTATGGAAAACCACTAAAAAGAGAAAATGAATGATGGAGCTAGGTATTTTTTTAAAGGTGAAAATAATTCATCCCCAAAGAATTAGAATAACTTTAGACAGAACACAGATGTAGATGCAATAATAACATCTTTTGGATCTGCAGTATGAATTTTTACAGATGTTTTGGATAAGACATGGTCACTGTCAGTGGCTCTTGAAAAGTAAAAAAGTTACCGAGGGCAATGAACTAGAGTGTATATTTATTTGAATTTTTATAGTCCATCTTTTCACTTAAAAACTTTCAAGATGGCTTACAATTGTTAAAAAACTCACTAAAATCTATCAATAAAACAAAATCTATAAAGTAGGCAAACAATATACAAAAAAATTCCAAAAATTAAAACAACAGTAAAAGATTTAACCATCTCCAAAAGGCATGAGAGGGTGGCTCATTCTTTATCTTGCTCATAAAAGCCAACACCCATGGCATTTTATGAGTGTCTTTGAAAATAGTCCATAAATAGTGTGACACCAAAGGAAAAAAAACTGTTCCCTGTAACCACCTGCCTAACTTCTTAAGGAGAGAATACACAGAACAGAACGTTGGTCACAAATCATGAAGAATTAAGTACTTTCCAAAACCTTTCCTGATAGATTTCTGTGAAATGATTAGGGAATGGTCTTTTCAGCCTCCAACCCAAATAGGCAATCAGAAGAATACTATGGTTGATACTATAGAAAACTGCTCAAGAGCCTCTTGTGGCACATGCAGTCTGAAAGTCATGCAGTCTGAAAGCTTTGCCCATGAGGATGGGAGTTCAGTCCCAGCAGCCGGCTCAAGGTTGACTCAGCCTTCCATCCTTCCAAGGTCGGTAAAATGAGTAACCAGCTTGCTGGGGGGTAAACGGTAATGACTGGGTAAGGCACTGGCAAACCACTCCGTATTGAGTCTGCCATGAAAACACTAGAGGGCATCACCCCAAGGGTCTGACATGACTTGGTGCTTGCACAGGGGATACCTTTACCTTTACCTTTTTAGAAAACTGCTAATACCTAAAAAGGCAAGGAAGACAAGTTATGGGTCAAATCAGGGCTGGAGGTTGGATTAAAACAGACATAGAGAGCATCTTCCATCTGGAATTGAGCCACCACAGGAGTTTCTTGCCCTGAACACTCACAGGATTTGGTTTTCAGCCTGCTTTGGATGCTTTACTATTGAACCAAGAGATGAAACCATTGTCCATATCTCAAGACGATTTCTTTAAGGGTAGACTCATGAATATTTCCTTCAAAGCAGACTCCTTTAAGATTTGCCTGAAATTACAGTCTTCCAGTTATTTTTTGTCAGGATGGGCTAGGACCTTGTATATTAGTGGTAAAATGAAGCCCTGATACTTCCACATGGATGTGCTAGCAACTTTGGTGAATGAGAGACAGCAAAACCCTTGGGCCATCCCTGTTGCTAGAACAGGGCTGCCTTACTGATTCTTCCTCACTAGGTCCTTTTCCTGTATCTGTAATGCAATTTTTTTGCAAAGTTATCCACAAAGAATGTTAAGATCTGTAATTGCTACCTTCTAATCTTCTGGAGATCAACAATTTAACATTCTGGTTCCTGAAAAAAACCCTTGGGGTATGTCATCTAGACCCAGTGACTTGTTAGTTTTCAATTTGTTCATTAGCCATATAACTGCATGTCTCATCACCTTTTGATAGCCTCCTAGAAAACAACATCTCCAGCAAGGGTAACTGCTTTGCATTTTGTGCAGTGAAAACAACTTCAAATAATTTGTTTTCTTTCCCAGTCATCTCCCTATCTTTCTTTAGTATCTTTACAAACTTATTTGTTGTCCAAGGGCCCTACTATCTCTTTGGTTGGTTTTCTAGTTATGATGTACTTGAAGAAATTATAATTGCTTTCTTTGTGCTCTTCATATTCACTTTTCACCTCCCTTATGATCAACTTATATTTGTTTTGCTTATTTTTGGATACGTCATATGGAGAAGATTTCTAATGGAAACCACCTTGTCTTTTACAGCTGTCTGTGCCTTCTGTTCATATTGGCATCTTCTTAGATTTAGTGGTAACTTTTATAAACTGAGGTTTGCATTCTGTCTGAGATTCCATTACTGTGGATTTTTATAATTTCAAAGCATCCTGAAGAGATTTGACATTTTTCCGTCTCCCTTTGAGTAAAACTTTAATTTTTTTGAAGTAATGTTGGACTTTGTTGCAACTCTCCATTCATACAAATACTGTATTTAATAGCTTTATGGTAGTTTTCAAATGGGTACCACAACATTTCCTTTGTACACACCAGAGCCAAAGGATCATTCGGGATCCAAGGCCATGGTCACTTCCCCTGTGGCCTGCTTCAAGACTAGTCAGACCAAAACAGCATTATTGACAGAATTTAGGGATTATGTCTCTTTCGTATGCTGCACAGTGGAATTCTAAACAGATTTGCTCAGAATCTACTAATGTTTGTGGATCCAGTTATTCTTTTTCTTTCTCTCATTGCAGTCCTTATTTTTTCACTTCAGAATCACCATCAGAATTTTTGCCAGGCATGCAACCGTCTATCCCTATTCAGACCTCCCATTTCCCTCTATAGTGATTTTGTGAGCAAGTCTATTAAGTATTCTAGTTTATTGGACTCTGAGTCTTATAGAGCTAGTCCTATTCTCTCCTTATAGAGCATATTCTCATGGTTATGACTGAAAGACAGCCTCCCTTGCTTCTTTGAGATCTGCTCAGAATAGGTGATGTACTTTATCTTTGTGTGAGTCACTGCTAAACCATCCTCTAATGGTAAAATTCAGGTATATAATCACATTTATGTGCAGTTGTCTTGGGCAGACATAACTTCAGGCACTGCTTCTTTGTCTTGCTTGATTGTAGGCCACATTTGACTATTCTGGGCTACATTTAAAAAATTCCAGCACATCTCCCATTCTCCCCAAGCAGCTATCTATAGTAGTCTAGTCACTGGCATTTCCCCAGTTTCTTATTTGCCTTTGCAGCTACAGCAGGGTTTATAGGAACTGCCTGTGAAGTTGATAAGAAATCTGCTGATGAGCTACCTTTTTCCCTGAGTGCAATTTTCTTGTGAATGGTCATTGATTGGGAGGCATTTCCTTTCCTTTATATTTGTGATACAAAGGTCTTCTGCAAGTATCTCCTTAGATCTATTTGCCAAGCACTATGTATTTAGTAAGAAGGTACATTTGCCTAATATGCACAGGACTTTGATATGCAAATGTCAATTTGTTGCCCTCTCCAGTAGCTTTTTCCCATATGAATGATTTATTCTTGCAGTAAGTTTGCATTGGAAATAGGTAAAATGCATGAATCCAGTATAGCATGAAACAGCACATTTAATAGGGGTTATCTTTGGGGGTTGGACTGTGTTCACATGTGTGCAGAGTTGCAAGGAGTGCTGTTCATTAAGAATTAAGTCTTAGTATGGTCTTTTTAGACCAAAGTTAATTAATTACATACATATATATTTTATTGGCAGAAAATTGGTTGTTATCATTATTGATAAGTTGAAAAGCTTCTCATTTTCTGATGTGAGAATAGCATCATTCAGGAATAGTATCATTCAAGGTCAATATACAGAGTTGATATTTGTGTCTGGGAGTTATTTTAAAAACTAACTAAAATTGTATGCAACTTGAATCTGTATGAACCTTTCTCACAAAATTGTAGATTTGATTTTTGCATTGTTGACAGAATGAGCTACTCATGTGTTTTTGATGATGTCAGTAATGTATTAAAGACATTGTCCTGTGCATTTTAAATGATGATTCTGAAATGAGTTTCACAAACTGAGCACTTTTTCCCCTACTATGGGAAAATAACTCTTTTCCACAGTCCTGTTCCAAAATTCAGAGCATTAGGATAGTGACCTTGGTGCAGGAATCACAGAAATTGTAAGGGTTTTAAAATACCTAACTTCTGGATGAAGGACTCAGGGTCCTTGGTGCCTGGGGTGCTGCTATACTGGAAGGACATCAAAAAGAGGGTCTTACTGAAAACCTCCAGAGAGACCTAAATTGTTGCCACTGTTGTAACAAGGATAGAAGGAGGAAGACTGGGAAGAATTCATATCCAATTTACATTATCAGCTGAGCCAGAAATACTTGGGACTAGAATGTTTGCCTTGACTTGAAGGGCAGCATTAAAAGTCACATGAGCTTTGCAAACTGAACCTAGTACTTACAGACTTCAGGAGTATCATTAGTTTTGAACTTGATGCTCTTCAGTTGGTCAAAAGAAAAAAAAACATAGGGAAAGCTTTCATTTATCTAACACAAACTTTTCACCTTGCACTCAAATACTGGTTAGAAGGTATTTCTTTGTCTGAAATTGGGAAGCCATAAAGGTTTATACATGACATCTCCCCCCACCCATTTTACTTTATGCAGCTGATAAATTAGTAAATTGATCACCAACTGACCCGACATCTAGCCATGTAGCAAAGAAATCTGAAGAGCATCAAGCTGCAGGTCCAGCCATCGGCGACTCAGTGCTTCTCAGTCTGTACTGCTGTCAGAAGACTTGTAATCAAGCCAAGATTGCATGGAGACACCAGCAGTCTGAATGACTACTTCCCTCTAGCCAATGTACAATTGGCTGTCATGATTTGTGCGATTACTTGAGAGGCTAAAGCAATCACATACAGGCCAAGAAATAGTTCTGCATATTGGACTTGGAATTCATCATTCCATCACAATCACAGTGTTGTGGATTCAGATTTCATTCTGCCCACTGAGATATAATTCATCAGTATCCTTAGTATTCCATGGTTGCTTCCACATATTGTTGAATATTTTGCTGTTGGCGCACAAGAGCCATAATTCCCAATGGGATTTTCTTGCATGGACAAGTCACGTTGCAAATTATTCACACAATGTGTGAATACAACCTTCAAGCTGATAACACAATAACTTCAGGACTGGTACGACTATTGAAAATCTGAGAAACTTAGTCCAAAGTAACATAAAGGATGGTTCTTAGGTTCCTCATCATAGCAGGCTTATGCATTGACCTAAAATTGTATGATATTCCGTTTAAAGAAAGATCTGCTTCCTCTTTCATCCTGCATAACTGATTATTTCTGTATTGAGAGGGTTCCTAAGGTGAAATAGTGAGTTCTGTACTCTAGTGATACCTTGCAAGTATCCTTGCAATTGGTAATGCACGAATCACCCCCAGTTCATGCCCTCTCCTAGGCAAAGAAACTGACTAGCTGTCATAGAGAAGTAATTTCATACCTAGCTGGGAATACTGAATTAATAGGACACCATAACCACTAGTAAAGGACTATGGCTTATGGGTTTGCAGCTATGTTCTCCTCTTAATGTGTTATGCCTGAGTAGCACATGGGAACTTATGATAAACTGCAAAACAGCCATGACCTTTGAACTTCAAATGCAGGCTCTGTCTTTTATGGTTTGTGGGAAATCTTGGGATTGTGACTGGAATAACCGGGGGGGGGGGAACCTAAATATATCTCCTTCATTTACAGTTGAAATGCAAATCTGAGCTCTCATTGCTGCATGTGTAAAAATAGCACACATATAGTCCCTTATGTTCAGAATGTAATGTTCTTTTTTCATGTTGTTTTAAAGACAAAAATAAAAAGACAAACACAAAGAGGACCTTTTTTTGAAAACAGATTCTTGGAAAAATTAAAATGAAAGGAATAACAATCTGCATTTCTTTTCTAAAGAGAGGAAAAAAGGGACTGCTGGCAGTTAAATAGAGCAGGAAAGAAAGGGGACTGGGGGGAAATTGGGAGGTTAGGCTTTTGTGTTTTCTTGAAAGCACACGCAGGGGTAAGGAATCAAAATATTTGATAATTAGAATGAAAGATATTTGGCTCCTGGCAGTTCTTTGTAATTTTTAATGTAAGAAAATAGTTTTAGGAATAAAGTGCTACAGGCTTTTTTGTTCGAATTGATATTATGTAGATTGTACCAGTACTGAATGTCCAGTAGCCATATAAAAAAAAATATGACAAACATAGTCATCTTGGCATGATGCTGTATGCATAGCTCTATTTTATAGCAAGTCTTTGCATGCAGACAGCCAAATACCACACACTGTTCTCATGACTGGCCTTAGAAAAATGCAAGAATTGGTTTACTATTTTCTGCTCTGCATTCTCTGTGTATGTGTGTGTGTTTTATAAGCCAGCAAATTTCTTCAGCACTGTGAAATACCTTAAAAGGTAGCACAGCATTCTGACTCAGGCAGTAATTTATTACACCAGTTAATCTTGTAAAATTGCCCTCTGGATGTAATAATTTGTTATTCTTTTATTAGGCCTTCTTCTGCATACCGTGTTTATCATAAAGATGTCACCATTGTGATGCCTGGCAACCAGTACAATTTTCTGGAGGTGTTTGCATACATTTTCCTGAGGGAGAGATCCGCTTCGTCCCTGCTTGGGAGAGCTGTCAGTGTATTCTGATGTATGAGGGATAAAAGGAGCCCCTGCTGCAGACTCCAATAAGCTGGAGTCACGGCCTGAAAGCAGTGACTTGGGCATCACTATCCTGAGTTAGAAAATGTGTCAATTATCAGATGGACTGCCTAAGGGGATCGCCTGGGTCTAGGTCATAAAACCATCAGGAAGGGGAGGGGGAACTGATGAGGGAGTCAGTTGAATTAATTGATAACAAGCAGGATTCTGCGTGGAATATTCCGCATAAGCAGCCAGCTAGACTTTTTCTCTCTCAGCGGCTTTATTTCGACATGTATTTAAAAAATAATCCTATGCAAAACAGCTTTCTCCCTTCTTATCACCCCCCCCCCCCAAGCTTCATTCCCCATGCCAACATACAAGCAGTTTTTTGACACTTTCTCTATTTCTTCAAAATCGGTTGTCGGGCTAGCCAAGGAAACATTTCAAGTGAAAATGAAATCATGCTAATATTTTACAGCTATTTGCCTATTATTGCAGTTCTTAATATACGGTGCAACTGTTTGTGTGTGCAAATGCAGTGGGGACCACTTAAATGTGTAGCCTCAGGCCTGATTCATGAAAGCTTTATATGCCATTTATGTAGGTTTCCATAGAGTTTACTCAAAAAGCAGGGGGAGGGGGAGAAATACATATTTTTATTGTTAAGTGTGTTCCTAGGCTTTCTTTGTCAAGTCTATAAGGATTTAACTCTTAACCTAGCAGGGGCTTTCAAGATAGCTTTACCTAGAATAATAATAGATCATAACATTCATAATACACACATTAGTATTTAGAAATAAAACCAAAATATTGGATGTGCTTTAGCCTAATTCTGACTTTGGGTATATGTCTAGAGATGCAGTAAAATGGAGATATCATAAACGTGAAAAGAATGTTGGTCACCTATGTGCATTTCCAAGCCTCCACTATTGGAAGAGCCTGTAGACCAGTTGTATTAGATTTTGAGGTAAACTTAAAAAAAAACATATCCATTTGTTTGTATAGAAGTAACCAGAACTCTATGAATTTCACAATTGGATTTAGGGTTGCCAGGCCTTTTGATAAAGTGTAAAGGTAAAGGTAAAGGTATCCCCTGTGCAAGCACTGAGTCATGTCTGACTCTTGGGGTGACGCCCTCTAGTGTTTCCATGGCAGACTTAATACGGGGTGGTTTTCCAGTGCCTTCACCAGTCATTACCGTTTTACCCCCCAGCAAGCTGAGTATTCAATTTACCGACCTCGGAAGGATGGAAGGCTGAGTCAACCTTGAGCTGGCTGCTGGGATTGAACTCCCAGCCCCATGGGCAGACAGCTTCAGACAGCATTTCTGCTGCCTTACCACTCTGCACCACAAGAGGCTCAGTTTTGATACAATGAGAGACTCCCAATTGCTGCCATTGCCTGCCACTGCGCCAAGTGGTGACAGGAAGGGGAAAAAATTCAATATTTTCTATGACAGTACTGGGTACAATTCACAGAGCTTTAGAAATTACCAGAAATCATAGAGTTTCTGACAATATCTCCAGCCTTGGCCTGGCAATCCTAACTGAACATGAACACACAAAAGCTTTCTTGTATCAAGTCCGAGCATTAGAACTTCAAGCTCGAGCTTTTGACTAACAGAAACTCTCGGGTCACTTACAGAAAAAGATCTTTCTCAAGACTTGCTAACTGAGATCATTTAACTGGTGACACCAGAAATTGAACTCTGGACCATCTTTATGAAACAGAGGTGTTCTGCCATTGATTTCCAGCAGTTCAGAAATTGCTAGTACAGTTTTTTGGTTTGGCTATTGCAACAACATTTGGAACACCTCAAGAACCATTTTGAGAGGATTTACAGAATATCTTTCTAGTAGCTTTCCCCTTCTATGAACACATCCATATCCATATATTTGGATTGCTATGCATAAGTTGGTGCATATCTTGGATTTGTTTAGAATTGAACAAAACAGAGCCCAAGACTTGTAGCCCTGTTTATGGGTAGCATAGCCCCATGGACTGATTATGCATGGGGTAGAATGCCCGTGATGGAGGTGACAGGGCTTTGGGGAAAATCCCCGATTATGCCCACCATCACCACCATCCCTGGTGTCGCCAAGCCCTGGCCTGACCCAGGCCCTCAGAAGGCCTGCATTAAGGAAACTGGGTCTTCTGTGGCTCCCTCCAGGGGGGATTATCATGATGCAAGGAAGAAGTTTGACACAGAATTATTAGGAATGATGAAAGCCCCCCCCTCAAAAAATGGGACTGTGGTTTGCCTGCCTTATATATAAAATTTATGTTATAGATCTGTGTATATGACATTGAATAATGCATACAAGATTAAAGGATTGGTGTACTTTTGCATGAGACGTAATGAGGTGTTTTCTGGTCATCCCATTAGGGATGAGAATTTCTAAATCATCCTTAATTTCATTTGAACTAGTTCACCTGTCTATACAAAAGGCCTGGAACACACAGCAGTCAAATCTTTAACCCAAATCTTTAACCCTAGCAGCATTCTAAGTAACTTCAGTGGCCCTGGGAAAGTCTTTCTATTGTCCACTATAGTAAGAAAGGACAGATATTATGTCACATTTAACAAAACATTCTTTGTAATTCCTTCAAAAAGGAAATAATAAACTCCTGCACTAGCATAGATGGAGAGAGAGAGAGAAAGAGAGAATGGCTATTTCACATTTTAGTCAAAGAAATGTAGGATGGCTTTTCTTACATCCATATGAATCCATGCCATGCTGGTATGCTAATGCATAGTATCCCCATTTATAATAACTAGAAATGTCTCTTAATGTTTTCTTAAGTTGATATAAGGTTTGTCACATACCAATGTGGTTTAAAGCAACCTGGCAGCAACTGAAACAACCTGCCCATATAACTTAAATAATTTATTTTGTGTTGTTTTGTCTTAAAGAAAGAATTTGGTATGCATTGGCTAAGACACATTCTTAATGTAACTACCAGTAAACATGGCTTTTTTATTTTATAAAGAATTGCTGTTATATTCTTTGAATTAAACTTACAGGAATTCTTTGAATGTTCTATCAGGGACTAAATTTATAATGGAAAATGATGTTTGATGGTATTTAAATGCAAAGTGTGTCACTTTATAAAGCATGGGGTTCTTTTAAGTTGTTTCCCCCCCCCCTTACTTCTTGACTTGTGTCACAATTTGGAATTTTGCTCTCATGGGATAAATGCCAGATTACATGGTGTAGTATTTTTATCCTCTGTACTTTCACTGTAGAAGCATACAACATCAAAGAAGAGGCAGATCACTCACATCAGCAGAAAATGGAATAGGACTATAATATGCCTGCTTTGATGTCTCCTTCTAATAATTATCTTGGCTACATGCATACATTGAAAGTAAGATTTGAATTAATAAGGCCAAGAGACCCTGGCAAGTGTAAGAAGGATCTCTGAATACTAACATGGACTATCTTTAACAAGATAAACTGCAATTGAGCCTACAAAGTTGTGGATTGTTCATTTAAAGGTATTAATCCTTCATCACTATTCTGCCATAAACTTCTTTGACTCTGTATTCAAGTGATGAAATCTATGCATGTTGCTTCCAAATCCACCAATAACATAGTCATGTTAGCTAGGTAGAGACTCCAGGTATAGAGGCAGTACACCATTCTACACTGAATGCCAGAGATTAATTATAGGAGAGGTCTTTTGCCTTCAGATACCCCTTACAGTAGCGATCCCCAACCTGTGGTCCGCAGACCACATGTGGTCTGTCGACTAATTGGAGGTGGACCGCGAAGGACGCCTTCTCCCCCCCCCCCGGCTCTTTACAACACACTTCGGTTGTCTCCTATCACTCCCAGATGGGACTATCTCGTTGCAGAGAAACAAGCTCAGGGTTCCCATTGATTTGTCATTGTTATGAGTTAAAATTTCCATGAAAATAAAATGTTCCTTATGTTCATTGTTGTGGCGTGTCTGTATCTTATTTTGAAGGGATGTTTAAACATTACCATGGCGATCAGAGAGCGTTAGGGCAGTGGTTGAGAGTAGAGGAGTAAACTACCCCCCCCCACCGGGCCTCAGTAAAATTGTCAAGCATTGAGTGGTCCCCGGTGATAAAAAGGTTGGGGACCACTGCCTTACAGCATTCTTGGAGGTATTTATTTGACACCTGCTGGAAACATAACACTAGAGAAGGGCTGCAGTTCTATGAATATGTATTTCCAGTGAGTCTTTTGGATTTATACTTGGATTTATATCCTGCCTCTTACGACTTTTGGTAAAAATATATCCCACAAAAACAATGCCATTACTCATTTTATTTTTATTTATTAATTTTAGTATTTAGAATCATAAAATCATAGAGTTTGAAGGGGCCATACAGGTCATCTAGTCCAACCCCCTGCTCAACGCAGGATCAGCCCAAAGCTCATTTATACTCTGCCCTTCCCCAGAGGATCAGTACACTGATTTCCAGGGCTATTCTCTAATGCAGGGGCAGTCAAACTGCGGCCCACCAGCAAACGCTGTCAGGGCTCATGGGAATTGTAGTCCATGGACATCTGGAGGGCTGCAGTTTGACTACCCCTGCTCTAATGACTTGGAAAAGCCCCCTCCCCTCCAAAAGTGCAGGTAGTCAGGACTGGTGACTACCACTACCAGAAAAGCCTTCTTTATCTAAAAGTGAGCCCTGTTGAACTGAATAAATTTACTCCCAATCAAGCATGTGCAGAATTGCACCACATTTCAACCCTTGTTCTGACCCAGTCGAACTTTCCGTTCAAGTTCATGTCGATTTTAAATATAAGAGATTTTAGTTTTAAAAACATTACATACCTGTTTAAAGTAGTGATCACGTTATACTCTGTTCTGTCATTCAAAACTATTTGCATAGAAAGATATTGCTTTTGATATGGAAAGTAAATCAAACAATCCACATCCGTGTAAGATTTATATGCAAGGAAAGAGCATATTGCATCCTAAGCCAATTCTCTCCCCCACCTTTATTTTTGGCCTTACAGTGCTTATTGCTATATTGTGTTGTTCCAGCAATCAAATTTTTATTCCTTCTGTGAGTAGAAATGAAAATATAAACAAGGTGGATGTGTTTGAAAGAATCCCATGATTAATACTAGCCGGAATGGAAAGTGTAAGGTGGTATATTGGTACCAGCATATGAACATTTATTATCCTTTTGTTTCATAACATATTGTCATCCATATGAGTCAGCTGCATCATGCTATTTGCTATAAATCTGAAATAAAAAAAACAATTGCATGATAAACTGGGGGGGGGTTCTCGTGGTAACACAGTTGAGTATACAGCATGTGAGAGAGCTGAAATCCACTCGCCAGATTGACTTGGGAGACAGCATGAATTAAAGAAATGCCTCCTCTTAATACAATGAATGCAAGCCTCCAAAAATCATTTGAACAGGCCCTTCCTATCAAAACACTAGAGGCTGCTGTTTTTCTTAGTATCCCAGCCAAAGGTTAAGAAATGCTCTTTTTATACAAGGTTAACAGGGCATAAATGTAACAGACCAACACGCTGAATGAAAAGAGCTTTGAAGGAATGCTCTTCACGCCAGCACGAAGCACACCCTCTTTAATCTTCTGAACTTGCCCCTCAGTGGACAGGGAGTTGTAAGAGAAAAAGGTTTGAATCAGAGAGAAGGGTAGCAGCAGCTTTGTTAAGTACGCTGCACTTCTAATTGAGGGGAAAAGGTAGAGCTAAACACTCCACGCATTGGGGGTTTCACCAGAGAGAGGAGCAAAAGGGAGTGTTTTTTGAGCAGGTGTACCTAGCAGCAGCAGAAAGAGCTTGACAAAGAACACATGTTGGAGTGGAAGTCTGATATTTACAGAGAAGTTTAAAAAAATGTGCCTCTCCGATCCTAATTGGCCTTCTGCCCTAGGTCTCATACGCTCTCAGTAGCTGACAGCCTTGCCAACCTAAATTCAGGACTCTGGAGGGATTTCCCCCCTGACTAGCCAAGTTCCTTAAAGCCTTAAGAGCGGGAGAATAAGGTCATGGGAGTTAAAGTCAGTGGCTGGGAGTCCTTCCCATATAAGCAAAGAATGATTCCCAGTGGTGGTTGCAAGTTCGCTTTTTCCTGTTAAACAACATCCAGCAGCAGCACACATGGATTTAAGTTCCCATCAAGTCATTCCAGCAGAGAAGTTAGATCAGAGCAGGGGTGATTTAGGGAACAGTGTATTGGTGTCACTGTGTATCAGGCTAGACAGTATACTTCCTCTGCTAGGCTTTGGGAGCTAATTCAGGTTAGACAAACCTTTTAAACTCTGCCAAGTGGTGTTCACATCTAGATTTCTATGCAACCATAACAAATGTCTGCAGGGACATTAACAAGAAGTAATGGCTTGTATCCTTCCTACTGTGTTCAGCTCTATCTGAAGCCTTCCTCCATCCAAGGAGCCCAGAGAAATGGGTCTTCATCCGATGAGAAGGGCTCTTTCCATTGGATGAAAGTATCTTGGATCAAAGAAAGGCTTCTGACGTGAACAAGAGCCAATGTAAGAATAATTTTGGTTGCAGAAAATAAATTTGAAATTCCCTCAAGCCATTCCCTTAGTTTGTATGGGCAAATGGCAAGTTTCTTTTTTCACATATAAGAGCCACACAAAAGAAGTTGCTGTGATAACAAAGATGCTGTATTTACAGGCTGAGCTGCTGTATTGCTAAAGGATACATATCTTTGCACACCACTGTCAAGTGTATGCGTATTTTTCTTACCATTCCTAGAATATTTGAAATGTCCTCTTCTTCTTAGCCTTTTGGTCTCTATTTACACTTTAAGTTAAGGGCGATCGGGACTTACCTCGGGCGCATTTGCTGCCGCGGGGAAGCCTTCACCATGAAGAGGCTGCCTGGGACTTCAAGTCCCATGATCCTTTGGGGGCCGGGGGGCCGGGGAAGGCTTGGGAGGGATTTCAAGCCTCTCCTCCCAGGCTCCCCTTCGTTGCCCATTTAGGGAGAGGGAAAAGAGGCGCGCGTCTCTTTCACTCTTCCCTGCCATTGAGGTTGCCCACCCTCCCTCCCTATTACTACGATTGTCAAAAAATAATAAGAATAATGGTATTGGAAAAGTTTGTAATTGCAATGTTGTTAAAGTAAGATCAAAAATAAGAATGAATTAACAATTTGTTCAGTTGGATTAATTGTCACAACTTGCGGGATTTGGGCATGGGGGAGGAACCATATGGGAGCAGGCCTAGCCTGCGTACGGGCCTCCTATAGAAAGGGGGCCTCCATAAGAGGCTGTGTGTAAGCGGTGCTGGGTGGCCATCCCTCATGGAGGAGGAGCCTTGCCGGCAAAACCCGCATTTCCGGGTGACTAGGGAACTCGGCAGAGGTTCATGCCTCAACGAGTTCTCAAAATGGGGGTCACCTCCCTGGACACCCAACAGGCCATTGGGGGCTCGGGGAGCCCGTCAGGATGCCGGAGGGCCCCGGGCATGCCTGTTGGAGTAATGATTGGCTTCCTCGTGGCAGGTGGGCCACGAGACGGCTGGTTCCTTCACCCCCATGCTCTCCAATGCTTGGTTATGTGTTACAATAAAGTTGCGGCCTATTTAAATGCCAAGGAACAGTGTCTGTGTGTCTTTGTGGCGACAGGTATTCACCTGCAAGGCAATATTTTATTACATTCTTTTGACATGGTGATCTTACTTGTAATGCACAATTCTCCTTTTTAAAGAAAAAAATGCTTTTCATTACTGTTTTTTCTTTGGAACAACATTTTAAAAAATCATGTATTTGTATAACCCACGTCATAGCAGTTTTAAATTAATTTTAATAGCTGGTTCTGTTTGTGGGTATTGAATGGTTTCTTCCTATTGTTTATGGAAGGTACAGAACTATTAATGAATCAATATCATAGATATACTATGATACATAGATATACTAGCAACCAGTTTCATTCGCTTATGTGTACTTTCTAGGAGCACTTTCTGTAATGAGAGTCTGGTAGCTGTAATGCTCAGATTAATTATCTCCTATCCCAAAACACCCTGCCAATAAAGTGAGTCTAGTCAAGGCTATGGTCTTCCCAGTTGCAATTTATGGTTGTGAAAGTTGGACCATAAGTAAGGTGACCAGATTTTCCCACTTTTGGAGGGACATCTGGGGGCACCTGGCAAATTGTACTTATGTTGAAATTAAAATATATATATTACAATACTATTTTTGCATTCTATGAAACGTTTTGTTGCTCCATATAGACCAAATATTTAATCAAGACCCCCCCCCCCGGTTAATGGCGTCCTGCTTTACCAATGTTAAAATCTGGTCACCTTAACCATAAGGAAGGCTGAGTGTCAAAGAATTGAGGCTTTTGAACTCTATTTTAAACTGCACTGTTTATTGGAAAGACCAAGAATAAACCGGTATCAACATTCTTTCTTTAGGATCTTGTTTGTGGTAAGTATGCAATGCAATCTGCATATCAGGAACAGTTGCAATCAACTAAAGAAGCGCCATGCCTTAAAATAGGAGGAATAATATTTAGGAGAGCAACCAAATGATGATTTTGGGGAAAGTCCTAAGGAAGGGATGAAACAGGGCTCCTTGAACATTAATGAACCCCCAAACAACTGAAAATTTATGTGTTCATTCAAAACCTTTAGGCAGAAGAAGTAATTAGGGAAATTAGGAATCTACTGAGATTGAAGGGACAATTTGCACTGATATATATACCTTTAGCCTTACCCATATGTTCATGGGAGCCACGGGTACTGATGTGGAAATTAAACAACTCAGCCTGAGCACACATATATTACCATTACAATCTGTTATACTGTTTTTCAGGGCTACCATACTGCCATAGCCTACCGTGTCTAAATCCATTGTTTGTGTGTTTGTGTGTTACTTGTATGCCACCTTCACGGTGACTGCATGCTACAAAGTCTGGCTACACTACCATAGGGGCCAATATTGGGACTCATTGCTGGCAACCCATAGTTTCAATCATTTGCCCCCCTCCCCAATTTTTCAGATTTATACAACTAGTTGACAAACACTGAAATCAAGAAAACCCATCACACAGCCATTTTATAAATAATACAGTATTTGCTGGCGTATAAGACTACTTTTCCCCCCTGAAAACCATGCCTCCAAGTGGGGGGGTCGTCCTATACGCTGGGTGCACTTCAGTTGGGATAGACATAGCTGCCCATAGTGGCCCATAGTACTGGAATGTAATGTAACAAGCTCTATATTTTGAGTGGAAATGTTGGGGGGTCGTCTTATACGCCCAGTCGTCTTATACGCCGGCAAATACGGTATTTAAATATTGAGACATTCTAATGAATTTGGGTAGCTGATAATGTGAGAAAAAATGTGCCAAGCAGGAAGTGGAACAAACTCTTTACGTGGGAAAACGAAGTACCAAAATCTAAGTTAAACATCCACAGATTCTACTTAATTAAAGAATGGTAAAACTGGGTAATATACTATATATCATACCATATAGGATATCATGTCTTAGCTCTCATTCACTCTGTCATTCATTTTTAAATCATATGTTTAGCACAGAATAACAGGTTATTGCCCTGGAAAATGCTTGTCCAGAGACTCATGATAGCGTCTTCTTCCATTTTTTGCTTTATTGCTTGAATTTAGCACAAGTAACATGATAAATTTGGCCTGTTCCTGTTAAAGTTAAATGCTACCTTTTTAATTTTTATTTCCGACTGAAGATATGTGACAAATGACACAGTAATTTCCCTATTTTGTCGTGTTCATAAAACATTGATAATATGATTTTTACCTTCCCTTTCTTCTCAATTAAATGAAATGTGCAGATACAATTAATGTGCTCTTGCAATTTAGTTTTTCTTTAGAGGCTTCTCTTGTCTCTGATTAACAGCATTTCATACCTATTCAGTGAAGTAACCCCCCTACATACTCCTATTCAGAATGTTTCATTATGCCTGCCAGCTATAAATACAATTGTGAACCAATACCATTTTAATTGTTTCACTAATAACTTGTTTTAAATGATTCAACAGTCATCAGGAAAGATAAGTGCTCTTGTACCCTGCAGGCTTGTAGGGATGATGGTATGAGGCAATGTAACAGAGTGCTGTATCAGAATAATGAAACCGTATGTGCAAGATAATGACAAAGCACTTACATTGCTGTAAAGATAAATGAAAACAGTAGATCTTCTTTTTACTGTAATATAACATCCATTTCTATCTCCCATTTCAATCATTAGGCCTTCCACATTGATTATTGAGCAAATACACATATGCAACGTGTCCCATCATAATAACCGGATGGACCAATCTCTCCACAAGGATGGTGAATGATGCAGTTAATGAGCTTTACAAATGCTCTTGTTAATTAACGAAAATTGTTACTTTCCTATTTTGGGGGGGATGCTTATAAATTAGACTTAATTACACAAGATAATTGCAACCAATGGCTCATGCGCACCGTGCTTGTGTTCTTTCAGGGGTGTTTTTTTTTCCACTGGAAAATCAACAATTGTAACCGTTGCCTATTTATGAGGACAAATTTAATAAGCAAACAGCCCTTTTATGTTAATGGTTTACTGGCATCCATGGGTTTGGCAGGAGAAATGTGCTGGGGCAGGGTTTGCTAATGGCAGCACATAATCACATTAATTAAAATATAACTGCCATTTAAAGATTTGTAGTGTGGAATTAGAGCATGTTGGGAACTGAGAAAATCAAGCTAGAGTGCATATTAGCACCATTACTCTGTGCTCCCTGCACAGCAGTCAATAACCTCATGTGTCATAAAAGTAATTTATGAGTACTGTTTTCTTTGAAATATATGTTTTTAGCCCTCTCATTAGAATGTGAAGTTTTGCAATGTCTGCTTCAGAAGGTTTAAAATAAATTTACTTAAAGCTGAGATCCATGATCTGGTTTTAACAAATCCCCCAACAATGAATTTTTTATTACTTGTATAATTTCTTATAGTCAAACTAAGTCTCCCTTCCATTTGAAGAGAGGCTCTATTCTCTATTGCAAGTCATGATTTTACTATAAATTCCACCTTTTAGTAACTTCCGTAATTTGGCATAGTTTTTTGGGGGGCAGAGTGGTAAGGCAGCAGACATGCAGTCTGAAAGCTCTGCCCATGAGGCTGGAAGTTCAATCCCAGCAGCCGGCTCAAGGTTGGCTCAGCCTTCCATCCTTACAAGGTCGGTAATGAGTATCCAGCTTGCTGGGGGGTAAACGGTAATGAGTGGGGAAGGCACTGGCAAACCACCCCGTATTGAGTTTGCCATGAAAACGCTAGAGGGCATCACCCCAAGGGTCAGACATGACTCGGTGCTTGCACAGGGGATACCTTTACCTTTTTAATATATACATGATTTAATTTGGTAACTTGGGTTCTGAACATATTGGTGAAATTTTGGATGGAGTGGATCACATAGCTAGTTATCATTACTGCCAATCATGTATCCTATAATCCATTTCAAGACAGGAAATCACAAGTTAGCCTCATCATATATAGTCAAGTGTTAGAAGACTCCTGAAAACAACTAATTCCACTGGTTGGTTGACAAAATCACTTTACCTTATCTGGAAAACCGATGTGGTCCATTCTTGCAATCACATGAGGCAATATGAATGTGTGCCAGGTAATATATAGTCTTACCTGGCAGTGATGTGCAGGCATTGAATGTTTGAGCATTTAGCACTAAACTTTCCACATTGAAACTAAATCACCACACTCAGTGGGAAGGGGGAATTGACAGAAACCATCCTCCTTTGGACAAGCAAAAACTTAATGTGAAAAAAGCATAATTAGAAATTAATCCTGTCTGTATGTCAAAAGTTTTATATACATTTATTCCATATGCAGTGCAAAAAACAAAAGGCTCAATTTTTTACAAAATAGGTCTAGACATGTTCCATGTTCCCCTCCTAGGGACAACTATACTTACAGCTGTCAGAAAAGTGACTTCCATCAACCCACTAGCAGAATCTAAAAAACACCAACACATATAACCAGTCTTCCTCTTCTTCTTACCTGCTGGACAGGTGGATTATATTTACTAAAGTGTTAAATTCATCACATTGGGTCATTCACTGCTATCCATCAGTGGCTTGACCTTCTGCTCTGTATGGCTTGACATACTCTTAATGAGGCATGAAAGTCTTTCTATATCTATTTGCTATATGTATATGAAAGAAACTAGGCATCTCTTGCACAGCTGGATCTTAAGGCTACACATGGATAGAGGAAATATGAATAGAGGATCTTAGAATGTCACTACTCTTCTCCAAGCACATTATCAGAGTTCAAATCCACAAGCAGAATTCTAGCTCTGCAAGTATGCACTAACAAGCTAATTAGCCCAGAGAGATCTTGAAGTCTCTTCATTACAAAAAGGAAAAAAAAATACAGTTCACAAGCATAGAGAGAAGTGTTAACACAGAAGCCATTGCAGGGTACAATGATTTGCAAATGACCTGCATCTATGAAAAGTATATTGAAAATTGGTTCAAAATGTTAACTACATTTTAATGCAATGGATTCTAGAGTAATAGCAAAAATATTCAGCAGCTACAAGCATTCAACTTATTAGGCTTCTAATTTTTAATTGCATGGATATTCCCTGATCCCGATACTAAATTAAAAGGGTCACTGGTGCTCCCAGAGTTAATATGCATATTTTCATGTGAACAAATATTTGTGGCTACTTTTTGTTATATTATTAGAGCAGTCTGACACGTTTACAGGTCCTGCAACCTTCTGTCCTTTCTAGTTTTGCAGTCTCTTCCCTCTCACATCTCTGGTTCAAGCTATAACAGCACAGTTGGAAAGGTCTTAAAACCATGACTGGCAGATAAAACCACAATATAAATGTTTACAAATGAAGAAAAAGAAAGTGCTTCCAGAGTGGCCGATCATTTGATTAAAATCTTCTGGGGAGCAACTTCCCAGCAAGAATCTTTAAAAGCTGTAAGCCAAGATGTTCTGTAGACACAGTAAGACTAGGGCAGTAAACAAAAATAAAAGAAAAAGTTGATTAATTATCTGGAACTTGAATGATAGCATCATCTAAGATGTCGATCCAAGTGCCTAATACAGAATGAAGAGTACAATGAGTGACTAAAAAAGAATTACCAACAAAAAGCACCATCTTTAGTTGCAGAATCAAAATTCTGCCATGCAGGAGTACAAATAATTCTAAATAATTGTCATCTCTCTACTTCTGCTTTAGTAATAAATAATAAAATAAAGGGATGAAAGTAAATAAGGAAATATGTTACAAATCCTTATTATTAGGGATGTGATGTTGGAGATTAACATTTTTAACATATGCGAAGCTGGCAGTGGCTCTGTAGGGTCTCAGGTAGAGCTCATATCAAATCACTGACTACTTGGTCATTTTAACTGGAGATGCCAGGGATTGAACCTGGGGCCTTCTGCATGCGTAGCAGGTGCTCTGCCCTTCTCTACAGCATGCTAGGGGCACTTCTGTCCATTTTCCTAATTGAAAATCATACTGCACTGCCTGAATTTAAAAGCTACAGAAACAAACCAAAATTCAAACTGAATCCTTTTTATTCTTCAATACACTTATTGAACTAACCGGGGCTTAATTTATTTGGGGGGAGGGGGGCAGCAAAACGCCCAGGCTAGCCCAATCTTGTCAGATCTTGGAAGCTAGACAGGGTCTGCCCTGGCTAGGATTTGGTAGGGAGACCTCCAGGGAATACCAGGGTAGTGATGAGGTGTCACAATGGCAAACTGCCCCGCACTGTATCTTTCCTTGAAAAACCCTACAGGTCAGCTGTGACTTGATGGCATTTCCCACCACCAAAGAATCAGGCATACAGAATTTTCTTAGGATTCATCAGACCAGACAGAGGGTGTGGCATTCAGTGGTATTAAAATCATTGCTGAGTTTCAAGCAAACTGGGCCAAGGGAAGGAATTCTATGAACCCATGAACAAGATGCCCCAAGCCACTGTAATTGCACATATATAATTTTTTAATAGGGGACTTTGAGGTGAGGGCTGTAGTGGATGTTTTTCACCAAAATGACAAAAAAAATGCAGTGCCTGTCCTGTGAATTACATCTACATTTCAAGCAAATTGGGACAAGGAGAGGAATTCCAGAAACAGCTGAAAAAAGTTATCCCAGCTCTTTATTTTTCCAGCCATACTTAGTTGCAAAGAATAAAAGGGCTCCACCCTTCCCAAAGCAGAAAGGGAAAGAAAACTGCAGTTCTCTGTGGCTTATCTCTAGAGATGATTAGCTGGAAGTGCTCTGTGTGATTGCCTTGCAAAGATCCAACTGAAAAGAAGATACATCGTTGCTCAGGAAACAAAGAGACTCAAAGAAAAATACAAGCACATGCTGTAACTAGCCAGCAGCACCTGAAGATGAAAAACAACATACCTTGTTTAGGGGAGGGAAATTTTGTTACCTAAGAACCTCAGCTTTTTGTTACCATCCCAGAAAACAATGGTAGTAGATCAAAGCTGTGTATATTTTCAGCTTGGCCATTTGGTTATGCATGCTTATAATGCTATCTTTTCTAGGGAGTTCAAGCAAGGTTTTTTGTGACTGCTAAATTCCTACATGTGGTTGCTGGTAAAATTTTAAGTATTAAATGAATATTCTGTCAGTCAGAAATTTGGCAAAAGGCATCCCTTTGGTGAGGGAATAAGTCCTAAGAATTTCATTCCAGTTTAATAGACAAAGAAGAAGAAGAAGAAGAAGAAGAAGAAGAAGAAGAGCTAGTTCTTATATGCCGCTTTTCTCTACCTGAATGAGTCTCAAAGCAGCTTACGGTCGCTTTCCCTTTCCTCTCCCCACAACAGACACCCTGTGAGGTAGGTGAGGCTGAGAGACCCCCGATATCGCTGCTCAGTCAGAACAGCTTTATCGGTGCTGTGGCGAGCCCAAGGTCACCCAGCTGGATGCATGTGGCAGAGTGCAGAATTGAATTTGGCTCGCCAGAACAGAAGTCCATGCTCCTGACCACTACACCAAGCTGGCTAGAAACATGTTTCCCATTTAAATGAATCATAAATATTTTTTAGAAAACAAAAAAATTATAGTAAAAAAGAGAAACTAAATAAAATTATAAGAGATCAAAATTAAGCAAAAATAAATACAGCTGTTTTAGTGCAGTGGTCCCCAACCTTTTTATCACTGGGAACCGGTCAACGCTTGACAATTTTACTGAGGCCCGAGGGTGGGGTAGTCTTTTGCCAAGGGATGTCGCCACTGCCACCTGAGCCCCGGCTCCACTAGCTTTCTCACTGGCATCCCTGACTTCCTGCCACCCACTGGGGGCGCTGCCAGCAGTAGCTGTGCAGTGCCATGCCATGGGGGAACCCCAGCCATGGCGGCCACCGGAGAGCACCAAAAGTGAGCTGTTGGCAGAGTGGCAGGGGAGCCCGCGAGGCAGAAGCCGGGGAGGAGGACGAGGAGGAGCTACGGACCAGTACCGACTGATCCACGGACCAGGACCGGTCCTCAGACCGGGGGTTGGGGACAACTTGTTTTAGTGCATATCTCTATCCATTACCATAGTCTTCTTTTCCACTTCTAATAGTTCTTGATTCTTACGCAGAATCTATTATTTGCATCCACAGATCATCTTTATGAAACATCTTGCAACAGTTCACAGATGTAAGGAAATGGTTGGGTTTCTTTAAAATGCCCAGAGTGTCCCCATGACCTATTATGGTCTTTAGCACAGTTTTCCTCAAAGAGTTCTTCTCCTACGCTTCATTTTCTTGGCATTTTGCCCTGTGTACCATCAGGCACACTGGAGAATTCCAATCAGAGTTAAATTCCTGGCATGGTGACTACAACATTTCAGATTAAAATGAACGATGCTGTTAAACTGTTTATTTCTCTACAAAGGGCTATAGAGAATAAACTGGCAATTCTTTTTTACAGACATAAATTGATATGGCTCACTGACAATGCTAGTTGAGATGTGAAATTTCTTTCTAAAAATCTCTTAATGGGCCCAGTCTGCTTGGGAGTTCTTCTAGGCAAGCTTATTCAAATGAATGGTTGCTCTTGCCAAGATCCCATTCATCTGGATTTCTGGTGGACTGTGGCCACTTACAACAGAAAACATAAAACCTTGAATGACAGTAACTGAAAACAAATAATGTTGACTTTGTAAGCTACTAATGAGTGTGGCTTAAAGTCCTTATCCTTCATTAGCAGTTTCTAAAAATACTAATTCTGTGAGCAAATAAACATACCTTGCCTACTTTCAGCAAACATAAAAGCTATCAAGAGAATCCTTGCTTTCCATTTGCTCATGTACCCCTATTATCTCTGTTGCCGCAAATACCAATTATACAGAATTTCAGCTAAATACAGTTACATTTTCCCATTTAACATTAATGAAAATATTTTAAAATACTCAGCAGAGTACATTTTCTATTATGTATATCTAAACACTCTCTAATAATTGCATTTATGTACCTGTTTTCTGTTCACATGAATGCTACATATATAGCCTTGTTGATTGATGTACTATAGTTTATTTGATTTTTAACTTTTTTTAAATGTGAGGAACCATGGAAAATACATGGTTTATTAAAATGAGATTATAGCATTGCTAAATCCTAAAACTACACATATTCCACAACACATTGCCAAACATTTATTGAATGTAGCAGAAGCTTGATAGCCTCAGATACCATTTGGATTCCAGTCCTGGTGAGTCATTTATGCCCAGACCACTCAATGTACATAAAGAGGGAAGCAAGATTGTATCATAGGAAGAAGAGTCAACATGCCTTCCCTAAAGAATGCATTCAGTTTAGTGGGTTATAAATTGGGCAGGCCTACTTTAACAATTATAACTGCCTGCTGGAGATATGATTATATGGTAGATATACTTTGGAAGAGTTTACATTCCAATTTATTATTACTATCATCATCATCATTTATTATTACTATCATCATCAAAATCCTACAAGCTAGGCTCCAGCAATATATGGACTGAGAACTTCCAGAAGTAAAGGCAGGATTTCGAAGAGGCAGAGGAACTAGAGATCAAATTGCCAACATACGTTGGATCATGGAGAAAGTTAGGGAGTTCCAGAAGAACATCTACTTCTGCTTCATTGACTATGCTAAAGCCTTTGATTGTGTGGAGCACAACAAATTGTGGCAAGTTCTCTTTGGGTATTCCCAAAGAGATGGGAATACCAGAGCATCTTATCTGTCTCTTGAGAAACCTATATGCAGGTCAAGAAGGAACAGTGAGAACCGGGCATGGAATCACCGATTGGTTCAAAATTGAGAAGAAATTTGGCAAGGCTGTATACTGTCACCTTGCCTATTTAACTTGTATGCAGAGCACATCATGAGAAAGGCGGGGTTAGATGAGTCACAAATTGGGATTAAAATTGCAGGGAGAAATATCAACAGCCTCAGATATGCAGACGATACCACTCTAATGGCAGAAAGCAAAGAGGAACTTAAGAGCCTTTTGATGGGGTGAGAGAGGAGAGTGCAAAGGTTGGCTTGAAACTCAACATCAAGAAAACGAAGATCATGGCATCCAGCCCTCTCAATTCCAGGCAAATAGATGGGGAAGAAATGGAGGTAGTGACAGCTTTTATTTTCCTGGGCTCCAAAATCACTGCAGATGGGGACTGCAGCAAAGAAATTAAAAGACACTTGCTCCTGGGGAGGAAAGCTATGACAGCATCCTAAAAAGCAGTATATAAGAACCAACTCTTCTTCTTCTTCTTCTAAAAAGCAGAGACATCACCCTGCCAGCCAAAGTGTGTCTGGTCAAGGCTATAGTCTTCCCAGTTGCAATGTATGGCTGTGAAAGTTGGACTTTAAGGAAGGCCGAGCGTCAAAGAATTGAGGCTTCTGAACTCTGGTGCTGAGGCTTCTGAACTCTGGTGCTGGAGAAGACTCGTACGAGTCCCTTGAACTGCAAGGCAAACAAATCGGTCAGTTCTAGAGGAGATCAGCCCTGACTGCTCTTTAGAAGGTCAGATCCTGAAGATAAAACTCAAAATACTTTGGCCACCTCATGAGAAGGAAGGACTCCCTGGAGAAGAGCCTAATTCTGGGAGCGATTGAGGACAAAAGAAGAAGGGGATGACAGAGAATGAGGTGGCTGGATGGGGTCACTGAAGCAGTCGGTGCGAGCTTAAAAGGAACTCCAGGGAATGGTGGAGGACAGGAAGGCCTGGAGGATCATTGTCCATGGGGTCGCAATGGATTGGACACAACTTCACAACTAACAACAACAACAATGATCATAATCATAATCATTATTATTATTATCGTTATTGACAGTTTATTTTATTTATTTAAAGCATTGTCATGCCACCTTTCCACCTTATCAGTGTCCCCAAGATAGCATACATAAAACAACAATTAAAAACATTAAAATTATAAAATACTTCAATAAAAACACAAACTAATATGGCTAAATAGATTTTTTTTTTCAAGTGCTGTATACTACATGAACAGTTTTATCTGCAGCATGCTGAAAGCATTAGGGATAATCTAAGATAAAACAACCAAATGGAGCCCTATTTGCTTGGAAATTAATCAAATACTGATTATTTAGAGAGACACGGCAAGGTTACAGTGGCAGGCTGTCTCCTTGATTGGTATAATTTCAGCTGAACATGTTTTATCTGATCACAGGTATATAGACATACACTCCGTTGGTCCAGGCAAGGACCTTGCCTTTTACAGGTATGCTGATCAGATGGACATATCCACATTCACGATGGCTGTTGCGAATGGCGGGTGGGGGTGGGAGAGTGGAGGGATATTCTGCAGTTTGAAATTTTGCCACTGTTTTGTGTTTTATATGGGTTTTTAAAAGATTTTTATGCAAACCACCACGAGCTGGCTGGGTCTGGGAGTTAATAAACATGCATGTAGTTCTACATGCATAGCACTGTGCGCATTCAACTGCAAACCAAGAGCACAGGCAGCAAGTCTTTGACAACTGTTTGTATGGTACAAGATATTGAGACAAGAATCATAACTTGTGCTTATAAAGAGCAAACGATACAGTATGGTAAAATATCTCAATTTCCCCATCTGGTTTTTAGTCAGTCAAACATCATTTGAAGGATGCATGTTTGTATAAAACTTAAATATGCACATGTATATATTACACAGTGTATTTATTAATTACATTGATTTACCACAATTACACAGTGTATTTATTAATTACATTTATTTATCACAATTCCCAGCTCTGCTGGCTCGCCATGATTTACAACAATTAAAAACAATACAAATATCATTTAAAAAAAAAACATCTCCCCCCCCTATTCCCATTAAATCCCCCTGGCTCTATACAAACCCCCCCTTTCCCCCAGGGGGATGGTGAGGACCAGCAACCTGAGGTCTGTGGATGACTGAGGGAAGGGCAAGCGGGTGGGTGTTGGAAAGCCCCTTTGCAAAACATTTATTATTCAGGTTCAGTCCCAGCGCTTCTTATTTTTGTGTGTGCTACAAGAGAGAGTGCTAAGTCACTTAGGGAAGCGTCAACAGTAAACCAAAACCTACTTGCAATTCATTTATCAAAGTGCTTGCTGTTTCTACTTTCAGGCAAGTGAAATGGTCATAAATAATACGTAAAGGGAGCTAATCGGCATTCCGAGTGTTCCATGAGAGATACTTTTAAAAAAGGCAATAACAGGAGAACATACTTTTAATGTGAAACAAAATGCAGAGTTGCTGGCATTTTTTAAATTGTGTTAGTAACTGAATATGGATACTTCAAATGTTTTTCCCCCCCTGAGGAGAAAAATTGAAGTACTGCTACCAGTTCTACTGATCTGCCTCCTCCTCCTCCTCCTCTACCACCTCCTGTTGGCTTTAGATTTCCCATGTTTTCCTACAAGATGAGAAGAACCCTGACAGCAGGCAGTGGTAGACTGCGACAACTTGGAGCAAACATGGCTATATATGGAATCGAATTACAAGTGGCCAAATATAGATTGGGAGGTGAATATGGATAGTCCTCCTCAAATAAATGTAGAAGAAACGTTGAGGGAAGTAAAACAACAACAACAACACTGGAGGGCTTGGTATGGAGTCTGGTACTTTTCAACATTTTTATCAATGACCTGGATGAGGAAATGGAGGGACTCCTCAATAAATTTGCAGATGACACCAAAGTGGGAAGAGTAGTGAGTACCCCAGAAGACAGAGAGAGTGTTCGTTGACATCTACGCACAGTGGAATAGTGGGCAAATGAGAACAAGATGCAATCCAATAAGGATAAGTGCAGAGTTCACCACTGGATCACAAAAACAAGAAGCATCCATCCTAGGTGGGAAATACACTTCTGAGGAGCAGAAGTCTGTGTGAATGAGATTTTGGGGATACTTGTGGACTTTAAGCTAAATCTGAGATGCAGCAGTAAAAAAGGTGAATGCAGTCTGGGACTGTATCAACAGAGGCATCACATTGAAATCCCAAGATTTCCTATTGTCCTGCTGAATACTTCATTGGTCAGACTGCACCTGGAGTACTGTGTGCAGTTCTGGAGGTCTCACTTCAAACAGCATGTGGACAAAATTGAGACGGTACAGATAAGAGCCACAAGGATGATCTGGGACCTGGGTACCAAACCCAATGCTGAAAGAATGAAGTACTTGGGAATGTTTGTCCTGGAAAAGAGGAGGTTGAGGGGGACGTGATGACTCGATCTGACTGTTTACACACTGGAGTATAGAGTTTTAGTCGTGGCAGGTTGCCCCACCTCTTCCTGCATCCATGTGGGGGAGCATTTGGCCTGGTGCACCTCATCCACAAGGGCCTCTTGTGGCGCAGAGTGGTAAGGCAGCCGTCTGAAAGCTTTGCCCATGAGGCTGGGAGTTCAATCCCAGCAGCCGGCTCAAGGTTGACTCAGCCTTCCATCCTTCCGAGGTCGGTAAAATGAGTACCCAGCTTGCTGGGGGGTAAACGGTCATGACTGGGGAAGGCACTGGCAAACCACCCCGTATTGAGTCTGCCATGAAAACGCTAGAGGGCGTCACCCCAAGGGTCAGACATGACTCGGTGCTTGCACAGGGGATACCTTTACCTTTACCTCATCCACCCCCTGATTTGTGCTCCTGCACACGAGCTGGGGCAGTGAAGTTCCCAGTGCGTAAAGGGTCTATAAGTATTTCAAAGAGGGCAGAGGATAGGACCCACAGTAATAGGTTTAAACTACATGTAGAATGGTACCGGCTAGATAGGGAACAATGTTCACAGCCAAATAATTCAGCAGAAGAATCGGCTACCTTAGGAGATGGTGAGCTCCCCTTACCGGTGGTCTTTAAGCAGAAGCTGGACAGATACTTATCATGCATGCTTTAGGTTGATCGTGCATTGAGCTTGGACTAGATGGCTTGTATGACCCATTCCAACTCTGTGATTCTATAACAATACTAAAAACAAGTGGAGTTTTGCAGTATTAGTGTCACATAACCTTGTTTTCATATGTGCCTGCAATGCATAAAATTGACTACAATAGCTTGAATTCCATGGGGCATTTTCAAGGATAGAAGGGATTTCCATCTACAGATTTTCTCTCCTCCCACTGCACTCTAAAATGCCCTTCCCAGCCCCAGCCCTGGAGAACAGGGGATTTCAAGTACTAGCTTAGGATAGGGGGGAGTTGGTGGTCTGCCACAGGAGGGAGGAATTGGCAAAAATAGCCCACAGAAAGCTTCCATGGGATCCATGTGAATGCAACTTGAGTACATGCACTGATTTGCTGTTCTGTTCTCCATACCATCAGTTATTGGAAGTAAAAGACTGTGTAGGAAGAGAGCAGAAAAGGATAAGCATAAGGGATAAGCCTGTCTGAGAAAAGTTCTCCCACTTTCATGAGGAAACAACATCGCTGAGCGATAGTATACCATCCACTTCTTTACCCACGAGGAAAATGAGTTTCCACTCATCTGGGGTAAAGATACATTTATCAATATATAAAGCAGAATGTTGTTGAGATATATGAATAAATGTTAGCTTGCATAACTCCAGAATTATAGGAAAACATAGTCCAGAGTAGGAGACAAAGATGCACAAATTGTTTAGTATGAAAAGTGTAAAAAGTTGGCAACACACCACCATTCTTTGGCAACCTTAACTTGAACAAATGGATCTGAATATTCAGACACATTGTCTATAGCTACAGAAAACTACTAGTTAGTTAACAGAACAGCTGCCAAATCACATGGGCTTTACACTCCTGAGAACCCATTCTAATAGTAGCATAACTAAACAATATGCCCATAACATATGGCATATAAACTGACCTATTTTCCAATGTTTTAAAATGCCTTTTAGAATAGGTTTGGCCCATTTGTCTTTATTTTACAATTAATTGTTCATTTTTTTTTAAAGACAGAGTTGAAATGACTGCATTCTGGGATGCTGGCCAGAGCAGACTGGAAGGAGGAAGGGAACTGGGAGACAATGATGGGAAAGAGCACAAATTGCTGCCACACAGACACAGTGCATACACAATCCATGCAATATGATACAGTCAAAAGAGGCCATTTAGAATAGCACTGCTTGAGCCACAGGAGGAGAAAAACCCACTGACATTTCAAAATAAACATACAATACAAGCATCATTGACAACTTTTGATGCAAAAATAACATTAGTTTAAGCCCCCATCCCACTTTGCTTGTTTTTGTTTGTTTGTTTGCTTTTAAACTTGGGAAATTGGATACTTGGTCCAAAGGAAATGCCAAAAGCCATTGACTACTGGATATAACATGATTGTGAGATAAGATGGGGGGGGGCAGTGAAGAAATGTTTTGGAATTTGTATTAGTGCTTACATGACTTGTAGAAACTATATCTTCCAGTAGCAGTCTATCTCAGTAGTACTAGCAAGGGTTGATGAAAATCTAAATAAATATTAACTAGAACCTGAGGGGGTTCATGATAGCAAAGATGGCATCATGTCTCCATTTTTGTTAGCTTTTCTTGTTCTGCCTCCATTTTGGTGGCAAAACCAGCTCTTCAGTGCCAGTTACACAAGCTCCTGAAAATGAGTTTGGGGCATCTCCAAGAAAAAGACTGAAGACACTGGGCAGGATCAAATGTACAAAGTATGCTCATTGAGACATAAAAATAGTATCAGATATATCACACACACCCCTTTGCCTAGCCGCAGGACATTAATCAGCACATCTCAGTAATCAATCAAGGCATAGTTAGATACAATGAATCATTCTGCTTTAAGTTTCCACCAAGATTTTCCTTCAAGAGTTCCCAAAATGCACCTTTCACGAAGTACAAGTTCTCTTAGACTACCTCAGCTTCACAAGCAAGGTGGTTTCTCTGGGAAAGGTCATCTACTTAAGGTTGGCCACTTGGATTCCAGCCCCTCACCACCACATCTATGTGACCACCACCACCACCAAGGCCATAGAAGTGAACTGGCAGTCCAACAGCTTTCTGTTTCTAACAGCTTCAATGGGGTGTCCATCTGGCAAACACTATTCAAACCAGGAGGTCTTCTTAACGTTCACTTGGATGTGGCTGGTAGTCTCAGGTTTGAGGTCTTTTACAGTAACTGCTGGTGTACCTGTATGCAGCCAGACTGCTGGGAGGGTACTGGTTTATTTAGGGACTTGACATTTTTGGAGTTTTTTCCCCATCCTGATCACAGTTTGTTTCTGGCACAAGCTGTTTGAGAACTAAAGAGTCCTCTTTTGGTGCAATAACTAGGCAGTAGTCCGTATAGTAAACATACAGATATTGCGCTCTGAACAGGTGATACAGTGGTGCATAAAGAACATACAACTGTATAGATTACTGTGAAAGTGTTTTCTGATTGGAGGTGGGCGGTTATATTAAATAATAGAACAATGGAAAGCTAAATGAGACCACACACGCACAACTGACTTTTTAGTACAATCACGGAGGCCTACAGTACAACTTACTTGCATGGAAATCAATCACAAGCGTAGCCAGAGTTATCACCCATCCCCTGATCTTTCTTGATAGGCATTAATCAGATTTTCCCCTCTGGAAATCCATTCACCCCACCCAGATACATCCTACATGCTCCATTATTTTCCCTAGTAATCATCCTCTTCCTCTCCTTCCCTGCTAACTATTTGCAACAATTCTAAGTCTGTCATTAGGAGCCAGGATTCTGACCCTTCCCCAATGGGAGCAAGAAAATCGCCAGTCCTAGTGCATCCAAAATTCTACCAGTCACTGGCAGAATTCTGACAACCTGTTTTCCTTATTTAATCAGTTTCCTCTTCATCCCTCCCTGAACCTATCCCTTCCCTTCACCCACACTGAGTGCTGCTCATAGAGAAAAGTCCCAGTCTCATACTCTGACCTATTTTGCCCCAGTTTTTCTTTCTCTTTCTCTCTGCTGATTACTGTACACTCACAACAAACACCATAGCTGGCTTCTGACTTTAGTCTAGCCCAAAGAAGGATGCACCTAGAATACCTGGCATGGCTACCTGTGACCTGCTAAATGCTCCTGTGGTTCTATAGGTCATCTAGTAACTTGTAGCTCAGTAATTGCCTTGATCTACTATTTTACATTGCTCTTTCCATCTACCTGCATGTTTTACTTTTCTTTCTGTTGTTGTTTTTATGTTTGTTACAGATTAAAACATACCATCTCCCTCACTTTCTTCTATTCCAAATCCTTACCCACAGTATGGCTGAGGTTTGTGCCTTTTCTAGCATGGACCAAAGTTCCTTTGACTTGAGAGTTTGGAGGTGCATTTGTGAAAGACTATGCAGGTACACCTGCAGCATTCCAGATACCAATCTTGATCACATATCTCAGCAGACCATGACCCCAAACTAGAAGGTAACTGATAATTTTTATATAAAGGTAAAATGATGGGTCAAATCAAACCCTACAATATATAGGTCTACTAATGATAGTAACTTTGCCTAAATGCCTTCAAAATCAAGTTCATTTAAATATATATGCATGAGGTAAGTCCAGGAGGTAAATAAAGGTTCTAGTTTGGAGGTACCTAAATTAACTCCTATCAATTTCTAGAATTCCTAGGATGGTGTTAAAACCTAAAGGCTAGAAATATAAGTCTCTTTCTTTGATGGTAAGGTTCTGAGAATGTTGTATAGGGCGTGTGTGCATATTGACATATTTGTGGTGTATATGAGTAAGATTTATCAATGTATGTACACATTCACAAATTCTACCTTGCATCTTGTAAGGATATATTGGAACTGTTACTTTAAAACCTATCCCCAAGGCAGATAGGTTCAAGTCTTAGAGGAATGGAGAGAAGAATCATGAAAATAGTCCTAGGTTCCTTGGAAGAAAGGCAAGATTTTTTAAAAAATACAGTCGTTAGATTATGGATGTAATCCAAAGAATACTTTACTGGGGGCCTTTTCGCACGGGGATCTTTGTTGCAAATTGTTTGCGGAATGAAAAATCGCCATTTAAAATAGTGGAATTCGTCGTTATGCATACCTGCCTTTGTAGTGGAATCAGTTGCGTTTTTTAGCATTTCCCACAGGCTTCCGGTCTCGGCAGAAATCGCTAGAAAGGAAGCGCTATTGCCAAGCTCGTCCCGCCCCTGGCCGTCAAGCAGCCAATGGGCAGCCGTTAGCATGCTCCCAAACAGCCCCTTTCCCTTTAAGAAAGGTTTTTTTTAAAAAAAAACAGACCCATAGCAACGAATCTAGGTAGATTCGTTGCTACGGAGAGACCCATCCAGTTGCCTAATGTGAGCTGTCGTTTGATTGTATGATCGTTGGCACGCTGCCTCGAGTGATAAAAAAAAAATCCCCCCCCCTCTCACGGGCCCGATTTTCGGCTGAATTTATGTGTAAAAAATAAAGGGACTTTATTTCAGCAAACGGGCTTTTATGTGGTTTGTGCTTAGTGACTAAAGGTGAAGGACTGAAGCCAGGGAAGCCTCTAAACAGAAAGAGGCTCGCTGGTGCGTTTATCCCCGCTCGCTCGGAGAAAAAAAAATGGCGATCGCTTCGCCGGAAGTTTGGAGGAGAGAGCCAGGGGGAGGGACTTTGAAGAACCAGCAACAATGGTAACGCACAGGTCTTTAGCGCTACTGTTGCAGATTGGTTGCAGGAGTGTATCGCTATCCGGAGGGTGAATCCACTTTTCTGGATTCCCCTGAAAGCGCTACAACAAAGCGCTTTTTGCGGGTCGGTTTCAGGATTGTTGCAGATTGTCTACGACGTCGTGGGTTATGGCAAATTAGTAGCGTTTCCAATTAGCAACCATTGTGCTATTTTGAAGCCGTGCGAAATGGCCCTGGGAGTACGCCTCATTAAAGAAAATAGGGCTTACTTCTGAGTAGACCTTCTTAAGGTATATATATGAAATAGCAGTTTGAGGCTGGTCATCACCTATTAGTTGTTTATCTGTTGTATTCTAATAAATATGGTTGGTTTATTATTACCACTATTTCTTCCTGGCCCCCTAAAAAAAGAATTCCATGAATCTCTATATTATGCCTCTGTTACTGTGGCCTGGAACTGATTGGCAGGGGAGTCCTCATAATGTAGGCTCTCATAATGTAGACTTGCTGTGAGAGCTTGAACATTTTCTGGCTTTGGTACCACAGGGACTTTCAGTTCTATAATTCTATAACCTTGAGAGCCTATCATAAAGAAGATTACAGGGCATTCTAAACACAATATGGCTCAGAGACTATACAGTAACACTTAGAAATAACTAATGACATTCTCAGTCAGACTTTGTTATATAATCTGGCATACAAAGGCCCTATGAGACACAGAAAGGCAGATACAGTTCCATCTTTCCAAATATCTGGCTTTATAAGGCTTATTTTGAGAAGCACATATTTTCATTTTTAAATGCAACAATATTTTCTTCATTCAATAGCTGTTGTCTTTTGCAAACCTCACCTTTTAATATTCATTTCACATTGCGTAGGTTTGTAGCTATGGTATTTACATTTTTATGGGTCTTTTGGCATTTCAGCCGATGGGCCTCTCTGATTACAGTTTTCACTCTTAAAACTCTTTATTTATATCTTCTCTGACTTCTAATGTCTTTCAGGCCTGACCTAAGTACATTTTACCACATGGGCATGGAATTTCATTTACTCCTGAGAGTCCTGATGACTCATTAGCCAAGATGGATCCCTAACTCTCATTAATGTACTTCTTACTGTAATTTGCAGACGATTAGATAAGTGTCTTTCCCCCCTTTCGTCCAGAGCCCACGCAGTCCTATGATGACCTATTTTGGTCTTTGCAGGAGTACTCATTGGGGGCAGGCCTGGCTAGAGTTGCCAGTTCCACGTTGGGAAATTCCTAGAGATTTTGTGGTGGAAGTCAGAAATGCAAGGTTGGAGGAAGGGAAAGGTTTCAGCATGGTATAATGCTAACAGGGGGTGGGAGGGTGGGAAGAGCAGATAGGCTTCAGCAGAGGATTCGGTGCCCCCTACTCCCGCTGGCGGAGAGGAGGCAAGGGAAATTGGCAGGGGCTCTGCAGAGGAGGTGGTCGCCATTACCCAATCAGCACTGAGGGCCAATCAGAGGGCTATCACAGCAAGGGCCAATCAGAGGGCTATCACATTGTTGGAAGTATAGTCATGATTTTATGTAGTCTGATGATACTCTGTTGAGGTCACTTCTTTCACTAAACCACGCAGTTCAAAGGCTCCACTTCCAAATCTACAGGAATTTTCCAATCTTGAGCTGGCAACCCAAAAAGGAATTTATCTTGGTTGTTGGGATATCCATTGTGATTCCCAGAGATTGGCAGTCCAAGAAGGAGAAAAAGAAGCAGGAGTAGGGGAAAGGCACAAAAGGAAGTGAGATGCCTCCCACAAATCCTTGTGGGTTCCCACTTGTAATAATATTAACAACAACAGTAGTAGTAATGGTAAAATGTAACTAACAAATGTACCCAGTTCAAATACTATATTGCACCCAATGAAGAAAAGTGCATAGAAATGCATAATAATAGAAGCACATTTAAGATGTAGCCGCTCATAGATAGATTAGCTAAAAGGATCTATTCCAAGCCAGCAATGCTGAGGCATTCTGGGATTAGCCGCAGAATAGTTTGTTTGCCAGTATCCTGGTAAATTTTATTTCCACAGAGGTCTTCCATATGACACATTTGGACGATGTTTAAGCTTTCCCTCTGTGTATGTTCATTTTGTGTATTTTTATTGTTCTTTTAATTATCTGCACATACATATTAAATCCAGAAAGTACAAACAGACGCTGCTGTCATTCCTCCACCACACTTTATATTATAACATCACTCATGAATGCTGGTTACAAGTTTCCAGGCAGACGTGTGGTTGATCAAAATTTGTGGGACAACAACACTCAAATATCTGCTTTCAATTTGTGTCCATGTTTCTCCCTGTTATTTTCATTTTATGGTAGTATTAATTGTTAGCAGATTGTTCTTATGAAAGCAACCAGCAAAATACAGCAGATGAGATATTTTAGTTTTGGCTGCTAATAGTTGAAATCTACAGACCAGATTTAATCATCTTTACTTCTAGAAAGTACTAGCACGGTAGATTAAGGCTGTGAGTGCATGGGGGTAAATCCATAGATCAGTTTTATGCTGGCATGTGCTGAAACACAACTACAAACATACATCAACACATTAAGCTGCTGTATATTGTGTCAGGCCCATTAAGCCCATTAATCTGACTATAGGGATAGCAACCTCCATTTAGGACCTGGGGATCCTCTGGAATTACATCTCCTCTTCAAACTGCCCTGAGCCTCAGGGAAAGGCAGGATATAAATACAAAAATAAATTTTTAAAAAAAACTACAGAGAACAGTTGTTTGGAAGGAGGACTGTATTGCATGGTACCCCACTGAGATCCCTGACCTCCCCGGACTCCATCCCTAAATCTCTAAATAAATTTGTTTCCCAAACAAATCTGGCAGCTCTACCATCTATCCCCCTTGGGGGGATTCCAATTCCAAAGTCTCCTCCTGCCAACCCTATCTGACAGCAGGTCTCCAGGATGTCAAATAGGGTTTCTTTTCAACACCATCTGCTATCCAATGCTTTTAACAGAAGCTATCAAGTATTGAACCTGGAAGAGCAGCTTTGATGGAGAGTATTCAATAGCGCATAACCTGTCCTGTCCAGCAGAAGTGTGTGTGTACATGAAGGAGAATGAGGAGGTCATATGGGATACAGTGCTGATGCTTTCACTTTCAGAGCCAAGGTGACTGTATGTGTATGCCTTCTGGTCCTTTAAGAGGAGAGAAGGGGTAGAGAGCTACTTCTAATTGCTTGAAGAGTGACTGGTCACTCCCAAGTGACCTTAGGCTTACTCCTGAACTAAGGCTTTCATGACTGATGAAATGCACATCCCCCCCCCCAACACTGAGTACTATCAACAATGGGGGAGGCAACTGCTTTGGAACCATTTCCAAGAGCTGTAGTTATTTCCGCCTCCATTTAAGAAAATACAAGCCAGAGCTACAAGCCTAAGAAAGAGATGACTGGAAGCATTCATTAATTAAGGTTTCCAATGGCACTTAAGCACACTATGCTTGGAAGAGAAGCAAAGCAGGAGAATCCGAAAGGTTGTATGTCTCTGGTCACTGCCAGCACACTCCCACCGTTAATATACAAGGAGAGGGCTTCTGTGTCTGGTACATAGTAGACAGTTCCACTGGGATTCTCTCTGACATTCTAGCCATCTATTCTCTAGTTTGTGTCTAAACAGTCCAAATTCATTGTACTCTGTACACCATTGTACTCTGGCCATAGAGCCTTGTAAACACAGCTGTTGTGCTTCCTGTTCTGCTGCAACTTTTTGCTGAAGTAATTGCGATGTATCTCCAGCAATTACAACTCCCTAGAATAATGTCTCAAGAATTTACTATTTCCTGGCATTTCCCTCCTTGCCCTCAAAATCCCTGCTAGTCCTCAGAAATGTTTATCACCAAATTCTTCATTTTTCCTTGTGTAATGTTCATTTTGACTCACCACCCTGCCTTTATTATCTGCTTCCACACCACTGTCCCTCTTCCTCATTATACGTCATGAGTATTCCAGCAGCCTCTTCATGGTCCTTCTTCCCCAAGTTCAGTCTGTGCCATTTGTGTTGTGATTCTGTGGTGGCTCTGGTCAAATAATCACAGGGAAAGATTATAATACTGCTCATATTCCAATCAGAAATATTTCCCTTGCATGTCCTCTTGCACCACAAGCATAGCATCTCTGCAGTGCTGACGTCACACAGTGTGTGACATTGAGTTTATGCAGCAGTCAAAATGTCCCATCCTAAACACTTAATTGCTAGTACAGCAAGCCCTGGGATGAGGACATAAATATTTTAAGCAGTTAAGAGCTTTGCTGGAAGCTGAGGAGCGTTTTTGTGAGCCTCATACATAAAGCAATTAATTTCACTCCTTGCCTGTAATCAAGTAAAGTGCTGTAGTGAGATTATTTGAATTTCCCAGTGAGAATAATAGACCCATCTTGTTCAATGTGCTGGGCTTTTTTAACCTTCTCACCAGCACAAAATTGTGTCGCAATCAACGTCACATGGAACAGTGAAAATACTCTCAGTTTGGGGGTGGGGTGGGGGTGGGGGTGGGATATAGAATAGCAAAAATACTCCTGCAGAAAGCCTATGGAGCAGCTGATAGATTTGGATGAGGTAGACACTGTGCCACAGCGGTCAAAAAAGACAACGATGCCCTCTCCTCAGTTGGATGGAGGTATGGCTGTAAGAGTTATATAGAAAAGCTGTTGTTCCAGACTTCCAAATCTAAATGGTTTTGCAAGTATACAGTTCTTCTTGTGGAAATATTTGATATCAAATATAGCTGGGAAAGGTGCCACTGCTGAACTACAACTGACTGAAGAGATTCGCCACAAGAGATTCTGTGCTTAGGTATAGGACAGAAACCCATTGTAACACACGCCTGCCCAATACTGGCACTAAGCCCTGTGCTTCTACTGACACGGTCATGTCAATTCAGTTACTTTTGTTTTCCTTTTGAAAACATGATACAGCCATTTTTAAAACTTGAGATTTTCAAAGACAAAAAAAAAGTAAACTGATTCAGCATGGCAAATTCTGTGTGTGAAAAAAAATACTCACAGGTAGGTTTAAATCCATAGCTTTCTAATCTTTAGGCTGGCATCTTACTGATTGAGCTATGAAACCTAGGTTGAAGTCTTAAGCTGATAAACAGCATATAAAAAGCTCTGAAGGGAGAAATGCCCATGCAGAAGGAAAAAGAAAACCTGATGCTCCTGTGAAGAGAGAGTCAACTGGCATGCAGAAGAGAAAAATATGCCCAAAAGGAATGCAGGGCAAAACTGAAGGTAATCACCAGGGTATAAAAGGACAAGGCTATCTACATACAATTGCATTTTGAATGAAGATTGTGTGTGTCTGGGAGAGGGAGGGTGTTGTGTCCAAGCTCAGAAGGGAAATGGATTAGTATTTAGTTACAGTTAACAGTTCATGGTGGGAAACCTTTTTTTTTTATGGACATTTTCCATTCACAGAATTTAAAAAATTTGCTATGCTATTAGAGACAGTTCATACTCTAAACAAAGGCAATTGACCTAATACCATATTTTGTATTTGGAAGCCTATGTTTTTTTTAAAAAAGTGTAATATTTAAAGTTGTGTGGCTTCCTTTCCACTCTAGATTGGCAGCATAAAATAAAGGGGTAGGTTTTTGTTTTGTTTTCTTTTAAAAGATAGCAATCAGTATTGTAAGAAATCTACATCTGCTGAGATTGGGATAAAATTAGATGCCATGTGACAGTAATAGTTTCAGCTCTAGCCAAGCGAGGATAAAGCATTTCCCCCCATTTAAAAAAAATAATAAAATAAATCTGAGAGAACTACCGCAATGCAAACATCAACGATGGAACTGCTGCTTGAAAAGAAGGATCATGAATATTAATTGAGGAAATCAACAAAGAAGACGTACAGTGCAAACTATTTACAAAAGAAGCAATAAGCCACCAAGGTGCTGTCGAGACACTTGCTGAGCAAACACAACAATGGTACAATTCAAAGATGCAAAGGGAAACAAAGTAAAGAGGGCCTGTTAAAGGATATGATCCTGTTGTAGTGCTTCCTGCAATTCCTCTGCTTCCTGCAATGTGCTATTTTAGAAAAGCTTAGATCACAGCTGATCTCTGAATGTAGATCAGGTTTTATCAAAGCCCCTTGCTTTGTCTGTATGTTGAACAGGGAGCCATATTTTAACAAATGCAGAAATAATGAGGGTTTCAGATTTCCAGCGTAAGCACAAAAAGGTACACCATGCTCTCATCTTTCAAAGCATTAGAGTTCACAACTTATCATGCATCGATGCAGTACTGAATTCCTGCATACCGTTGCCAAGGTTTGTGGAAAGTGGTCCCATCTATCTTCCTCCCACCATCCTTCAAATGTAGTATGGGGAAACTTTTTACTTCCCTCTAAATGTGACTGTGGGGAAGGAGGAGGAAGAATATTTACCCAGACTCAGCTGCCTTATATTAGGCCGCACAAAGCTACCCATAAGGGACATGCAGGAATCAGTGTTCAAGTTGACTAAGTGATCAGTCCATTCCGAAACAAGCCCAATTTCCATTGCCAAGTAATCATGGGTTACATAGCTGTCGCTTTCCACTTCAGAGTCAAAGAGCTGTACAAGGGCCACTTCTGATACTACGCTTGGTATTCAAGTAGTGCCAGAGTACAAAAGCACCTATTTTTTGATGACTTTCTCCCCACCCCACTATCATGCATTAATTTCTTACCTCTTCATAACATTAGATGTCTTAAAGTATATCACATCTTGGAGGCACAGTAAATGCCCCATGTGAAAAAGGACTACAGCTTTACTACTGTTCTGTATTATGGACACATGGCACACCTACAAGTAAATACCAGCTATCCTTGAGGTATGTGAATTAGTTCTTATCCAATGGATACTATGGGCAGGTAGAGAGGGAAGTACAAAAGTCATATCAAATGTCACTCCATCATCTTCCATAGTGGTGCAAATAGAAATGATGATGCCTGGGGAATTCAGAGAAGAGGTCAGATTGTTTTTTGTTTTTTTTTTAAGGGAGGGGTGATAAATACCTCCAAGGAGAAATAGACCTTCAATCTTCTCTGTAAATTGCAAGAGAATAGCAACAGTACATATACCCAAACATGACAGAAATCAAGATGAATATTAAGATCTTAATATTTTCAAGGTCAGGCTGAAACTTCAGCCAATGCCCTGGCTCAGAACCACACTGTGACAGACAACATGAGTCCTTTTCCTCTCTTATCTCTGGTTATACTGAGGTATAAAAAAGTAAGCACAAGAAGTGAATTTAAAGTATGCTTTGTTGTTATTAGTATATTGATGAACAGGGCTTTGAAATATGCTGTGCATCTCCTTCCCTTCTTCAGGGCTTCACTCTGAAAAGGAGGGGAAAGAGAAGGATTCCTTGCCTGCATCATTCCTGCATCATGGGGTGTGGTCCCATCTCCATCCCACTACTTCATCTATTGAGGGAGCGTTGGACTCCCATGTCTCATTGTCTGCCATTGCTCTGAGCAGATGCAGGGGAAATGGAGAGGGGGAGAAGCCTCATGTACTCGCTGAAAGTTGACACAGAAAATGACATTAGCTCTAAGAATCACCGGAACACAAACAAATCACTGAATTTCTGCAATTTGTTGAGCTACCCTTGTCATTTCCTGTATCAACTTTTAATGAGAACACTATCTGGCAACCTTAAGGGAACCCTCGCACACCTTTTTATTTATTTTTTATTTATTTATATTTATATACCGCCCTCCCCGGGGGCTCAGGGGGCCTTGACCAAAGTCTCCAAGAAACTGGGAGTTTAATGAAATTCCCTTCCCACTGTCAGAGAATTTGCTTTGTACTCATGCCATCAACACGTCTTACTCTTCCTACTTGGCCAAAGGATTACTGGTTCTAAACAAGCCAGGTTCCTGACTTATGGGGAGCCCCATAGAATCTCTAGGGCTATCTGCAGTGTTTCTCCCTAGCTTGCGCTGATGGACAAGCAACAAAGTCAGGTTCAAGTGTCAAATTAGGATATGGAAGACCCAGGTTTGAATTGTCACTCTGCAAAGTAAATTCACTGGGTGACCTTGGGTCAGTCTTCCAGACTAACCTACATTTTTAAAGTTAGTGTTGAAAGAACAAAATTAAAGAGGGAGAATAATACTATAATGACTTTTGCTGCGTAGGGGACAAAGACTTTCTTTTCCACAACACTTATTTCCCTATGGTCTGAGAAGCTGTCATAAAACTACTGAAACCACTTGGTCGCAAGAAGTCCCATGACACTACCAAGCAAGGCATTTCTACGCACTTCCCTCCCAGGATAACAGGCGCTCATATAGCCTTTTTACAAGCAAGTGAACATGATTAGTGTTGCATTTGTTTTGCTTGGGCTGACTACTCCAAAACAGAGACACAGACACCCGGTCATCATTCATCCTAACTCTAAAAATGGCACATCTACTAGCTTGCATGTGTCTTATTCTAGACACACAGTCACAAATTTATTGATGGAACTGTTTATTCTAATTGAGCATGACAGTTACATAGTTCATCAAGAGTCATCCTCAGTAATGCTTGAGTGTTAACTTGGAAGCTACCTCCCACCGTGCTGGCACAGTTAGTATTCGTCTTATGAACCCTGTTCTTCCAGCAACAAAGGCAACAGCTGTGGCCCAAGGCAGTCATGTTTGGCAACTGCAATACCCACATGACAATCTCTGGCACAGCTTTTGAACAGCGGCAGCAGCATCTGGATCTCTTGACAGCACTTTACTTTCCCCCCTTGGCTGGAAGCCCTACAAGCAGCTGTGGAACCATCTCTATTGCTAACTTGAGGTTTGGATGTGGTGGGAGTGACAAGGCTTGCCTGAGCTGCTCTGATTAAGAAAGTTCTCCTAGTAGAGAGTTATTCAGTAGTCAACAACCTCAGTCATATTACATTTTGTCAACATAATGTTTCCAGTTGATTGCCTAGGTTACTTTGTTCCAGTTTTCTTATTCTTCTATCAGAACAAAAATCAATCCATTGACCACTTTAATTTGTCTTATTCTCATCCAGAGCATCCTTATGTATGGAGAGTCACCTGAGATTCTGAAAAATCATGATCTTTTCCCCCCCTGTGTTCTGATGTGAGCATCTTTTAATTATTCTCTTATTCCATTTTTTGAAATTGACTTATTTTTGTGATGTCCTGAAAGAACATTAACAAACTGAATTTCTTTTTCTGTATAAGTTGTCTGATCTCCGTTCTTTAAAGATGTTATTGATCTTTTTTCTTTCTTCTTCCTTAAACTATATGCCAAGTATCTCCTAGGTTTGTTCACATATTCATCGTTTCTTGTTTTAGACTTCAATTCTGCATCTCTTCCATCTCTAACATGTCAAGTTGGGTTTTTTACTTGTTGGTTGGAGGGAGGTTTATGCTCTTGTTCCAAACTCAGTACTAGTACTAACATGCAGTGCCTTCTAAAGGAGTCCTTCCATCATGCATCTAATAGTATTTCAATCTGCCCAACAGGAGAAAGGAAAATTGGCCTTTTTATATTGGACCCTCAGTACTCTTTCACTTAATTTCTTTGTTTGTTCTATTTTTTCTCTTTTTATTAGCGGCAATTGCTATAAATGTTCTTCTAATGAAAGCTGGACGACATTCCTTCTGTGTTATTCATTTGAACAATGAGAATCCATGGTCTTGATCCTAGAGACAAGGGTCCTTTGTCACCCTTAACTCAAGTTGTAATGAAAATGAAAATCCTACTCAAATCTAAGTTAACCCTCAAGAAAGGGTTGCAGGTTAGAAGTCTTCTGCCAAAGTGGAGAAACCCTGCAACTCTAATGTCAGTGAAGGATAAGTATGCAAAAGCCTGCTTCAACACTCATGTAAAAAGTCTTGCTGGGTCAGGCCAAAGGCCCATCTAGTCTGTAATCCTGTTTTCCCCATTCATGGTTCCACTCCGTCACACTCAATGATTTGAAGAGCAGGACAAAAGGAGGGACATTAATGGTGATTCTCTAGAAATGTCTCTACTCTCTGTGGTAAACCACAGTAATGGAAGGGATTCTGAGAATTCTGCCCAGAAGTGACATCATATTGTCAAAGCCTCTATCCAGAAGTGATGTTACATCCTCCATAATGTTTTAGACATTTTCTTAGTCTCAATGGTCTTTACAAAAGAGATATGGGAAATTCCTAAGGAGTCATGGGGGATGTGATGTCACAGTCCCAGATCAGAAATTACAATCCTAGGTTTGACTAATACTAACATGCAATGCCTTCTAAAGGAGTCCTTCCATCATGCATCTAATAGTATTTCAATCTGCCCAACAGGAGAAAGGAAAATTGGCCTTTTTATATTGGACCCTCAGTACTCTTTCACTTAATTTCTTTGTTTGTTCTATTTTTTCTCTTTTTATTAGCGGCAATTGCTATAAATGTTCTTCTAATGAAAGCTGGACGACATTCCTTCTGTGTTATTCATTTGAACAATGAGAATCCATGGTCTTGATCCTAGAGACAAGGGTCCTTTGTCACCCTTAACTCAAGTTGTAATGAAAATGAAAATCCTACTCAAATCTAAGTTAACCCTCAAGAAAGGGTTGCAGGTTAGAAGTCTTCTGCCAAAGTGGAGAAACCCTGCAACTCTAATGTCAGTGAAGGATAAGTATGCAAAAGCCTGCTTCAACACTCATGTAAAAAGTCTTGCTGGGTCAGGCCAAAGGCCCATCTAGTCTGTAATCCTGTTTTCCCCATTCATGGTTCCACTCCGTCACACTCAATGATTTGAAGAGCAGGACAAAAGGAGGGACATTAATGGTGATTCTCTAGAAATGTCTCTACTCTCTGTGGTAAACCACAGTAATGGAAGGGATTCTGAGAATTCTGCCCAGAAGTGACATCATATTGTCAAAGCCTCTATCCAGAAGTGATGTTACATCCTCCATAATGTTTTAGACATTTTCTTAGTCTCAATGGTCTTTACAAAAGAGATATGGGAAATTCCTAAGGAGTCATGGGGGATGTGATGTCACAGTCCCAGATCAGAAATTACAATCCTAGGTT